>NC_138974.1:72506860-73106860 GCF_055761805.1 Camellia sinensis
TGATGAGTCTGATTCTGTTTCCTCACTTATGGCATACCTTCTACTACCTCTCAGAGCAGCATTTTGCATAGAAATTGCTCCGACCTTCTCCTGTGATGGTTTTGCTTTATGCTCAGAATAAAATAACCTATCATTAACTTTAAGATCAGGAGACACTTTCGCATTCTTCCACTTCTTGCTTTTAACATTCCAATCATCATATTTAAATGATGGATCAACAGAAAAATCTTCTCCTTGTGCTTTATTATGCCAATATGGTTCGCTTCCACCTGATAATTCATTTTGACTTCCTTTCAGTGACAAATTCTGAGCCCGGATTTTCCCATACTTCATTTGCTTTTCAACTGGAAATTGCTGAACATTATCCACATACTTGACCTTTTTGCCATAATCATAGGAAATTCTGGCAGTGGATGGCTTGGCAGTTAAGACCTTAATATCTGACAACTTATTCACGGTCCTGTTGCTACCATAACCATGTAAATCATTCTTCAAAGACCCAGGCAAACCCATGAATCTGTCAGTGGCATATTCATCAGCTGTCAAGGCTTCATGCTTCTTTCCCATCTTAAAAGGCCCAGGTTTTTGCAATGCACTTACACGTGAGAAATTCCGGTCTCTTTGGACAGCCACTTCATACATTGTTTCTTCAGCATCATCATCACCTCTCACCTGATTCCTCATCCTGACTGCTGCCCCTGCTGTCTTATTTTGTCGAGGAAGAGCTGGCAACTGTGAACCATAAGAACCCGACTTCATTTCTACACCATGATGAACAGAAGGAAAGCCACTCACTAATTCTTTAGCTGAAGATGTCTTTGACCCAGCCAACTTCAATGTTCCTTTCGGGTTCTGCTTTCCAGACTTTGCATGTTCAAAGGGCATGGGCATTGACCTCCCTTGAGAAGGAAAATCCAAGGTTGGAATTGCCCCATATACGGAATGACGACCCATTTTCAGACCATTTTTCCTATCCTTTAGCCTTTTACTCCGCATACCTTTACCTGATTCATCCCTTTCTGAAGAGTCCGACTGCAACTCTTCCATATTTTCATACATTAAACTCTTTTCGCTTTTCAATATATTTAATACACGAAGTTTCTCTTCAATACTGTATCCCCTACAGTTAAGCCAAGCACCCCTTATCTGATAAAGAGTAGTGACCATTGAGTTCTGATGCTTCTGCAAAAGGTGGTAGTGTTGGCGCTTCTGAAAAGAATTCAAACCCTGTCGATACAGAGCAACCCTTGGTTCGCATAGCCCTCCCTTCAACATATCAAAGAGCTTAGTAATGGGACTCCCAAAGTGAAAATTACAACCCGTAACGAGCTCTTTCAAAGTCCGCATAAACGTCTCTTGGTCCATATCAGGAAGATACTTTGTGAGGTTAAATCTCTCTTCCTCAGTCAAGCATTCATTCCAAACATCCATGGACAACACATCACCCAAACCCAAAAGATCATACAACTCAAAAGGAATGCTACAAGTCTGATCCCCAACTTGACAAAACTCTTCCCCAACCTCCCCCAATTCCAGCAAATCGAAGTCATCGGATCCCACCCCGGAGTCACAGTCATTGAACTCGTCGTCATCATCCGATTCGACTGCCGAACCCCGCCTCTGAAGCTCATCGTCCTCACTCGACATACTCTCCCTACTCCGCGACGAAAACTCCAAATCAAGCCTCGAAACCTTAAAGCTAGTCTTTTCAATCGCCATTCAACATAACCACAAACCAAACACACAAAACAGTAACTCCCAATCCCAGACACCGAATTTCAAATATCCCCCAACCCGTATCGAAGTAACAACCAATGAAAACCCTAGAAAAAGCAACACGATCAAGGAAAGAACCTCTCAATACACATCCATTCCAACAATTCAATTCATTTTGGAAAAATAAAATAATCAACTTTAAGAACATTCAATAACATACATACATAAAAAAGACTGAAATTGGATCGAAGAATACCTTAAATCGGAAAAATCACAGGTGAGGCTCGGAATTCGAGGAGAGAGATGACGATCGAGCAGTGGTGGTAGAGAAGGAGGAGAGAGAAATCATTGTGTGAAGAGAAAGAGAGGCGTCGCCTGGTTGTTACGAATCTCTGGAAACCCTAGAGAGAGAGAGAGAGAGAGAAGAGAGAGAGAGCAGAGGAGGCGGTTTATATATGTGGGAGGTAGCAGGGTAACGAAGAAGACGACGGAGACGTGGAAAGGCGTGAGCCGTCTGATTTGGGAGTGGGTGAGTTGAAAAAGACGAAAAAGGGCAGATGAGAGAGAGAGATAGAGAGAGAAGACGAAAGGCGTGTCTGTCTGTCTCTGTCTGTGCAGAGAGAGAGAGAGAGAAAAGAGGGTCTGTTGTTCATTGTTGTTGTTGGTCGTTCAGAGAGACGGGCGAGTCAGCAACTGAGTCGGGACTCGAGAGAGCGTTGCAGGGATTAACGGGTTTACGACTCGGGTCGGGTGGGAGCGGATTATTGCCTATATGGTGTCATCCGCTCTCTTTGGCAATTTGTAAAACAGGAGTAATTTTTTTTTTTTTACCCTTTTTGAGATAAATTACAACTTCTTTTTTTCTTTTTTTTGAACAAGGATAAGTTATAGTTTGTCCCTACTATATTTGATTAAAATTTTCACTTTTGACTTTTAAAGTTTTTTTTTTTTTTTTTTACCCTTTCAAGTTTTTCTTTTTTACACAAACTAATTTTTATTCAAAATTAAATAGAAAATATACAATCACGTGATAGAAAAATATTTTATTATATATAACAAATATATCTGACATAAACCTAAACTTCAAAATAATAATATATTTTGTTATTTAGTAGTTAGTGTGACATTTTTTTGGTCTAATTTTAAACATAAAATTAACTGTAATAATAAATTGAAAAAAACTTAAAACATTAGAGGTTAAAGTGAGAAAAATAAATTTTAAATATCAAAAAGAGAAAATGACTAAATATAAAAAGGGCAAAATATAAATTATCTTTTTTTGTGAATAAATTGCACTGACTAAGTCCCATAAGTTTGACATTAATTACATTGAGTTTCTTTGAGATTTTAATTCACAAAAACCTTAGCCTATTTTTCTTTAGAAATTATTAATAGTGTGAATGAGGAAAAAAAAATAGTCATTTTTTTATATTAAAATATATATTTTGCTTTACATATCTTTTTGTCTTTACACATTTGCATTACGTTCAGTATCTTAAACTTATTAAAAGGAATGTCAGTGTAATTATTTCAAAATTATAGGGCTTGTTGTATTTTTTAAATTTTTTTTAAAAGATATCAATATTTATTATTTTTTTTTGTTAAAAAAATCAAAATCAAATAGCTTGTTTGATTTGGCTAAATAATAAATTTCTCTATTAAATTAATTATTTTTTTGTTCTATTATTATTATTATTTGAAAATATTAACAAATCGCTAAAAAATGATTTTATATTCTATATTTTGATAAATTTTACTATTTCTCTTTAGTTATGTTAGTAAGAACTCTATCACACTATAAGTGTCATAACCCGAACCTGCCTCTAAAATTTTAAATTATAATTGGCCAATAATCATAAGATTATCCACATTTTCAAATAGAATACAAAATATTTATAATGGAGCCCAAAGTAAAAGAAGTAAGACAGTAATTAAGCCTGTGTTTGGCAAGTGGGTTTACAGGTTTTTTTTGCTATTTTAGTCACAAAAAACAAAATAGGCTATTTTAGCCATAACAAACGAAACATCACATCCAACCCATAATCATTACATTCTTCTCTTACAAAAAAATTCAAAAAAGCCAAAAAGCCAAAAAACCCTTCCCAAACTAAGCTTTTAAGCCCAGGCTAAAATAGCTAAAAAAAACTAAAAAGCCAAAAAACCAACCTAATTCTCAAACGGAGGCTAAAACTCATTGAGCAGAGCGTAAATGAAAAGATAAAACACTGGTTGTTCATACTAGTGAACCCATACATAGAATATATATACATTAAGTAAACTTTCATACATTAAGTTCAAACATCTAAAAAACACTTTTACACAAAAACAAAGATAACATAGAAAATACAAAAGCCCAATCTCAGAGGCATAACATCACAGGTTCACAAAAGGTAACTCCTCAAGTTGACTCTACAATTGATCTCCATGTTGATCCTATATCCAGGTAGTGGAAGGGGGTGAACTAATGAGTAATAATAAAATAAATGAGTTATTGAATGAGTCCGAATTTTTAGAAAAACAACTTATCATGGGTAAATTATCTTTCAGAAATAAATCATCCGATAACATTGATCATATTTCAACTTAACGAACAACTTCACTCCCATGTTTTCTGCACGTGCGGAAAATTAGAGAGTGAAGTTTGACTTTCTGTTGATCTTTTTGACCTTTCGAACATTGTTTTGTACTCTATTTGACCCACCAAGAAATTAAAAGACACTTAGAAACCCATTTGAATAATTAAAGAAAAGTATAAGTGGATGAATGTTTTTGTTTTATTGAATTCGTAAGAATGTGTTATGTAGGTCGTTTGCTCGAGGGGACTTCACAGAATCAAATTTGATGTGAGAAATAATTTTGTAAAGATATGTTCTAAATATTATTTTGAAACATCATGAAATGTTCTGTTTTTCTTGAAATTATGTTTTGCTCCAAATGAATGAGTTTTCTATTTGTTGATTTTTGTGGCAACCTTCAAAGAATTCTTTATGAATGGTATGATGGACTTGATATCGTTCTGTTTTATCTATAATATGATTGGACCTGAGGTCATTTTGAATAGCTGTTATATATGTTGGATTAGAGGTCGTTCTGTATTAATTGGAGCAGAGGTCGTTTTGTTATAACTTGGACTTGAGGTCGTTTTGTTTTATATTGGACTCGATGTCGTTCCGTCAAGTTGAGATATGATCAATGCTATTAGATGATTTATCTCTGAAAGATATTTTAACTATGATAAGTTGTTTTTCTAAAAATTCAGACTCATTCAATAACCTCTCTCTCTCTCTCTATATATATATATATATATATGTATGTAGGTGATCAATCATAGAATCAGCTTGAAGACTTTACCTTTACCTTTTGTGACGCTGTGATGTTATGCTTCTAAGATGGGGCTTTTGTATTTTCTTTGTTAAGTCTTTATTTTTATTTTTATTTTTTTTTTAGAAGTGTGTTTTGGATGTTTGAACTTAATGTATGAAAGTTTGCCTAATGCATATATATTCTATGTATGGGTTCACTAATATGAACAAGAAGTGTTTTATTTTTTCATTTACGTACTACTCAATAGACTTTAATTATTGTATGTTTGCTTCCGCTTCGGGCTCCATTATATTAAATATTTTGTATTATGTTTGAGGCTGTAGGCATAATCTCATGATTACTGGCCGATTATAATTCAAACCTCTAGAAACGAATTCGAGTCATCACATTAAGTGAATATGACAATTTCTCATCAAAAAATAAAAGGTTGTAGAGATTCATTACATTTTTTTTCATAACAAAAAATAAATTTTTTAGTAATTACTAAATACATTAATTTTTAGGAAAAATTATTTATAAGTCCTATTAGGGAGACTTACGCTACATATGGTCCTACTAAAAAACTTATGTTCCCATAAGTCCTGTAGGAAGTTTGTTGACACATTTACCCTCAATATTAGTTGTTAATATCATAAATAATAGTAAAACCACATATAGGAAATTGAATGTTACCATAAATTATATCTATATAAACGTAACGTAACGTGACACCTACATAAACGTAACGTGACACCTATATGTAACTTGACACCTATGATCTATGGTAACATGCAATTTCCTATATAGGAAATTGTAGGAAATTGCATGTTACCATAGATCATATCTACATAAACACAACGTAATGTGACACCTACATAAACGTAACGTGACACCTATGATCTATGGCAACATTCAATTTTCTATATAGGAAATTGAATGTTACTATAGATCATATTTATATGAAACGTAACGTGACACCAACATAAACCAGCAATATTTTCAATTCAATTTAAAAAAATAAAAACTCATTAAGTTTGTGAAACGTAACGTGATACATTACGTTACGTTTATATAGGTGTTACATTACGTTATGTTACGTTTATGTAGGTATCATGTTACGTTACGTTTATGTAAATGTCACATCACGTTACGTTTATATAGGATCTTGTAGAATACATTCCTATCTAAATAGGATTTGAGACTCTATAAGAAATTACACAGGACTTAGCCTACCATAAGTGTCTGAAAAATGACTTATAAATAAGTTTCCCTAATTTTTATGTACTCTAAAAAGTGTAGAAAAACAATTATCAAATTCTACCAAAATAACTAAAAATAAGTCACTTAAATGGAATTAAATAATCTCACAGGATAGTAAAATTTGTGAGGAAAAAAATAAAATAAAGAATAGTAAAGTAAAGTAAATATAAATTATAATTTTTTTTGTCTTTGCAAATTACTCATTACACCTAAGATTCAAATACAGTCTAGAGAAAATATCTATATTATCTATACTGTACGGGAAAGAAATAAACCTTCTCGTATAATCCTGTTGATCAAGTCTGCGCTCCTCCGTACGTCGTCGCTTTATTCCCTGAAAACACAAACGTGAGTTAGCCGGCGGGTGTGTGCTGGATACCTCTCTGATGCCTAAGTCAACAATAGACAAATAGACAAAAAGCTCTGTGTATTTGAGAATCAAAGTTGTGTTATCCTTCTATGGGTGATGTTGTGAGCTTTTATAGGTTTCGCGTGACACAATCCTAGTAGGACTCTTACTCCTCCATGTAGAGTCCTCCTAGGAATCATATTCCTGAAAGATAATGCTTATCCTTCAACACCCTCCTCACTGCTTAAACCAAGTGAAATGGTTTTACCATGGTCGGACTCCAATATGACCGAGGTAAGCATGGCTATGTTGAGCCGCAGAGTAGACCGAACTATAGCTAGTTTGGTTCTTCCTTTCACTGCTCTTACCCTGGTTCCTCCTGCACAAACCCTAGCGTGATTAGACCGAGATACCAAAACATCAAGGTCCTGACCGAGCTAACGAATAGCTTAGTTCTGACCGGGCTATCCATAATATGCCATGGCCGGGCTAACTCTGAGTATGGCAACCAGGCTAATTGCCACGCTTCTTTAGACCGGAACAACTTCAAGGCTCTTTTGGACCGGGATAATAATAAGGCGTTCTCTGGACCGGGCTAACTCCAAGCTCCGTTTTACCCAGCCCTTCTTACCGTGGCCTAATGAACGGCCCATTACCTAGCTCGGCCCAATTTATATATAAATTACCCTCTCAATTGCCCCTTAATTCCATCTGCATAGCATGATAGGGATTACCTGTTACCAGCCGAGCTAAAAACTTTATCCTTACGATTGAGCTAAACTCTTTAGCCTTTCCAGTCGAACTTAAAAACCCTTTAGCCTTTCTAGCCGAGCTAAATTCTTAAGCCTTTCCAGCCGAGCTAAATTTACACTGGGCTGTACCTGTCTGGTCAAAACGTCTCTTCAATCATAGAGACTGAATCGCTTCTCATTCCAAGGACACGCGGCATGCTCTTATTGGCTAGAGGCAGCTGTCACGTCGTCTTCGTACCTCGTGTTTTTTGAACAGTTCCCTCATTTTTCCCTTCTCTTTTCACAAAACAAGTCCTAATGCTTTGAATCATTCACTTTACTATTCAACTTCTCTCTCTTGCGAGTCTCTGACACTCCTCGACCCTGAGCTTGCTGAGTTCGTGTTCTTCACTGTCTTTGCTTCCATCTTCAGTTTCCTCCTCTTGACCTGGTAAGCTACTCAAATCTGTCTTGTTTTTGTTGTCTTCGCATTTGTTTTTTTACAATTCATGGCATATTGTTTTGTGCTTTTGCAAAACACATTTTCTGCTTGGTCATGCGCTTTTCTAGAAAAAAAACTTAGTAATAGAATCACTTGAACGTACGAAATAACCTGAGAAACACTGGTTTCGATCCAAAATCACATGTAACCGAACTAAAAAGTTGTTTGTAGTTGCTGTCAATCTAGTCAGACTATCCAACTGAACTTATCATTTCATATACCTATAGTTTCAACAAGTCAAACCATTTTTTGTTTTAACTTAGACGGGCTAACAAACCGTACTAAGTCTGCGCAAGTGTGCTTGAAAGTTTCAACCATGACCGAGCTACAACTTGGGGCTAAACCAGCTTTCTTAGTTCAGACCAAACTAAGAATGCTGCCCCTAAAGGCTCAACCGAGCTAACAAATCCCTTGTTCACACCGAGCTAACAGACCCCTTCCTCAAACAGAGCTAAGACACAAAGCAATTCTCATAGCCGAGCTAGGACTTCATTTAAATTGCTTGTGTTTCTTTTAGCACGGTCCAATGATCTGTGCTTAACACATTTGTTCTTCACTTTGCAGACTTAGGTTGCCCAGGCACTCCTTTGAGCGCTCAACCGAGCTACTCGGCATCATCCTTCAACCGAGCTAACAATTGAGTAAAAATTTATTCATAACTTAGACCATAAATGGGAAAGTATAGGTTTTTAGTTAACTCACCTGGTGCAATAGCTGAATTTCGCAAGGACTACCAAATCACAGATGATGTCCACCTTTTTTTAGCCGAGCTAGACACCGTCCCCTGGGGAAAACAAGGTTTTGTCCCCTTTAACGTTATTTCCATTGTGGAGTGCGGTTTACGCTTTCCTGTACAGCCCTTACTCTGTGAATTCCTTAGACAAACCAACCTTTGTCCTACCCAACTTTCCACAAATTCATACCGTATAATAAATGGTATTGCTGAGCTAAATCACCGGGCTGGTCTTAACCTCGGCTTAGCAGAACTCTTCCACCAATATTCTATAGGATCCACCGAAGATGGGTGGGTCTATTATTTAAGAATAAGACGCCGGCGTGAAAAGATAATAAAAGATACTCCGGACAAAGATGTGAACGACGACGATTTCTTCTGGGTATCTGGGAATTTTGAGGACCAACAAGCCTAGATCCCTGGTAACAGAATAAACTGGAACAAGGGGGTAGTCGGTAGGTTTATCTCGGCTCCATTATACGCCTTTCTTTATTTCGATTTTCAATATATGAACCGGACTAACAGTTGTCTTCTTTTTATGCAGACTCGAACTTCCTCAAGTCACAGTACAGCTACCCTAACCTAGCTACACTTCGTGCCACGCTGCGATATCCAAACTGAAGTTGGACCGAGCTACTGAATTTCCAACCGACCTATCGATGCAGTGGCAAGCGAAAGACCAAGGTAACTGATTTCTTGTTGGAGGCTTCGCCTGAACCGGACCTAACCTTGCCCCAAATCAGATTAATCCCTTTAATTGCTGAACAAGAGATGGCCAAGAAGAGAGCCGTGCGAGCCCTTCTGACTGAAACAAATCTGACCGAGGTACCACTAGCTGGTCAAACTCAAGAAACCGTAGTAGCTCTGCCTTCTCAACAACCTTCATCATCTCGCCCAAAGAAGCATGCCCGGACTACCCAAATCGAGCAACGTCTTGTTGATGAAGATAAAACCGTGGTTCCTCAAACCACTTTGCCAAGCCCTCCACCGAGCCCACAACCGGAGCGCTCTGACCGAGCTACCTCCTCCAAGTGGGCTCCAAAAATCACCTTTCAGAACCGTGCTATCACGGATTCGGACTCAGTGGTCGTAGAAAAAGACCAACTGATGGCCTTCAACTTAGCTAAAGGTGTTTGTCTTCAAGCCGACATGAGGCACCACGACTACCTGACCGAGCTGAAGGCCCTGCGCTCGTCCAAAAAATCCATTGTGCTGGTAAGTTGTGCCCATTTTACTTTATTTTTTCTAAAGAAATTTGTCCAACTTTCAGCTCAGTTCTACTGAAAAAGTGTTACCATCCTTTTGCAGGCCATACAGAAAAACCACATCGCTCACAAACGAGTGTTGGAACTAAGGAAAGCAACAAGGCAGGCCATGGCAGAAGCTGAAGCCAAAACGGCCGAGCTAGAAGCATCTCAACAGAAAACCGCCGAGCTAGAGGCCGAGGTCACCCGTCTGACCGGACTAGTTACCTCGGCTAACGCTGATAAACAAAGGTCCCTGACCGTGATGAAAGACAAATACTTGCGTGAGATGGCTAAGCTCGAAGGAAAAAAGAAAGCCGAAATAACGGAGCTTGAGAAGAAGCTGGAGGCTGCAGAGGACCGGGACTTTAAAGAGGGCGAAGCCCTATATATTAAGCAGTGTGAAGCTACAAAGGATCTCTTTTTTAAATGTGGATGGAGAGCGGTTGTGGCGCAGCTCGGTCACGGTGCAGAGACCGAGGTCTTCAACCCTCCTGCATACTTCATACCAAGCTCCATGGCAGAATATGCTGCTGCCACTCAACAACAGTTTCTTGAAGATTCGGATGATGAAGAAGAAACCGTGCCCAATGATATCCCGGTCTTCAATGCACCTGTCAATCAGTCAGCTCGGGCGGAGCCAACGGTGGAAGATCTGACTGCTGAACTACCAACTGAAACCGTGCTTCCAATCAAGACCATACTCCCGACCGAAGCCGAGCTTCCAAATGAAACCAGGTTGCGAGTTGAACTTCATGCTGATCTTGATGATCTGTTTGCCTGACTTCATATTTCTCTTCTTTTTCTTGATTTCTATATTTTCTTTTCTTTGCTTTTGGACACAGATTGTAACCGAGCTGAGGCCCTATCCTTTGTACTTGCTTTGAATTTTGAATGAATGCTTTTTTTTTGTTCAAACTCTTATTTCGGTTGATCGTTATGCTTGTACTTTTACTTTCTAACTGCTGTCTTGCATGAGGTTCAGCATTCTCTTGCCGAGATACTTTATCCCAGTCTTAACATTGCAACTATAAGTATACCTGCCAATCACTCTTTAGCCGAGATCCCTACCTCGGCTGAAGAATACTAAAAGTTGGTTTAATCCAGCCAACCACTCTTTAGCCGATGTCCTTACTTCAGCTGAAGAGTACCAAGAGTTGGTTTAGTCCAGCCAACCACTTTTTAGCCGAGATCCTTACCTCGGCTGAAGAGTACCAAGAGTTGGTTTAATCCAACCAACCATTCTTTAGCCGATATCCTTACTTCGGCTAAAGAGTACTAAGAGTTGGTTTAATCCAACCAACCATTCTTTAGCCGATATCCTTACTTCGGCTAAAGAGTACTAAGAGTTGGTTTAATCTAGCCAACCTCTAGATAGGTTTTTCCAGCCAACCTAGAGTAAAGTGTTTGGTTATTCCAACCAAACGTCCTGCAACCTAAATCCTTATCCTGGGCTTAGGAGGGTGTTGGTTTTTCCAGCCAACCTTTAGATTGGTTTTTCCAGCCAACCTAAAGTAAAGTGTTTGGTTATTCCGACCAAACGTCCTGCAGCCTGGATCCTTATCCTGGGCTTAGGAGGGTGTTCGTTTTTCCAGCCAACCTTTAAGTTGGTTTTTCCGACCAACTATGCTTTCAATGTCCCTAGCCTACTAAAACAACTTTTACAGAATAAAAACATTGATGCTGAAAAGAAAACTACCTGTTTTATTGGGGAAAAGAAAAATTACAGGTATTTTAAAGTAAAGCTAAAAATAAAATAGTTTGAGATTAGCAGTGTTCCATGGTCTGGGAATTGCTTTGCTGTCTTCGTCTTCCAAGTGTTGAACACCTTTCCTGCTAATCCGACCACTTTGTAAGATCCTTCCCAATTAGGCCCTAATTTGCCATCTCCTAGGACCAAGGTGTTTCCCATTACTTTGCGCAGTACCCAATCTCCGATTTTAAATTGTCTTGGATTTACTGTCTTGTTGTATTTCCTGAATAACTCTTGTTGGTACGAGGCAATGTGAACCAGTGCTTTTTCTCTTCTTTCTTCGGCGAGGTCGAGCTCCAATGCTATGGCTTCTCCATTCAAGTCTGGATCAAAATTTTCGCTTCTAATTGTGGGGAGGCCAACTTCCAGCGGGATTACTGCTTCCATGCCGTAGGCTAAGGAGAATGGTGTTTCTCCTATTGATCGTCGAGGTGTGGTGCGGTAAGCCCATAAAACATGAGGAAATTCCTCAGCCCATTTGTCTTTTGCTCTTTCTAACATTTTCTTCAGCACATCCAAGATGACCTTGTTTGATGCTTTCGCCTGGCCGTTGGCTTAGGGATATGCCGGTGTAGAATTGTAGAACTTTATCTTGTATTCTTCACAAAAGCCTCTAAAGATTCTGCCATCAAACTGAGTGCCGTTGTCTGATATTAGGGCTTTAGGTATGCCGAATCGAGTAATGATATTCTGCCAGACGAACTTCTTCACATCTTTTTCCTTGATTGATGCCAATGCTTCTGCTTCCACTCACTTTGTGAAGTAGTCTGTTGCTGCGAGAAAGAACTTCATGTTTCCGGGTGCTGTTGGAAGTAGTCCTACTATGTCCAAGCCCCACATTGCAAAGGGCCATGGGCTGGTCAATGGTAGGAGTTCTCTGGCCGGCTGGTGTATTTGGTGTGCGAATTTCTGACATTTCTCACACTTCTTCACATACTTCTCTGAGTTTGCTTGCATGTATGGCCACCAATATCCTTGCGAAATGGCTCTGTAAGCTAACGATCTTTCTCCTTGGTGGCTTCCGCACACCCCTTCGTGTATTTCGAACAAGAATGCTTCCACTTTACTGGGGTGAACACACTTTAGATAAGGTCCTGAGAATAATTTTTTGTACAATGCCATAGAAGGGGAGAGCCAAAATCGCTGTGATTTTGTTCTAATTTTGTTGGCTTCTTTCTTTTCTTCTGGTAAGACGCCGTCTTTTAAGAATAGTATGATGGGATCCATCCATGAAGGGCCTGGTTCGGCGCAACATACCTTTTCTACTTCGGGGTCTTCAATGTTTAGTCTTGGTAGGTAGTCAATTAGCAGTGGGTGAGGGATGGACGTATCTGCCATTGAAGCAAAGCCTGCTAGTTCGTCTGCTCTGCTATTTTTCTCCCTACCAATCTGTTCTATCCTTACTACTTTAAATTTCTTGATCTCTGTTCTGACCAACTCTTGGTACTTGGTCATCCTGTCATCCTTTGTTTCGTAGTCGCCAGAAATTTGGTTTACCACCAGCTGTGAGTCGCTGTAGACCATTAGCTTGGTGGCCTTCATGTAGAATGCTAATTTGAGACCTGCAAGAAGCGCTTCATATTCCGCTTTGTTGTTTGATGCTGGGAATCCAAGGTTGACTGCTTGCTCCACAACCAGGCCGTCTGGTGAGATGAAGACTATGCCAAGTCCTGCACCATGCCGGTTGGATGCTCCATCCACAAAGAGCTTCCGCATCTCTCCAACAAATAATTTCTAGCAAGTGGAGGGATTAGATGATGCCGTGGGGTCAAGAATGTTGCTGGTGTCTTCTTCAAGGTCCATACTTGCTGTCTGCCCCTCGCTATCTGATTGAACCAAGTCTTTATTTGTTGGTGAGTCTTGGCTTGGTGTAGCATGGTTCGCTTCTGCGTTGCTCTCTTTACTCTGGTTTGCCTTGGGGTCCGACTGAGTATCCTGCACCAGGGGTTGCGTTATTCCGGCATCAACTTCCATCCCTAGTTCGGTTGCATTAGTCAGGTCGACTGGGCATATATGATGACTTCCAGGAGTAAATTCTGCGACAACGTCTGCCAAAGCTTGGGCCTTTATCGCGGTTCTAGGTTGGAACTTGATGTCAAATTGTCCCAATTCTACTGCCCACTTCAAGATTCGCCCAGAAAAGTTTGCCCTCTCAAACAAAGCTTTTAATGGGAAAACTGTGAGGACGACTATGGTGTGGGCGTGGAAATAGTACGACAACTTTCTTGAGGCCATCATTAAGGCGAAGGCCAGTTTTTCCAGTGGCAAGTACCTCGTTTCGGCGCCCAGCAATGTGTTGCTGACATAATAAATGGGCAGATGTTGGATTCCTTCTACACAGACCAATACTACGCTAATTGCGTGCTGAGAGACCGCCAGGTACAGGAAGAGTTCTTCTCCAGGTATTAGGGTGACAAGCAATGGTGGAGAAGACATGTATTCCTTCGAATTTTCCAGAGCACGGTCGCATTCTTCGTCCCACTCGAACTTGGCTTTTAATGCTAGAAAAAATGGTCGTAGTTTGTCTGACGACCGGCTAATGAATCGGTTGAGTGCAACTACCATGCTGGTGAGATGCTGCACTTCTTTTACTGAGTTAGGCCTCTCCAGATCCTGAATAGCTTTGATTTGGGAGGGGTCTGCCTCAATACCCCGGTTGGTCACCAGGAAGCCCAGGAATTTGCCAGATCCTACACCGAACGCGCACTTAGATGCATTAAGGCGCAACTTGTGTCTCTTCAGAATCTGGAACATCTCACCTAGGTCCCTCAGATGGTCGTTCTCATCCTTACTTTTAACCACCATGTCGTCGATGTAAGCCTCCATTGTTCTGCCTAACAATGGCTCGAACATCTTGGTGACCATTCTTTGGAATGTTGCCCCTGCGTTCTTTAGGCCAAAGGGCATGACCTTGTAGCAATACAGTCCTCTTGGAGTTATAAAGGACGTGACCTCCTGGTCTGGTTCGTACATGGCGATCTGTCGTTAGGTCTACCAGTTGATCTATCCGTGGTAGGGGGAAGCTGTCTTTTGGGCATGCTTTGTTGACTGTCTTATAGTCGACGCAGACACGCCATTTTCCATTCTTTTTTGGTACCACGACTGTGTTGGAAATCCATCTGGGGTAGTGCACCTCTCTGATAGCTCCTGCCTCTAGCAGATTTCCCATTTCTTCCGTAACTATTTCGGCGTGGTAGAGTGCCGATCTGCGAGTGCGCTGAATGATTGGTCTGGCAGATGGGTGGACATTGAGTTGGTGACAGATGAAGTTTGGATTAATGCCTGGCATGTCGTAGGGTGTCCAGGCGAATACTTCGAGGTTAGAGGTTAAGAATTCCAAAACCTCTAATCTCTCAGTGCTGGACAATGACGATCCAAGCAAAAAGAATTTATCCGGGTTCTTTTCATCTATTCTTACTTCTACCAAGTCTTCCATCTCTTTTTGGTCAGCTGCTTTGCCGACATCTGCGAACAGTTCATTGCTCTCAGGTTTTTCCACCGAATGAACATATCCCTTGGCAGCGCGGCTGCCATTAACCGTGACAAAGCATTGCTTGGACATAATTTGGTCTCCAAAGACCTCTTCAATTACCCCAGTTTCGTTGGGGAATCGCATTACTTGATGGTAGGACGAAGCTACTGCTCGTATGGCATGCAACCATGTTCTTCCCAAGATTATGTTGTAAGTGGAAGGGACCTTCAACACCCAAAATTCCACTTGTTTTGTCACGTTTCCTGCCCTGACTGGTAGGATAATTTTGCTGACTAGCCATTCTGGCATTGAGTTGAATCTGATCATGGGGGATACAGCTGGGGCCACGTCTTTGTCCTCCAATTTTAGTTGTTCGAAGGTGTCGTAGTACATGATCTCACACGAGCTACCTTGGTCTATCAAAATTCGCTTGACGTCGTAGTCTTTGATGCGGAGGGTGACGACCAGTGCATCGTTGTGAGGGCAATATATTCTTTCCAAGTCCTTGTCTGAAAAAGACATGACATTCGTGGCCTCTATTCTCCCCTTTTTGATGGTAGGTTGGGCGCGTAGTACCTCTCTTAAGTGCTCAGCCTTCTTTATCATGCCCCTAAGCTCGCATACGCGCTCAAGTTCGAATACTCTGTGAATCACGTTGATCACGCCTTGAGGTGGGGAGTTGATTGGCATACCGTTCGGGTGATCGTCATTCTGGGGACTGGCTGCGCCCCTCCTTCAATGTATCTGTCCAGGTGACCGGCTGCCACCAACTCCTCTAAATGATGTCTTAATGGTGTACAATTTTCAGTGCGGTGCCCTTTTTCTTTATGGAAGGTGCACCGCGATCTTTCGTCGTAGTCCTTCTGAGCTTCTCTTAGCTTGGCAGGCCATCTGACGAAAGGTTCATCGCGTATCTCGCTTAGGAACCGGTAGATTGGTTTTTTGAATACCGTGGTAATGGCAGTGCGGATTCTCAACCATCTTTTATCCTGGTCTTCTCCGTTGTCCCGCCTGCCTCGTCCGTTTTTGTTCGGACGTTCTACCGCGTTAAGCTTTGCCGCGATCTTTTTATCTGGTACTGTGGTCGTGCTAGACTTTGATTTAGCACGAGCGCCATCTTCTTCTACTCGAATGTGTTGGTGCACTCTCTCTATTAAGGCCTCCATTATGAGAGGCGGTGTCATAGTGATTGAGTCCCTTAGTCTGTTCCCGACTGGAAGGCCTCTTTTGTACTGTGCGATGGCAAGATTGGTGGGGCAGTCCCCAATCTGGTTAAAGGTCTTCCAGTAGCGGCTATTGTAGGATTTTAATGACTCTTTTTCGCCCATATCGATGGAGAGCAGTTGATCAATTTCCACCAGGGTTTTGGTGTTCGTTCTGAACCTAGTAACGAATGCCTCCGCCAATTACGCCTAGGAGGCTATGCTGCCTTCTGGAAGTTTTTCGAACCAAGTCAAGCCTAGGTCACCAAGGCTTGATGGGAAGAGGATGCACATTAAAGCTTCGTTCCGTCAGTATACTGCCATAACCTGATGAAAGTGGCTTAGGTGCATGTAAGGGTCTGTCTTCCCTTCGTACGTGGTGAATTTAGGCTGGATGAAGCCTGGGGGTAATGGTGCGTTCTCAATTATCGGAACGAACGGTGAGCAATGGAGTCTTGCCAACACTTTATCTGTTGGTTCATAGGCAAGGAGCGGTATTGGCATCCCAACCTCGACACTTCCATGCGTCCGAGGGGCCAACCGCCGAAGGGCTGAAACTCTGTGTGGATCGCGCGTCCTGGCATCTTCCTTCTGTCGTGCCCTTTCTTCAAGCACAGTCCGTAAGTCGGACGATCTAGGCAACTCTGTTTGCCTGGATGATGTATGGTGCGTGTGTGAGGGCCGATAGGTACTTCCCTCTGTGTAAGACCTTAGTGATCTCGTTCTCTTAGGCCTAGAGTAATGAGTTCTGGAAGTCCTTGATTGAGTGTCGCTCGTCCTGAGGCTTCTACTCTCTGCTCGCGATGTCGTGGTGTGCCTACTACGATCTTCTGAGTGGCGAGGAGGCGCATTGCCTTTGCGCCCCTCTCCTGTCGCCACCCGTTTTCCCTTGATCTGGCGCTTCACGGCCTCCATGTCCGCCGCCATCTTCCTTATCAATTCATCTTGCTCCTTTACGCGGTCCTTCAAAACTTGAGGATCAATCCTCCGCCTTTGTCTGTCAAGACTTTGTGAACGAGAGTGATGGGGGCTGTTAGTCCGCCTCCTCCCCCTTGCATCCCTCCTGGGATTCTGTCGTTGTGGCTCCAAGTCCGCCATAGGAGGGATAGAAGGTAGGCCTTCCCGCCTTGCACCCCCCCTGGTGTTTGTCCGTCGATGGCGGACTACGGAAAATCTTCGTTGTGCGCCATTGCTTATAAAGAGGAAAAGCTTGATCAAGAGGTTTTGTTCTAGTCTGATGTTTCCCACAGACGGCGCTAATTATACGAGAAAGAAATAAACCTTCTCGTATAATCCTATTGATCAAGTCTGCACTCCTCCGTACGTCATCGCTTTATTCCCTGAAAACACAAACGTGAGCTAGCCGGCGGGTGTGTGCCGGATACCTCTCCGATGCCTAAGTCAGCAAATAGACAAATAGACAAAAAACTCTGTGTATTTGAGGATCAAAGTTGTGTTACCCCTCCATGGGTGACGTTGTGAGCTTTTATAGGTTTCGCGTGGCACAATTCTAGTAGGACTCTTACTCCTCCATGTAGAGTCCTCCTAGGAATCATATTCCTGAAAGATAATGCTTATCCTTCAACACCCTCCTCACTGCTTGAACCAAGTGAGATGGTTTTACCATGGTCGGACTCCAATATGACCGAGGTAAGCATGGCTATGCTGAGCCACAGAGTAGACCGAACTATAGCTAGTTTGGTTCTTCCTTTCACTGCTCTTACCCTGGTTCCTCCTGCACAAACCCTGGCGTGATTAGACCGAGATACCAAAACATCAAGGTCCTGACCGAGCTAACGAATAGCTTAGTTCTGACCGGGCTATCCATAATATGCCACGACCGGGCTAACTCTGAGTATGGCAACCGGGCTAATTGCCATGCTTCTTTAGACCGGAATAACTTCAAGGCTCTTTGGGACCGGGATAATAATAAGGCGTTCTACGGACCGGGCTAACTCCAAGCTCCGTTTTACCCAGCCCTTCTTACCATGGCCTAATGAACGGCCCATTACCTAGCTCGGCCCAATTTATATATAAATTACCCTCTCATATACTATTATAAAAGTTGAAGTTAGTATCCAAGGCTTTGCTTACTATTATATAATCAATACTTTGTTTTATTTTTATTTATTTAAATTATACACACATTATATTTACCAACCGTTCATTAAGATTAAACTAATGACATAGTTAAATCCTATTCACTCATTGCTCAAATAGGTGTTTTATTCAATGTTGAAATATATTCCCATTATTTGGTGACAATTGTGCCATGGAATTTAAAATTGGGAAAATAACATTTCAGTGTATATTTGTAAAAATAATTTCAGATCAATGAAAAATTTTACAAAATTTAATCATTACAGTTCTAAGCTTTTTCATGAAACAATAATTATTTTGAAAAGACATCACTTATGTATGAATG
The DNA here is from genome assembly GCF_055761805.1 of Camellia sinensis. Classification (NCBI taxonomy): domain Eukaryota; kingdom Viridiplantae; phylum Streptophyta; class Magnoliopsida; order Ericales; family Theaceae; genus Camellia; species Camellia sinensis. Next base: position 72,525,551 of record NC_138974.1, read on the forward strand.
CAATTGCTATTGGCTTGGTGCCTTGTAACTTTTGGTGAACGTTTATTTGCATCAGATTTTTTTTTTTTGGCATCTATTGACGAAGCTAGTATTCCTCAACGTATCAAACTAATATTCTCATATGACATGATGAACTTTGACGTGTATAAGCCCATAAAGGCCATGAATCATTATTGACGTGTATAAGCCTATAAAGGCCATGAATCACTATGAACAACCCAAGCCTATCACTTGGAGCCCAATACATAACCTAGCTAGTGAGGTCCAGGACAGCTGGAATCCAATATGGCATAAAGAGCCACTGATATTCAGACACATGGCAAGTGAAGGACGAGCCACATCAGCAGACAAAGATCTGTAAAGTTATTGCCACTGCACATCACTATTAATGCAGCCCATCATAACATTTATTACGACAACACCTCTCTTTCGGAACAGGACCCCCTTACCCTAAACAAGGTAAGCTACAGCATAGACTTTCGGCGAGGAGGTCAGGTCGGAAGGGACAGTGAAATGATTACCAAAAGATATAAGCAAACGTTGAAGACAAGAAGAAGGTTAAGCTTTTCTATCTCTAATCTCTCCCTCTATACTCTACTTCTCTTCCTAACTTGCTCGTTGGAGGGTTCACTGGGGGACTACCCCGTTCCCCGTTGAACTTGTTTGCAGGTTATCCGGTGGGCTTGATCATTTGGACCTGGGCTTGAGGAGCTTGGACCAGTCCGACCCATTCACTAGGACAAACTGTATCATCAGTTGGCGCCGTTTGTGGGAACACTTTGCTCTTCGCGCTAGTTGTGTTCACTGTCGCCGGAGACCCCGTTCCAACAACCTTTTCCTCCTACCCGTCAAAGTGTATGGTCACGACTAGATCTATGGCTTCTCACAATAATGCTGTTGACCATCAGGCCGACCCTCCCAATCCAAACAACCCGTCGCAATATTTTATCGAGCTTACCAACAGCATTAACCGCATGGCCGAGCAAAACCAGGCCTTGATAAATGCTTTACTCCAAAGAAACCTTCCGATGCCTCCTCCACCACCTCCAGATATTCCACCCAACCAAGAAAGAGCCCCGAGCCATACTGTTCTGCAACCCCATCCACCCAACTTGGAAGGTTTGCAACCTCCTCCTCCACATATAAATCTACCACCTCCACCTCCGCACCTGTCGGTCGTGGCACCAGCCTCTGAAGGGGAAGCTAGCAGCGTCCAACCCCCATTGATTGACCATGGTGACCACGTTCCCCTCTGGGACGCTGAACTCCGAGCAATGACGCTCCAACTCCAAGGGGTCATGCAGAACATTCAGCATAAACCCTCGACCACGGCAAATTCACCATTTGTTGCCTCCATTAAGGACAAATCTCTGTCCGCCAAGTTCAAGATGCCCACCATTGACTCTTTTGACGGCACGACGGACCCAGTCGACCATCTAGAGACCTACCGTACCCTCATGATCCTCCATGCCTTCCCTGACGAGATCATGTGTCGGGCTCTCCCCGTGACATTGAAGGGGTCAGCTCGACTGTGGTTCAGCCAGTTACCAGCAGACTCTGTCTCCACTTTCCAGCATTTCAGCGACTCCTTCCTTAGCCTTTTCATTGGAGCCCAGTGCCAACGCCGCCCGACAACCCAACTCCTCAACATCTGTCAGACCGAGGGGGAGCTGCTGTGCAGTTTCGTTACCCGTTTCAACGTCGAAGCCCTGCAAGTAGCAGAAAACGATGACAAGGTCATCCTTTCATGGCTGGGCTACGATCGTCCGATTTTCTCTTCTCCCTCTCCAAAAACCCCCCGGCCTCCATGGCAGCCCTACTCTCCAAAGCCCAGAAATACATGAATGCTGAAGATTCACTAGCCGCCCGACAGGATCCAATAGCTAAAAACCCAACCCCCAGAGAAAAGAGAAAAAACTCAGAACCCAGAAACACCTAGTATAATAGCCAAACACCCCACTATACAGACCGACCCCCCCGCGTTGACCGATCGGTACCAGCCCGACTGCCCGGTCGGTTCGAGCGGTACACCCTCCTTAATTCTCCCATGGAACAAGTTCTCAACTAGATCCAACGGAACTACCTCCTCAAATGGCCCCTACCTTCACGGACCCCTTCCAATTGGAAAGACCAGTCCAAATATTGTTGTTTCCACCAGGATCATGGCCATAACATTGATGACTGCATCAACCTCAAGGATCAGGTCGAGACCCTGATACATCAAGGGCGTCTCAGCCGGTTCACGGACACCCGCCCACAGCAGAGGCAAAGAACCGAGCCCCTCAGAAACAACCGTCGGCGCACCCCACCCCGGCAGCCAACACAACCTAACCAAGGCCGTGATCACCCTCCACAACAGCCTCGGCCGCCAGGTAATCTCCCTCCGCCAGTTGGTGAAATTTGAGTCATTTTAGGTGGCCTTGCTTGTGGGGGACCATCCCGTTCGGCTCAGAGGGTAGAGCCCAGAAAGATAAGGCAAGGCTCAGACAAAGCAGTTGTCACGGTAGACTGACCTTCTAAACAGCCCAAGCAGTGGACAGAGCCCATCACCTTCACGGACGCCGACTGTACAGGCATCCGTTATCCTCATGATGACCCTCTCGTCATCTCTGCACTCCTCTCCAACTATAAGGTCAGATGGGTTCTCATTGACAACGGCAATTCTTTAGACATCATATTCCTCAACTGCTTCTGCCAGCTCAAAATTGGAGAGGAAAGTCTGTCTCCCTTCCAAACCCCTTTGGTCGGTTTCACTAGCGGCCGGGTGACCTCCATCGGCTCCATCGATCTCTCCATCCCCATCGGCGAATACCCACGACAGACTACCAAGCTGCTCACTTTCCATGTGGTCGACTGTCCCTCTGCCTACAACATCATCCTTGGCCGCACCGCCCTCAACGCTCTCCAAGCTATCACTTCAACCTACCACCTCGCCATAAAGTTCCCTACCGACCTGGGCCTCGGGACAGTAAGGGGAGAGCAGACCATAGCCAGGGAATATTATGTCGCATCCCACAAAGAATCCAAGCTGAAGGAGGCCATGATCATTGAAGGACTTGACGTCCGAAATGAGGACGAGCTGGTTAGAGGAGAACCGGTAAAGGAGCTCATTGAGATTCCCATCGATCCCACCAATCCAATGAAAACTGCCAAGATCGGCAGCCAACTATCCCCCCAAGCTAAGGCCGACCTTGCCACCCTTCTGATCGAGTACAACGATGTATTTGCCTGGACCCATTCAGACATGCCGAGCATTGACCCCTCTTTCATAACTCACCGCCTCAGCATCGACCCCCATTTCCGACCTTTCCGTCAGAAGCAGCACATCTTGCATCCAGAGCGCAATACTCTTATAGCTGCCAAGGTTGACAATCTCCTTGAGGCCCAATTCATCAAAAACGTAGATTACCCTAAATGGTTGTCGAACGTAGTCCTAGTCCGCAAGAACAATGGCAAATGACGACTCTGTGTCGATTACTCTGACCTACACCGAGCTTGCCCCAAAGACAGCTATCCTCTTCCCCGCATAGATCTGCTGGTCGACGCCACGACTGGTCATCAAATGCTCAGCTTCATGGATGCTTTCTCTGGTTACAACCAAATCCTGATGCACTCATCCGATCAGGAACATACATCCTTCATTACCGACCGGGATACCTATCACTACCGTGTGATACCATTCGGATTGAAGAACACTGGAGCCACCTACCAACGGTTGGTCAATGTCGTCTTCCATCACTAGATAGGTCAGAATATGGAAGTATATATCGACGACATGCTAGTCAAGAACAAACTCTCCACTAATCATCTGACCGACCTGTGAGAGACCTTCGCCACCCTGCGCAAGTACCAAATGAAGCTCAACCCAGAGAAGTGCACCTTCGGCGTAGGATCTGGGAAGTTTCTGGGTTTTATGGTCAATCAGCGGGGCATTGAAGCTAACACTGAAAAGATCAAGGCCTTGATTGGGATGCAGTCACCCAGAACGGTCAAAGAGGTTCAAAGGCTCACTGGCCGAGTTACGGCCCTCAACCGCTTTATTTCCCGCGCAACAGATAAGTGCCTACCATTCTTCAAAGTTCTTCGGCAAACCTTTGAATGGACGACTGAATCTGAAGAGGCTTTTCAGCAGTTGAAACAGTGCATGGCCAATCCCTTTCTCCTTTCACAAGCAATTACGGGCGAGCCCCTTTTCCTCTATTTAGCCGTTTCAAGCACCGCAGTCAGTGCAACTCTTATAAGGGAAGACGACTCTGTCCAACAGCTGGTCTACTACATCAGTCGGGCTCTAAGGAGAGCAGAGCAGAATTACCCGTTGTTAGAAAAATTGTCCTTGGCCTTGGTCACCGTCTCCAGACGGCTCCGTCCTTACTTCCAGGCCCATTCCATAGTGGTTCTCACCGACTAACCCTTGAAGAAGGTCATGCAACAACCAGAACTTTCCGGCAGATTCATGCAGTGGTCAGTGAAACTCAGTCAGTTCGACATCTCCTACCAGCCTCGAACAGCAATTAAGGGACAGGCTGTCGCGGGTTTCATACTGGAATTCACTAATCCTACACCAACCACTGCCCCCTTACCCCCACCAACCCTTACCGAGCCAGAAGACTCGCATTCTTGGACTCTCAACGTCGACGGATCATCCCGCAGGGAAGGTAGTGGGGCTGGCCTCATTCTCACCGCCCCTGAGGGTAGCTATTTCAAATGTGTTCTCCGTTTCTTGTTTAATGCCAGTAACAATGAGGTCGAATATGAGGCATTGATAGCAGGACTCCGCCTCACTAAGGACATTGGAGTCAGCCACATCCGGGTGTTTAGCGACTCCTAGCTTATTGTCGGCCAGATTACGGGGGAATTCGATGCCAAGGAGAATACAATGCGAGCTTATAGGGATATGGCACTCCCCCTTGGTCGCCTCTTCAATACTTTCCACATCAAGCACATACCTCGAGCGGAAAACTCCAAGGCAGATGAGATGGCTCAGTTGGCCTCTGCAGACCAGTCCGACCTCAGCCACGGTGTCCGCATCGAATACCTAGCCCACCCGGCCATCTCACCCGACCTACAAGAAGTGCAGTTCCTCCAAAACGAACCCATCCCTTGGGCCTCCGACATATTCCTATTTTTGACAACGGAGGAACTCCCAGATGACCAACAGCAGGCCGCCAAAGTCAGGGCCCAGTCGTCTAATTACATCCTGGTCAGTGGCGTCTTGTACAAACGTGGTTTTTCACGACCATACCTGCGATGCCTCAATTCGGCTCAAGTAACCTATGTAATGCGGGAAATCCATGAGGAAATTTGTGGTAATCATTCGGGCGGCAGGTCTCTAGCCCACAAAATACTCCGTACTGGTTATTTCTGGCCAACTCTCAATCATGATACGACAAATTTCGTGCTCAAATGTGATAAGTGTCAACGTTTTGCCAACATCCCCCATGCTCTTCTTACAGAGTTGATCACACTTTGCAACCCTTATCTGTTGGCCAAATAAGGGATCGACTTGGTCGGGCCGCTTCCCACCGGCCGAGGCCAGACCAAGTTCGCGATCGTTGCCATTGATTACTTACCAAGTGGGTAGAGGCAGAACCCCTTGCCACCATTACCGAGCGGAACACAACCAAGTTCATCTGGCAGTCGATCGTTTGTAGGTTTGGCATTCCTCAGGCCATCGTCTCCGACAACGGTAAACAATTTGACAACACCAAGTACAGGAAGTTCTGTGCCGACCTTCAGTTTCAACTATGTTTCTCTTCCCCCGGTCATCCCTAGGCCAATGGCCAAGCTGAGGTCACCAACCGTTCTCTCCTGAAGATCATCAAAACTAAGCTAGAAGCTGCTAAGGGACTTTGGGCTGAGGAACTACCAAATGTACTTTGGGCTTACCGAACTACAACTCGGACTCCCACTAGGGAAACCCCTTTCTGCTTAACATACGGTGCTGAGGCGGTTATTCCAGTAGAAGTCGGTCTGCCTATTCCCAGGGTTTTACATCCGGATCCAGCACTCACCGAAGAGCTCCGTCGGGTAGACCTGGACCTAATTGAAGAACTCAGAGAGACCACCGCTGTCAGGCTGGCCTCATACCAACAGAAAATGAGAACACACTACAACCGCAAAGTTCGACCAAGGGAGTTCGCTGTAGGGGACCTTGTTTTGAGAGAAGCAACTCTTGCCACCAAAAATCCGACTGAGGGTAAACTGGCAGCCAAATGGGAGGGACCTTACGTTGTGAAAGCCCGACCACGTCCGGGCACCTACCGACTTCAGGACATGGAAGGTCGAGACCTCCCCCACCCCTAGAACGCTGAACACTTGAAGCGCTACTTTCAATGAGTGCTTACTGTTGTATTGCTTAGTTGTTGTATTTTCTTTTTGATACATAATGTAAGCTTTGATCGACTGGACTACACCGTCCAGGACAACAATCCTATATCTTAGCTATCTGTGTGTTGTCTCAATAACCTTCTCATTTGCAGCACTTGTTAAAAGCCTCAGCCAGACTGAACATTAAAAGCCTCAGCCAGACTGAGCATTAAAAGCCCCAGCCAGACTGAGTACCAGAAGCGTCGGCCAGTCTGGTAGTTAACAACCTCAGCCAGACTGAGCATTAAAAGCCTCAGCCAGACTGAGCACTAAAAGCCTCAGCCAGACTGAGCATTAAAAACCTCAGCTAGACTGAGCACCAGAAGCCTCGGCCAGTCCGACTGTCAATAGCCTCAGCCAGACTGAGCACTAGAAGCCTCAGTCAGACTGAGCACTAAAAGCCTCAACCAGACTGAGCATTGAAAGCTTTAGCCAGACTGAGCACCAGAAGCCTCGGCCAGTCCGACTGTCAACAGCCTCAGCCAGACTGAGCACTAAAAGCCTCAGCCAGACTGAGCATTAAAAGCCTCAGCTAGACTGAGCACCAGAAGCCTCGGCCAGTCCGACTGTCAATAGCCTCAGCCAGACTGAGCACTAAAAGCATCAGCCAGACTGAGCATTAAAAGCCTCAGCCAGACTGAGCACCAAAAGCCTCGGCCAGTCCGACCGTCAACAGCCTTAGACAGATTGAGCACTAAAAGCCTTAGCCAGATTGAGCATTAAAAGCCTCAGCCAGACTGAGCACTAAAAGCCTCAGCCAGATTAAGCACTAAAAACCTCAGCCTGACTGAGCACTAAAAGCCTCATCCAGACTGAGCGTGAAGCACTCGGCCAGACCAAGCCTCAGCCAGCCTAAGCATAACAAGTCTCAGCCAGACCGAGCGCCACAATTTCAGGTTCAGACTGAGTTACTTACAACGTCAGTGAATCATAGCTTACCCCCAACTGACCACGCGTGCAGGGCTCGGTCAAAACCATCTATGCAAACTTCATGCTTGTGGAATTAGTAGACACACTTAGTCACAATTCCAGGTCCAAGTCTTCACACCACTTTTTGCTTAGTCAAATTCCAAAGACGTTCTTATGCGTTTTCTTTACAAGTCAGGTTATTTTCTTCTCAATCGAACTCTTACAACTCAGCCCGTTTCCTTACAAGCCAAGCCCCACTCCAATAAACCACTAATCTACTTCAGCAGTGTGGCAAACACAGACTTATAATTTCACTCCGCATTGAGGAGTTCTTAACTTTACTCTGCATTGAGTTTTTATTACAAGTTCAATTTCACTCTGCATTGAGGAGTTCCTAACTTTACTCTGCATTGAGTTTTTATTACAACTTCAATTTCACTCTACATTGAGGAGTTCTTAAATTTAGTTATTATTACAAGTTTAACTTCACTTTGCACTTCACAATGAGTTATATACACGCTTCGCCCACGCCTCATTCATTTCAGCTGCACAAACACAGACAATCAAATGAAAACATAATTGCAATTTTATTTATTCAGAGATTTGTACATGAGTTCATTACAGCCATTCAAAAAAAAAAAAAAAAAAAAACTCTCTTAAGTACAAACTTTCTTCACTTCACTCATTCCTCCTCATTGGAGACAAGGTCTTCTTCTTCAATACCCTCATCCAGGGGGGTTTGGGCCACATCATCTTCACCAATTGTTACACTACTGAAGTCTAAGTCTGGGAACAGTTCTTCAGCCCTACGTTTGAACATTTTCCAGCCACTGTCCCAGAACTCAGCCATTTCGTGTTTATAGAAGTCTGACTGTTGGAAACTCTCAATCATTCCGCTTCAGTTTTGCCCCCAGCGGTCGTCCTCGATGGGCCCGCCTCCTCATACTCCTCCCTCGCCAAGCTACTGGCGACCGCGGCATCCACGGCCATCTGAAATTCAGCAGACCCCTTGAATTGATCCACTACTGCCACATACAGATCGGGGTAAGCCGCCCTTTTAGAGGCTGCCTTCGCCCTCTCTTCGTCCAGCTCCTTCTACAGGGTCGCCGTTTCAGAGGCTGCCTTAGCCCTCTCTTCTTCCCACTCGTTCTTCAGGGATGCCTTTTCAGCAGTTGCCTTGGCCTTCTCTGCCTCCAACTCCTTCTTCAAGGTCACCATCTCAGCAGTCACCTTGGCTCTCTCTGCCTCCAACTTCTTCTGAAGGCTCTCCCTCTCTTTCAGTGCCTTTGCACGCTCGCCCTCCAGCTCCTTCTGCAGACCGCTAATCTTCACGTCTGCCTCATCTTTCTGCCTGACCAGCTCTTCATTACTGCTCATTACCTCTTCATGTTGTTCGACCGCGACCGCGCAGGCTTTTTGGGTCTCATCCAACCTCTTCTGCTCGCCAGCCAGTTGGAACTCGAGCGACACAACCTGGCGGCGTGTGTTCTCCAGCTCCACCTTGACCGCTTGCAGATCAGCATGGGCACTCTCCCAACTTGCAATTATGTTTTGCAGCACCCGCCTTCCTCAGCAGAGCCCCTGCTAAGGTGGTTACCTCCATTTGAGCAGAGCATAACCCCCTCAGTAGTTCAGCCTCATTGAATCTGGCTGCTGAGTGCAAGGCTGCCTCTTCTACTATCCCCACAAGGCGCTCTGCCTCTGTCCTGGCTGGGCCTTCTTCTCCTTCCAGCCGCCCAGTCACTGCACGAGCGTGGTAGATCGCAGTAGTCAGACTGACTCCCTCTCCTTGGGGTGCAGGACCTCCTTGGGGCTGTTCTCCCCTCTTTGGCTCAGGGCCAGTTGCTCCACCTTCTACTTACACTTCAGGGGTGACCCTCGCGACCCCTGCGGCGATCGCCGCCACTACTAGAACTACTTCCACGCCCTCTGAGGGAATGTCCACCACTTCTGGGGCAATTACTCTTCCTGGGGTCTCCTTCACTTTCCCTCCCTCTGCCTCCGTCGCTATGCTGGTCTCTTCTGCCCTCACTTCTCTCTTTCTCTTCTGGGCAGACTCTTCTTCACTCTTCCACACTCTCCTCTTCTTCTTCACTACGCCCAACACCTTCATCTCCTTCAACGACCTCTCCTTCAAAGGAACTATTAGGGGCGGTCGTGGCACAAATTCACCTAAGTTTTTTTCTCCCAAGGGTTTAGGTCGCGGGCGGATCCTCTCCCTTGCAACTGGCTTTGGCGGTCGGTCTGCCTGAGACTCTTTGAATTTTTGGGCTTTTGCAAGGATGGTCTGATCCTTTGCCTCTTGAGCCTTCTTCCTTGCCTCCAACTCCGTTCGGTCGAGGTCCCCACCACTCGACTGTGGACCTAACCCTGCCTCAAACAAAGCTGACGGCAGAATGAGCTCGTCCCACCTGGCCCCTTCCTTCTCCCTCCATTCCTTTACCCTCTTCACCCTCTCCTCTGCTGCTGCTCCCAGCTTTGACTCCACAGACTTGGTGGGCACTTTCCAAATGGTGCGCACTCCAACCCCTCCACTGGCAGATACATAGAACCACCATGGTCTCCACTCCTTGATCGACGACGGCAGCCCCGCCACCAGCCCTTTCCTTGCCGTTGCCTGCAGAGTGACCCAAGTCTCTTACTGCTCTGAGGCCTTGTAACATACGAAGAATTCGTCTACTGTCATGGCCGGCCCTTCATTCGCCTTCGGCTACGCACTTGCACAGGCCAGTAAGATCTTTCACGCATTGGGCATTAGTTGGCCCGGCGCTACCTCCAAACGATTCAGGACATCTACCACCACTTGCGGCAGGGGCAACCTCAGTCCTCCCTTTAGTGCTTCCTCATAAAGGGCAAACTCCCCGGGTTTGGCGTCGGATGGCCTCTCCGTTGACATCGGTAACAACAACTCTATTTCAGCAGGCACCTGGTATTTTTCGTGAATGGCCTCCAAATCCATTGCAGTAACCGTTGATCTATCTGCCTTTGTATGCCAGTGATCTGGTTCTGCCTGGCTGATTGGCTTTGGAGCTGCTATCATAGTGGAACCATGGGATCGTACCACCGACTCCTCCACCCTCTCCATCCTATATTGCTGTGCTAACTCCACTGCATCATCATCACCAAGTGGATCCACCCTGACATTCGCAATTTCTTCTTGGGCCATTTCTATGGTATGCCTGCGAATCGCTTCAGATGCAAGTGCAAGGAAGTTGAAAAAGTGTTGCAGAGGTGTATCGCGAGCAACAAAGGAGTTCACACTTGGAATATTTTGATTTTTTGTAAACAAGTAGGTGAATCGAATAATGCCAAAAGCCCACGGTTTGCCCGTATTCCAAGGATCCCAATTAATTTTCGCCAGCTTGAAAACTTTTCAAATCATCCGCCAAAACTGTCTTTTCAACACCTATAATGACCTATCGTTTCATTTATGATCTAACGCCTAATCTCCCCTCCCCCGTGGGATGTTGCCACGTGTACGACCACGACCCACTGTCTCCTCCCCTTACCCTTTTTTTTCCACTTCAAATCACCACGTGACACGCCGCCTTTCGAGCCCCACGCCCCTCCACCTCACCCTTCACGGTCGACCCTCCTCGTGGTCGACCCTCCCACTCGATCACTCTTCGTGGTCGGCCTTCCTCGTGGTCGACCCTCCCACTCGGCCAACCTCCGCGGTCGGCCCCCCTTCGCGGTCAGCCCTCCTCGTGGTCGACCCTCCCACTCGGCCAACCTTTGCGGTCGGCCCTCCTCGTGGTCGGCCCTTCCACTCGGTGACCCTGCACGGTCGAACCACCTCTCGGTCGGCTCACCCTCTCGGTCACCCCTAACACCCTCATCTTCTTCATTTGTATTCCCTTCATTGGACTAAAGCTGCACTCGAGAATGGGGGACTACTGACGTGTATAAGCCCATAAAGGTCATGAATCACTATGAACAACCCAAGTCCATCACTTGGAGCCCAATACATAACCCAGCTGGTGAGGTCCAGGACAGATAGAATCCAACATGGCATAAAGAGCCACTGACATTCAGACACGTGGCAAGTGAAGGACGAGCCACATCAGCAGACAAAGATTTGCAAAATTATTGCCACTGCACATCACCATTAATGCAACCCATTACAGCATTTATTACGACAACACCTCTCCGTCGGAACAGGACCCCCTTACCCTGAACAAGGTAAGCTATAGCATAGACTTTCGGCGAGGAGGCCAAGTCGGAAGGGACAGCGAAATGATTACCAAAGGATATAAGCAAATGTTGAAGACAAGAAGAATGTTAAGCTTTTCTATATCTAATCTCTCCTTCTATACTCTACTTCTCTTCCTAACTTGCTCGTTGGAGGGTTCACTGGGAGACTACCCCGTTCTCCGTTAAACTTGTTTGCAGGTCATCCGGTGGGCTTGATCATTTGGACCTGGACTTGAGGAGCTTGGACCAGTCCGACCCATTCACTGGGACAAACTGTATCATCAAACTTAACTGCCATTTGATATACTATTGATAAACTGATTATACATTAGGAATATAATTATAACTTTCAAAAAATAATTATTAATTAATAGAAAAATTTATGACTTTGTACTTTAATGTATGTAAAATTTATCAATAATTACACGGGCGGAGGGGTTCAGGTTTGTTTTGGTAGAGACCGACTCTTTGGAAAGTGCACGTTTGATTTTGAATTTGGACTAGCAACATCCGTAGGCGGGGTTGGGACGTTGTATCCGTGAGCTGATTGGTAGAGATTGGTGTTGAGGTCAAGCATTTATCTCGAGATGCAAATGCGTGTGTGGATGGTTTGGCCAAAGCGGTGTTGAGATCGCGTATTCGCAGCTGGTTGATTAGGGATGCGCCAGGAGAGTTGGGGCTGTTGTTGCAGATAGATCTGCAGCGGGTTGGGGCAGCTAGCTCCTGCCTAGTTTCTTGGTTTTCTGTATTGTGTTGGGCTTCGGCCACCATCTTACCAAAAAATAAAAGATAATTTATCACTAATTTAAAAATGGGAAAAGATTCCCTTTTGAACTGTACTATTTAGACTCATGAGACTCATTCAAGGTCTCGTTTTGATAATCTGAATCGTTTATTTTATCGAATATTTCATATTTCTTTTCACAAAAAAAAAGATCAATTCGATAATTGTAACTTATTCAAATTTTCACTAAAAAAATAGACAACAATTGTATTTTTAAAAATAAACCAAATATTTTTTTAATGACAAATACAATAAATTAAACAACTTACAATTATCGGATCGACTTAATTTTTATTTATTTTTAGATGAAATACACAAAGTACTCGACAAAATGAATAGTTCGAATTATTAAAACGGAATTCGTAGTAGACTCTACAAGCCGAACCAGCACGCTGAATTGATATTTTCCCTATAATTATTGCAGATGTTGTTTGAGCTGTAAAACTCTGGATTTCGTTTCCTATTTTAGGACAAAATGACTAAGCTAACCAAGCTTTTGAAACATCTCTTTCTAGGCAGTTTTGACCGTTTCATCTCTTCCTCCTCCCATTCTCCCTCTCTGTTGCTTCTTTATATTCAATATCAAGAGAGGGTAAAGATCATTCTAATGAAATCATGGATAATGCAGAATTGGGTAAATCAAAGTCGGTGAGATGGATTGTCGAGGGTATTCGTGTCCATCCTGGGGTAGACGAAGAACAACCAAGCATACTAGCAAAAAATTAAAGTGAAAAATCCTTCATGAGGAATGCAAGCAATGCTCGAAAGAGGTATGATGTTCAGGGCAGGGTACCGTCCCTTAGATGAGAAGGCAGCAATCGGAGGCTGCCAAAGGGGTTAACAGCTTACGATTCATTGATAGGACAACCACGGAAAAGAAGGAATTGAGAGACGCTTCACTAAACTGGCAATGAATGAGAGGCTTTCTATAGACAAATTTGGAGATTGCATTAATGTGTTTGGTTTTAGTTTTTTGAAAATGGATTTTTTATTTTTTTTATTTTTAGTGAATATTTTTAAAATTTTACGTATTTTTTTTTATACTTTTTTTTTAGACACCTTACTTAGATGCATTTAAAAAGTAAAATAAGTGAATGTAGTGATTTTCTAGGTGTGACAAGGAAGGCGTTGAAAAGTATTAACTTTTATAATTTAATTTTGATGATATTTAAAATATTATAAGATAAATTTTAATTTTTTAATATATATATATATTTTACAATTATTTGACACAAAAAATTAAAATAAAATTTGTCATTTTGATATAGATTGCACTGATTTAAAAATAATTAAATTTATTGTGCATCTTTTGAATATTTTAATTTAATATAAAAAAGAAAAAACAATTCAAATTCTTTCTATATTTTTTCTTATTCATTTCCTTCATTTGATTGATTTGAAGTGTTCCTTGGCAAGAATAATGCAAATACAAACGGCTAATTCAAATGGAAGAAAAATAGAAAGAAAGAGGAACCTATCTAGAATCCCTTTGCAACAGTTGGTTTATTCTATGGCTATAAAAGAAGCTTTGTGGAGAAAAGAACAGGCATAGAAGTGGAGAAAAATTTTGGTGATATTCTGTGTGGTGCATTTTCATTGAATTATAATTTATTTTGAGAGAAATTATTGAGAATTTTAGCTTTCATTGTACAAGGGTTTTGTATCCCTAAATTTTTTCTTCTAAGAGAGATAATTTTTGTGAGTGATTTTTGATAACATCACTTGGATTAGGTGTGACTAGCACCGGATTTACAACTAGTTGGTTAAAGTGGTTGAGGTTGATCAATTGTTAAGATTTACTAGCACCTGTAAAACTAGGAGTGTAATTACTATTTGATGAATAGTTAAAAAATAATGAGGAGGATCTTAAAAAGTGGTCGTAGGTTTGGTTTGAACTGAACCACTATAAATTTTGTGTTTGCTTTCTCTTTCGTTCGGTTTGTTTCTTTTTATTGGTCTTATTTATATTTCTTCATATTTTATTTATTTATTTCTCATTTAGATTAAATTTTAATTTATTACTCTCATCTTTATTGCTTCATATTTTTATTTATTTATTATTTGGATTATTTTTTTAAAAAAATTTAGCAATTTATTTAAAAATTCAATTCAATTCACCTTCTCTTAGATTGCTTTATAGGTAACAGAAAAGTATCGGAAGAATAGGTTAGAGAGGTGAGCTAAAACCTAATTGACCTTTTGGAATCATCTTTTTCTTCATCTTTCATGTCTATAATTAATGTTTTTTTTTTTTTGTAATAAAAAATTTGTTATGGAAAAGGTGATAGAGACGAGTGCATCCGGGGATAAGTTAATCCAATCTTAAGCAACATGCAGCAACCTATGCAGCTTTAATAATGGAGGAGCTTGATCCTGACCTCTTGGGATATATTGATGTGAACTTATCAAAACTCTTCTTCTTGTTATTCTTCTTCATATTCTTATCACCTTTAGTATCCTTAACACTTTTCTTCTCTTTTTTTGTTCTAAATAGATGTGGCAACTTGAAACTCTACTAAAAGAGGAATGGTGGGCTTTGAAGAAAGCAACAAAATGGTTGCTAACAAAACACATACACTTGCAAGAACCATGATTCCAAGACAATATAGAACCCCAGTTAGCAAATTCCTATCCAAAGCTTCAGAAAAGATCCATGAGAATTGGAAGAGAATGCTTGTACTCAAATGGTGGTTAACCATAAACTTGATACTGTTCACTTGGAAGTTTAACCAATACAAAAACAACGAGACATTTCGAGTCCTGGGTTATTGTCCTTGCTTTGCCAAAGGCGCCGGTGAGACTCTCAAATTCAATATGGCTCTCATTCTCCTTCCTTCCTTCGGATGACAATATAAACTTCCACAAGTGAATTGCACTTGCAATTGCAGTATGGACCTTCGTTCACACAATACTGCACGTAGCTTGCAACTTTCCAAGGATGATATCTTGCCCACATATCAAATTAATTGGAATTCTCAGACCTAGTTTCAGTAACAAGCAGCCTAGTTACCAGGATCTCTTTGAAAGCATTCCAAGCATAACAGGCTTTTTTGATGATCATTCTAATGATTTTCACATTCACACTGGCTACACATTCATTCAGGAGAAATGTCATTGAATTGCCATTGCCTTTCCACCATTTGGCAGGGTTTAATTCTTTCTGGTACACTCATCATTTGTTGGTCATCTTGTATGCCCTCTTGATCATCCATAGTTACTGCTTGTTTCTCTCATGCAAGTGGTACGAAAAGACGGTATGTCTACTTAGACTACTGCTCAAGTTGACAACATAAGAAATCCTAACCCATCACATAAACATTGAATAGTTGTTGAATATGTGAATCATATAACTAAATGTGACAATTTCCAAATGCAAAACACAAGTTTCCCCAACCACAAATTTCATAAAAGCACTATTTAGTAGTATTTGTTCTTGCCGATGTGCCTACTTTCTTATGTTTTGTCTATTCCCTCAACTATACAGACATGGATTTATGTCACGTTCCCAGTATTTCTTTATGCCGGAGAGAGAATTCTTACATCAATTCATGATCACAATTATCACGTCAACATCTTCAAGGTTTTTTTAGCAAATTCAGAATCTTTTTGATTTCAAATGCGTGGGAATCATTCAAACTCAATCTATTCTGTGGACAATACAAGCCATAATATACATTGGAAATGTTTTAGCACTATACATGAGCAAACCTCAAGGATTCAAATACAAAAGTGAAATGTACCTCTTTGTTAAGTGTCCAGATATAGCAAGTTTCGAATGGTAAAAAAATCAAATGAAATCATTATATATTAATCAAAATATTATATATGTCCATGGTCTAAATCTATACTACAAAACTATTACAGGCATCCCTTCTCCATCACTTCTGCCCAGGAGATAACTACTTGAGCGTTCACATTTGTACTTTGGGAGATTGAACTACTGCATTGGAAACCCAATTTGCGAAGGTTAGGTCATATATTAGAATTAATATGCCTTAAAAAAACAATTTATGCATTCTAAAGCATAAATGTGCAGGTATGTGAGTGTCCAATTAATTATAGAAACAAGAGAGGTGGAGATTTAGTTAGAATGGAAACTAAACCAAATTCGAAGTCTGACCGTTCTCAACGAAGGTGAACAAGGACTACATTAAAATTGTTGCAGATATTATGCTTAGCATCATCATACTTAATAATAGCTCTTGTCTCTTGAGGCATATTTCCAAGGATCCTCATCAAAGGACCTTATGGAGCACGACTCAAGACTATAAGAAGTATGACTTTGCTAGTTGGCTTGGGAATCGGGGCAACTCCAATGATTAGCATTATTAAAGATCTTCTAAACCACATCAAACCAGGTGGCCCTAACACGATGAGTGACAGTAATGATATTGATACTGATACAGATTCCCCTCAAGCCACACCTTGTTGTTTTACACAATAGATATCCAATAAGAAAAGTCCAGAAAGAGCTTATTTTTATTTGGCTTCCTTTGTTTACCGGTTGTAAATGTTGGATATGGGTGTAAGACCGGATATAATATAAGATGGGTCTCACATGTTTTTTTATTTTCCTATATCCTATGTTTGGTTGCGAGGTAGTTTGGATAGTGTATGATGCAAAAAGGGGATATGCAATACCACTCCCTTTGGTATTGTATATCCCACACCGTCGGATATATTTCATTTCATCCAAAAGTTAAAAATAATCACTCTCTTCTTATCCCATCCTATATCTTATCTTAACCAAATATAATATAAGTGATCCCATAGTATATATAGTTTAACTCATATCTTACAACATATTGTATCTTTATCCATAGATATTACATATCCTTCTAAAATCCTTATATCCAATCCGAATAATCAAACGGGCCTTAGGTAACAAGGGAACAAGGTTCCTTTGATTGGTTCAAAGGAGTCATGAATGATATTGCTGTTGAATTCACCCATGTGTGAAAGGGGTGATCATCCAAGTCAAGTTTGGTTGGCAACAATGGGAAGGCAACCAACCAAAGTCCACCTTGGCGGCCACCAACCATGTCAAGGGTCAAGCATGGAGGCTACCCAAAGGCTCTCCCACCTACTCCCTCACCTATAAATGGAGGTTGAGAGGAGAGAGCAAAATGTGAGTAAGTGAGTGAGGAAGAAAACCGTGAACCAAAGAGTGCGAGAGATGTGAGGCAGAGAGACCGTCTCCCTCGGTGTGAGCGAGGGAGACGGGTGAGTGGCTGAGTGAGGAGAGTGTGAGCTCCTCCTCTATTGTAATCTTTCTGTAATCTCCTCATTGGTATAGTGATAACCGGTTACTCTCCCGTGGACGTAGGCATTGGGCCGAACCACGTAAAATATTGTGTCTCCTTGTGTGTGGGTGTGTTTTTCTGCTTGTTTTGATTTCTATAAGGTCTTGGGCGGGATCCCAGATCCCAACAATTGCGAAGTATGACCACATTGTAAGTTTTGAAACATTGTTTAGAACTCAAACTTTACGTCTATTCTTCAACTAATTGGTAATTTAAAAAAATAAAAAAAACAAAAAAATAAACAAAAAAAACTATTTGAATGTTGCAGCATATAACAGAAATGCACAACTATTTGACTAGTGTGTATGAAGAAGAGGATGCGTGATATGCTCTCATTGCCATGGTGCAATATCTCTTACATGCTAAAAATGGAGTTATTGTCGTCTCAGAAAGTCGGGTATTGCAACTCAATTCTCTAAATCATATTTGATTAATAGCCATAATGAAATTCTAAGTAATTGTCTCTCTCTCTCTCTCTCTCTCTATATATATATATATATTGCTCAACATATAAGAACACATTTTGCAAGATCCAATTGGAGAAAAGTGTTCTCTTATTTGGCAGCCACTCACCAATCTTCAACAATTGGTAATCAAATTAGTAATTACACTTTCATGTATGTGGTAATTTTGGTATATGCTTTTGATTAATTATGTATCATGTGGTGTGTGTTGGCAGGTGTTTTCTACTATAGAAGTCCTACACTAACCAAACCACTAAAGAAGCTTTGCGAGGAATTTAACCTTAACTCATCGACCCGTTTTGATTTCCACAAAGAAAACTTCTAGAGTACAAATCCTTTTAACACCTAACTACGGGTCATAAACGAGCCAAACGAGCTGAGTTGTTAACTGTTGGTTTGAAAATTTTAACGAGTTTCAATATTTATTCAAGCTTTGTTCATTAAATTTTCAAGTCGATTTTAAATAAGCTTTTGTCAAGACAAACTTGAATAGTTTGTATTATACATTTTTAGGCCTTTCAAACTGAGCTAAATGAAAAATTGATTGTTCAACCTTGGTTTGAAAATTTTAACGAAATTCAAAATGTGTTTAAGATTGATTTGTTTACTTAGTAGGTGTTTGGGGTAAACTAAAAAAGTGAACTTTTTTTTTTACCTACATACACTTATTTGGATCACATTAATCAATATCAATCAACATCTATCTGAAGACATATTGAAAGAAATGTAAAAAATATATTTTCATTCATTAAAGTTCAATGAGCTCAATCCATGTTTATATAGTCTTTAGTCTATATCTATATTATATCTAACTACTCTAACTGTTTCAAAACAGTTACAACAACTTTCTATTAGCTATACTAATATGTGACTCATCCTCATGAGGTGTGCTACAGTCCTTGACTTTCTCTATTGATGATATTATCTCATCAGGCCCCCGCAAGAAAATGGGTGAGGGACGAACCACGAGCTTGTCTTGGAGATAAGAAAACCGAGCAATAGAAAGGGGTTTGGTAAGAATATCAGCTAACTGGTCAGCCAAAGCCACATGCTTGACAAAGACTTTCTTAGCCACAACTTGCTCACGAATATAATGATAATCAACAGTGATATGCTTGGTACCAGCATGGAATACAGGATTGGAAGCAAGACTGATAGCAGAGAGATTATCACACCACAAAGTTGGTACAGAAGGAGAAAGATGTAGCTCGGTGAGAAGCATGGTAAACCAAGTGAGCTCACCAGCAGCCTAAGCTAGAGCCTGGTATTCAGCTTCAGTGGAGAACCAGGAAACAGTGCATTGCTTCTTAGCAGCCCATGACACAAGATTGGAACCCAAAAATACACAATAGCCCGTAGTAGATTTCCTATTAGTTACACTGCCAGCCCAATCAGAATCGGAATAAGCATGTAGATCTAAAGGCCCGGAAAAGAAAACCAAACCATAGTGTAAAGTGCCTTTAAGATACCCGAGTAATCGCTTGACTGCAGTAAAGTGAGCAACAGTAGGAGCATGCATAAATTGACATGCATGATTAACAGCAAAAGAGAGATCAGGCCTTTTGCTGTTAGTAGTGAGATATTGGAGACCACCAACCAAACTATGATAAAGAGAGGGTTGAGAAAATGGAGCCAATATGTCATCAGGAGAAGAAGACTTAGTAGCAAGGTTTTAAAAAGCGGCCGCAACCGTTACGTAACGCCGTTACGTAACGGTTTTGGCGGTTACCGCCACCCGTTACGGCCGCTTTTGCAGTGTGATTGAGATTCACAGGTGCGTCGGCTGTAGCGGCTGCTGTAGCGGTCGTAACGGTGCCGTAACAGCCGTAACGGCCTGTTACGCACCGTTACGTAACGGTTCCAAACTGTTTCTTTAAAAAAAAACACAAAAAAAAGCTGAAAATGGGAGAAGAGAGATAGAGAGAAGAGGGAAGATAAAGAGAGAAAATAGAGGAGCAAGAGATAGAGAGAGAGAGAAGAGGGAAGATGAAGAACATATTATTGATTTGTTGAAACTATAAGATGTATGCTATTCTATTCAGCTGCTATCACTAAACCATTTTGTTTGTGTGTGTCTATCTATATATTGTTTGAAAATAATAATAATAATAATAAGTGTGGTTATTATCTATTTGGTTGGGTTAAAATATGTATATATATATATATTTAGGCTCTTATTTATTCTTTTACATTTGTCATTATTTATCTTATATATAATAGTTAGTGATTGATTTTTTGTAAAATATAAAATCATTAATTATTAAAATAAAATGTAAAAAACTCAATTTATAGTGATTTAAAAATATGAAATATATTGGATCATACTTAAAAATTTATAAAAATTGATCAATGTTTATTTTTAACTCAATAAATATGATCATGGAAAAAAAATATGCGTATCGGTAAGTTTTTTTCAAATTGTGCAAAAAATAAAAAAATTCACGGTTCCGGTTACCGCAACCGTTACACTACGGCCTTTACACCCCGCAACCGCAACCGCGTCACCGCCACCGTTACGGCGACCGCAACCGCTTTTCAGAACCTTGCTTAGTAGACATAGAAGAGGAATAAGATTTACAATTTATCATACCAGCCTTGTCAAGAATCTCATAAGCATATTTTTGTTGAGAAAAGAAAATACCTTCAAGAGTAAGAATCACAGATATCCCAAGAAAATAGGAAATAAGGCCCAACTCCTTCATGGAGAAAGCAGAATGCATGTGCTTAATATTGGAAATCAAGCAAGCTATTTGTTAATATAATAATACCAAGCATGCTTATATCATTAATATATATTTAATAGTTAGTGCTTCTCCATCAGATGATTTATTGTAGTGCTTTAGGTAGTGCCTTCAACTTTCGGCTACTTTTATTTTTATATGTTTTCTTTCATAATGTTGTATCATAATGATGTTGTATTAGCTCTCCTATATAATGGAGCCTTCTCTTCATGTTTAATACACAATTGAATCACAGAGTGTATTAACTCTTTCAATCACTCTCTCAATATTTCTTTCATTATTAGCTCTTTCAATCACTCTCTCAATATTTCTTTAATGGTATCAGAGCAGGTGTAATCCTGTCTCATCATCAATATTTTTGTTGTCTCTCTCTTCTACTCAAATCTATTCTTCTATTTCATGCCTAAATACGGTCCAGCTTTTGGAATGGCTATCGACTCATCCTCCTCTTCTTCTGATATTATCATCTCATCATCTTTATCCTCTCATCAAATGGAAACCTCTCATCTTCCGATCACCGCCCATAAACTGAATGGGAAAAATTATTTGCAATGGTCTCAATCCATATTAATGTTTATACGGGGAAAGGAGAAAGACGACTACATCACCGGAGCCTCAGCACTACCAGAAACCACAGCATCAACCTACAAAAGGTGGATAGCTGAAAATAACATGGTCATGTCGTGGCTCGTCAACTCTATGACCACTGACATTGGCGAAAATTTTCTGTCATTTGATACTGCCAAAGAGATCTGGGACATGGCAAAAGAAACGTTTTCAGACAAGGAAAACACATCTGAAATCATCCAGCTTGAAAGCTCCCTCCACGATTTACGTCAAGACAATCTTACGGTAACTGAATATTTCAATACCCTTACTCGTCTATGGCGTCAACTTGATACGTTTGAGGTTCATAACTGGCAGTGTGTTGTTGATGGTTTGTTGTATAAAAAGATTGTCGAAGGGAAGCGTGTGTTTACATTCTTGTTAGGATTAAACACAAATCTTGATGAAATCAGAGGAAGAATTATGGGAGTAAAACCGCTACCTAGCCTTAGAGAGGCATTCTCTGAAGTCCGTCGCGAAGAAAGCCGGAAAAAACTCATGATGGGATCCCATCAACAACTGAATATGGCAGAAAGCTCGGCTCTTAAGACTCAATTCGCTCCTATTGACAACCGTCAGAAAAATAAAGGAGGTAGGCCTTGGTGTGATCATTGTAGAAAGCCGGGTCACTCGAGAGAAACTTGCTGGAAGATTCATGGAAAGCCAGCAGATTGGAAGCCACGTCAGCCTCTTGAGAAAGAAGGACGAGGTAATCATGTAGGTACAAATGAACGATCACCACAACCTGAAGCAAGCCCTTTCACCAAGGAGCAAATGGAGATGCTCCAGAAACTACTACAGTCACAATCTGGTTCGTCTTCCAACCACATCATTGGATCCGGAACCTTGGCTCACAAAGGTAATTCTTTGAACGCCTTTACTGTTGGTAAGAAACGTAAAAAATCTTGGATTGTGGACTCAAGAGCATCTGATCATATGACGGGAGATGCAACAATTTTTGATACATATAGCTCATGTCAAAATAATTTAACGGTCCGAATAGCAGATGGTTCACTATCAAAGGTTGCTGGTATAGGTTCAGTTGTGCTGTCTAGGAATCTTATTCTCAACTCTGTTCTCCTTGTTCCTGACTTGGACTGTAATTTATTGTCAATTAGTAAACTCACTAAGGAAAAGAGGTGTGTTACTAATTTTTTCTCCACTCATTGTGAATTTCAGGATTTGGATTCGGGGAAGACGATTGGCAATGCTGAGGAATGCTCTGGACTCTACATCCTTAAGGAATGCCACTATCCACAGGAACAACCTCAAACGGCAACTCGTGGTAGTTCTTTTTCGGTTTCGTGTCAAAATAACGATAGAGCAATTATGTTGTGGCACTATCGCTTAGGTCATCCGAATGTTATGTATCTCAAGCATTTATTTCCTTCATTATTTAAAACTCCAAAACCTTTTGATTGTGAAATCTGTCAATTGTCTAAGCATGTACGGTCCCATTTTCCCATTCAATCCTATAAAGCGTCTCGTCCATTCTCACTAATTCATAGTGATATCTGGGGTCCATCAAGAATAAAAAATGTAACTGGTACTAGGTGGTTTGTCTCATTCATAGATGATCATACTAGATTAACCTGGGTCTTCCTCATGAAAGACAAATCTGAAACAAGCCAAATTTTCAAAAATTTTCAAATTATGATTCAGACACAATTCCAGTCAAAAATCCAAATTCTAAAATCTGATAATGCTCGGGACTATTTCAACTCCATTGTAGGAGAATTTTTAGCCAAAGAAGGGATAGTTCACTTAAGTTCATGTGTTGACACCCCACAACAAAATGGCATCGCTGAACGGAAAAATAGACATTTGTTAGATGTTGCTAGATCGCTAATGTTTTCCACAAATGTTCCACAATTCTTCTGGGGGGAAGCTGTTCTTACAGCAGCCTACCTTATCAATAGGATGCCATCTAGGGTACTACAATTCCAAACTCCTTGTCAACTTCTCCTAAAATCCTTTCCAACTACTCGCCTCATCTCCACTATCCCACCAAAAATTTTCGGGTGTTCTGTCTTTGTTCATATCCATCAACAGTATCGAAGTAAACTTGATCCCAGGTCGCTCAAGTGTATCTTCATTGGGTATTCGTCACATCAAAAAGGGTATAAGTGTTACTCTCCGGTCACAAGGAAATTCTACAATTCCATGGATGTCACATTTTTTGAAACCCAGTCTTACTACCCTAAAATCGTTCTTCAGGGGGAGACTCCAACCCAGGAATATCAATTTTGGACCCTTGAGTCATTTAGTGAGCCATCCATCACCACCAAAAATCCCACACCTCCTGAGTCATTGAATCAATCTTTACCTGCCGAAAATTCTGAGTTCATTGTTGACTTGCGGGATAATGAGCACATCCAAGAGGAAACGGAGGAAGGAGAAATTTCTCAACAATCCCATGAGGCTGAACCGGGTTCTAATCCAAGCAACATTCCAGGTGACAATCTTCCTCCCACAGATAGTACTGATAATTCTGAGTTAGAAAATAGTATTCTTAATATGCCCATAGCTTGGAGAAAAGGAGTTAGATCATGTACTCAGCATCCCATTGGGAACTTTATTTCTTATGATAAACTATCACCTTCGTTTCGTGCCTTCACTTCTAGCATCACGGAGATACCCATTCCTCGGAATATTCAGGAAGCTTTCAAGTATCCGAAGTGGAAGGCGGCAGTCAATGAGGAAGTTCGGGCCCTGGAAAAGAATGGTACTTGGGCAATTACTGATCTTCCAAGAGGTAAGAAACCAGTTGGGTGTAAGTGGATTTTCACAGTAAAACACAAGGCAGATGGTAATGTAGAACGTTATAAAGCTCGGTTGGTCGCCAAAGGATTCTCCCAATCCTATGGCATTGACTATCAAGAAATCTTTGCTCCAGTTGCCAAGCTCAACACTGTTCGTGTACTTTTATCCTTGGCAGCTAATCTCGATTGGACACTTCACCAACTTGATGTGAAAAATGCCTTTCTCAATGGTGACTTAGAGGAAGAAGTTTACATGGACATTCCTGCTGGACTTGAGACAACATTAAATTTCAACAAAGTTTGCAGACTCCAAAAATCCTTGTATGGTCTCAAACAATCTCCCAGGGCCTGGTTTGAACGGTTCACTAAGGCAGTGAAAGGGTACGGTTTTGTTCAATGTCAATCCGATCATACATTATTTGTGAAGCACTCCCTAGGAGGGAAATTGGCAATTATCATTGTTTATGTGGATGACATAATTCTAACAGGTGATCATGAAGAGGAAATTGGCTTACTTAAAAAATTCCTAACAAAGGAATTTGAGATTAAAGATCTTGGAAACCTTAAGTACTTTCTTGGAATGGAGATTGCTAGGTCAAAGAAAGGTATAGCAGTCTCACAACGTAAATACGTTCTAGACTTACTGAATGAAACAGGGATGCTAGGATGCAAGCCGGCAGACACACCTATGGACACAACTATCAAACTGGAAGAAAGTGACGGTAGTGCACCAAGTGATAAAGGGAGATATCAACGTCTTGTGGGAAAACTCATTTATCTTTCTCATACAAGGCCAGACATCGGCTTCTCTGTAAGTGTGGTCAGTCAATTCATGAATAATCCAACCGAAAAACACATGACTGCTGTGATCAGAATATTGAGGTACCTAAAAAGGACACCGGGAAAGGGTCTCTTCTTCCAAAGAACAACAAATAGAAAAATTGAGATTTTTTCAGATGCAGATTGGGCAGGTTCATTGACTGATCGAAGATCAACTTCTGGCTATTGTTCGTTTGTTTGGGGGAACGCGGTTACATGGCGAAGCAAGAAACAGTCAGTGGTAGCCCGTAGTAGTGCTGAGGCAGAATTTCGTGCTATGGCACTAGGTATCTGTGAGGGAATTTGGTTGAACAGGATGTTAGAAGAATTACGGGTTCCATCTGAGCATCCCATGGTTTTATACTGCGACAACCAAGCCGCCATCAGTATAGCTAAGAATCCGGTTCATCATGATCGAACGAAACACGTGGAGATAGATCGACACTTTATCAAGGAAAAGATTGAAAAAGGAGTTTTTCAAGTCAGCTACACTCCAACAAACTATCAAAAGGCTGACATTCTCACAAAAGCTCTTGCTCGCGTTCACTTCGAAGATCTGACGGAAAAATTGGGAATGATTAATATCTACAACGTAGCTTGAGGGGGAGTATTGGAAATCAAGCAAGCTATTTGTTAATATAATAATACCAAGCATGCTTATATCATTAATATATATTTAATAGTTAGTGCTTCTCCATCAGATGATTTATTGTAGTGCTTTAGGCAGTGCCTTCAACTTTCGGCTACTTTTATTTTTATATGTTTTCTTTCATAATGTTGTATCATAATGATGTTGTATTAGCTCTCCTATATAATGGAGCCTTCTCTTCATGTTTAATACACAATTGAATCACAGAGTGTATTAGCTCTTTCAATCACTCTCTCAATATTTCTTTCATTATTAGCTCTTTCAATCACTCTCTCAATATTTCTTTCACTTAATAAGAGCAGAAATTTGAGTAGGATTATTCCCAGCAATAAGAATATCATCCACATAGACAAGTTGGAGAATAATAGAAGAATCTGAGTGATGAATGAAAAGAGATGAGTCACAATGACCATTAACAAAACCAGAAGAGAGAAGAAAAGTGGAGAATGTAGAATACCAGGCTCTAGGAGCCTATTTAAGACCATATAAAGCCTTTACTAATTTGCACACATGAGTAGGATTTGCTGAACTCTCAAAACCTAGAGATTGGGTCATGGAAACCTCTTCATCAAGAACACCATGGAGAAAAGCATTGGATATATCCAAATGCTTAATTTGCCAATTAAAGTAAGAGCAAGACTGAGAAAAACTCGAATAGTGGGTTGCTTAGCCACTGGACTAAATGTCTCATGATAATCAATACTTTTTTCCTGGAGATAGCCCTTGGCAACTAACCGAGCTTTATAGCGAGCAACAGACCCATCAGAATTTCTTTTAAGCTTGAAGACCCATTTACAACCAATGGCTTGCTTATTAGAAGGAAGAGGTACCAAAACCCATGTCTTTTGCTTCTGTAAAGCTTGAAACTCTTCTTGTATAGCAACATCCTAAATAGGAATGGTAAGAGCAGTAGAAAATGTATGAGGTTCATGTAAAGCAGGATCAAAAGAAGAAGGAGGAAGTGAAAAAGAAATAAGAGCATAAGAAGAGTTCAAAGTTTTAGATCGAGTGAGCATAGGATGGTGATTGAAGACAGAAGACTGAGAAATAGAAGGCAAAACAAAAGATGTGAGGTCAACATCTAGGGATTGGATAGGAGTAGGAGGCACAGATACGACAGCAAATGGAGTAGCTATAGCAGCAACAGCAGCAAGTGCAGCAGGAAAAGTTATTTGAGCTGTAGCAACAGAAGGTATAGCAGGAAAAACTGTTTGAGCTGTAGCAGCAGTAGGTGCATGAGGGAAAACTGTGGGAATTGGTGCAGCAGCAGAGGCAGCAGGTGTTGCAGAGATAGACATTTTATGGGAAGCTGTTGAGGGAGACATAATAGATGTAGAGTGTGGAATAGGATAAGAGATATACCAAAAGAAAGAATTAAGTTAGGAAAAAATTGGAACAGAGGTTGAAAGAAAAGGTGAGTTAGAAACCAACGGAAACAAACTCTCATCAAAGATAACATGTCGAGACAAAAACACTTTTCCGATAGGAGGATTAAGGCATCTGTACCCCTTAATAGAATGATAATACCCAATGAATACACAAGGCAGAGAACTAGGTTGCAACTTATAAGAGGCATAGGGCTTAAGCCAAGGAAAACATCTACACCTAAAACTCTTAAGAAACCTAAAATCTGGAGACTGATGGAACAACAGTTTAAAAGGAGTTTTATTCTATAACTTGGACTAGGCAATCTGTTAATAAAAAAGATAGAGGTAGCTAATGCATCAAACCAAAAAGACAAAAGGAAGTGCAGATTGATGAAGAAGAGCAATAGTAGTAGTGATTAAATGTCGATGCTTTCGTTCAGTAACTCCATTTTGAGGAGGACTGTGAGGACATGAGAGTTGATGAATAATGCCTCTCTGTTTAAGAAAAGATTCAAAATGATTTCTAGTAAATTCACCTCCATTATCAATTCGAAAAACCTTAAGCCTAGTCTCAAATTGATTTTCAACAAAAGCTTTAAATTCTTGAAATTTAGAAAACACTTCACTTTCATAACACATAGGATAGACCCAAGTAAATTTGCTAAACTCATCAACAAACAACACATAATATTTAAAAGAAAAATTAGAGGAAAAGAAAGGGCCCCAAACATCACTATGGATGAGGGACAATAGTTTATTAACTGTTAAATTTAACAAAATAAAAGGAAGTCAGTGACTCTTAGCAACAACATGTGTACATAGATGCTTATTACACTGTGAGGAAACAGGTAAATGAAATTAGTTGAGAACAACTTGCAACTTTTGTGAAGAATGATGACCTAGTCGATTATGCCAGATGTTAGTAAAAACAGGTGTTGTAGCAAAGCAAGCAACAAGAGAGATGGAGGACTGCTGAGATGTTGAAGAAAGAAATAAAGGTAATTGATACAAGCCATTTTTATGAACTTCTTTATACAGAGGAGTTTGGGTACTCTTGTCCTGAATCACAAAAGAATCAGCATCAAAAGTAATTGTACAATTATTATCGGATGTCAATTGATGAACAGAGAGAAGATTGGAAGAAATAGAGGGAACATCAAGGATGTGATTCAATTTGAATGGAAAAGGAGTAGGAATGATACCTCGGCTGGTATGCTGAATATGAATGGTATTACCATTGCCAATAGTTACCTGATCAGAACCATAATATGGTTGAAATTGCTCCATTTGTTGAAGATCAGGAGTAACATGATTTGTTGCAGAAAAGTCAACATACCAGTTGGCAGTCGGAGAAGACAAGACTGTGGAGGCAACAAATACAGTTTTGGAAGACGGAGAAGAAGAAGCATAATAGGAAGAATCCATTCTATACCAGCATTCCGATGCTGTGTGATTAGGTTTGCCACAAATTTGGCACATGACAAAAGACAGAGGCTGAGAGAATGACTGTGCTCCACCACCTCGTCACTGAGAACCTCCTCGGGAAAAATATCTACCACCTCTTGAAGAAGAGCCTCCTCGATAATGTTGAGATCTATTTCCACGAAAATTAGAATTAGATGGAGACTTATAAGAACTCTAATCTCTTGTAATAGTTTAGGCAATAATGAGATTCGATGAGGAAGGAGGCTAAAATTCTGATTCAACATGCAATGCTTCAGAACAGAGCAAATATGAAGATCAGACATAGAAATTGGTTCAGATTTCGCACGAACAGTGGTCTTTAAGGCATTATACTCTGATGGCAGTCCATTTAGAGTAACCAGAACTAGATCTTCTTCATTAATTGGAGAAGAAGCAAGAGCCAATTGATCTACAATAGTCATGATCTAAAGCAAATAGTCATCCATTGAAGATGATTTCTTCCAGATAACATTGAGCTTGTTTTTTAGTTGATAAATATGAGATCTTGAAAGAGATGTAAATCGTTTAGTCAATTGAGACCACACATCATAACAGGTTGAACATTGAAGAACAAATGTGAACACAGAAGGAGTTAGAGTTGTTGTGATACAACTCAACAAGTGAGAATCAATCTGTTTCCAAGCCAAGAAATCTGGATTTGCAACTTCTTGTCCAGATAAATCTCTAACTGTTGATGTAAGATATACAGGCAATCCATCAACATGACCAATCAAATCTGTTGCTTTCAAAATATTGAGAATTTGATTATTCCAGACTATGTAATTTGTTGTATCTAACTTGACTGTAACAAAAGAGTTTAGATTAGAGATAAGAAGAGTAAGATTTGCAAGAGGGGTGAAGGACGAAGAAGCCATTGAAGGACCTTAGAAACTTGACTCGTTGGAGATCAAGCTCTGATACCATGAAGACATGTTGAAAGAAATGTAAAAAATATCTTTTCATTCATTAAAGCTCAATGAGCTCAGTACATGTTTATATAGTCTTTAGTCTATATCTATATTATATCTAAATGCTCTAACTGTTTCAGAATAGTTACAACAACTTTCTATTAGCTATACTAATATGTGACTCATCCTCATGAGATGTGCTACAGTCCTTGA
Organism: Camellia sinensis; assembly: GCF_055761805.1. NCBI lineage: Eukaryota > Viridiplantae > Streptophyta > Magnoliopsida > Ericales > Theaceae > Camellia > Camellia sinensis. The sequence continues at coordinate 72,555,100 of NC_138974.1, forward strand.
CTTTCTCTATTGATGATATTATCTCATCACTATCAACATCTCTTCTCTATTTTTCTAACCACTTTCTTTACTTTTTCTACACATTTTTCTTTATATATAAAAATTTAAAAAATAAACTTATTTAAAACATCAAAAACCACCCTTAATGAATTGAGCTCGAACGAACTTTTAATGAGTCGAACACGAGTCGAGTTGGAGCTGTTTAGTTGGTTTATCACCCTTACACCTAACAAAATTTTAGATTAGATATCTAATTCAAAAATATTACTTTCTTTGTTATTACTTGTTACAGTTATGGGGGTAAAATTGTACACAGGTTAATTTTTGAGTACTTTTATTAACATCGCATCAATTATTTTGGACGCCCCATTTCTTTGGATTCCTACTTATAAATTGTAAAACCCTTAAAAAAATTTCTCCCCTTAAACAATATCAAAATTATCTTTGTAAAAACATTCCACCCATTCAAATGCATATCCCCATACCCTAAAAAGCGTCTCTCCCAAAACCTTAACAAAACCCATGACGATGGAACCTTCCAAAACTAGTGAGAATAATTTTGTGATTAGGAAGTTTTTTTCTTTACTTCATTATGACGTTTATCAATTTGTTTGATTTTTTTTTTCTATTACCTCTTTTCACACACACAATACAATCCACTTTCATGTTTTTCTGGTTGGTTTTCTGTCATTCACACATGGCCTCACTGTACTTGTATACTCTCTATGTGAGCAAAACTGGATAGGATTTCACCCCCCAGTCAACCCCCAAGAGTGGTCCAACCTCTTTTGTTTGTCTGCTTGTACTGTTGCTTTGGTTATATGTTCCTGAACAAATAAGAAATGTTCGATTACTTGTTCCTAAATAAATAAACAATGTTCGTCTTAGGATTTTTATCCTAAGAATTTACTGATTTGTGTTTTGGCAAAACCTTTCTTGACAAAACTTAATATCTTGATTATTGATTCAAAGTATTTTTTCTTTTCATTATTTCTTTGATCATTATTTTCTTTACTTTGTTTATTTGATGATCTTTCATTATTTTCTTGGTCTTATAATTTGATTAAAAGTTTTCTAAACAACAAAAGTGACTCTTTTTCTTTTTCTTTTTTTTTTTTTGCGCCAAAGACCAAGTGAAGTTTTTGAATGCTCGAGATATTGTGATAATGTTGATTTTAAAAAAAAAAATATTTTGATTTCTCGATGAATCAAAGCAACAACTTGTTTTGATTTTGTTTATGGCACATGGCAAACAAAGTAATGGGAATGGGCAATGAAAAAAGCTAAAGGTGTTAATACTTTAAAATGTGTTGATGTTTTGTTTAATTTTTTTTTTTAAAAAAAAACATACAATTTGTGGAAGATCTTGTTGGAATGCAAATTGATTGTCACAGCACATGCGGAAAAATGAGAGTGTACAACTCAAGGTGGCTGTTTGTTGGAACTTGGAGTATTTAGCTGACAACGTATGGCCGAATTTGTGGACTCAAAAGTAGTAACAAAGCCCGCAAGAGCAGCTGGTCCAGCATGCTTAATAGTGCTCGCAAATATTACCATCATGCCAGCGATGTTCATGGAGCCCGCGATTAGCTCGCGATTTGGAGAATCCGAAAATCCAGCTCCCAGTATTTTTTGACATGTGCTCACGAACTAAAGATTGTGCCTGCGACGGTGGACACTTCCTGCTCTATTTCAAGCAAGCGTTGCTGAATTGTTTTGGTACCTCTCTAAGATTATTTTATATCTATCTCAGTACATTTTCTACCTCTCTAGAGCTTAATATTTATAAACTTAGTGAGAGATTTATTTTTGAGAAAAATAATTTTGAGAGAGTTTGTTTATTTTTTAGAGTGATCTTTGTAGTGATGTTTCATTTGTAACACTCTCATATTTGCTTGATGATCTATTAGTCTTTAAGTGCTTCAAGTTGATCATCAAGCCTTTTGTAAAAGTTTATTCACATCTTCTAAAAGTGAATCTTCTTGGTGGATTCCAAGATTGTAGACTTCGGTAGATTCCGAGGTCATTGGCACTGTGGCGATTCGATAACCGTGACAGAAATCTAGTGAAGACTGTGGCGGTACATGTAGAGCGAGTAAAGACGTGTGTCGTGGAGTGGAGTATTGACCTTTACAAGAGATCTTTTATACTACCTTTCTTGTATAGTAGATATTTCGTCTGATCGAGGGCCCCGTGGTTTTTTTTATAAATTGGTGGATTATCATTGTGATTTTACCACATAAAAAATGTTTTGAATTGTGGTTGATTTTCTCTCTCTCTCTCTATATATATATATATATATATAAATCATGCTTGCATTAATTTTTAATTAGATTGCCTAAATCAATAATCACATTAAACAAGACGTCGCATCTAGATTTTACAAAAGAGTTTACCGCATTGAATTTAGATTTTTCAGTTCGGGCCCATGTTCCCGAATTTCGGTCATATATTCGGGAGTTCAGTCTCAAAAAAATGACGAACAATTTTATTAGTTTTGCCATTTTTTTGAAGAAACTTACTCTTACAAAGCCAATCCCTTCTGAGCTAAAAATACCATCAAAGTTATGAACATTTTCTAAGCTTTTATTGTTGTACTCCTCTCGTCTCATGAAATTGTGATTGCTGGAAAAACTTCCACTCATTATCATTGTTGGAGAAGTGTATGTAATCAAATAGTTGTCATCGTTGCCGCCAAAATATTGTTGCCAAATGATTTTCAAGATTTTGAGAGTAGGTAGGTTTTGAATGTGGGATTTGGGGAAGATGTGGTTGGGTGGTGATAAAGGTGGGTACTCTCATAAACCCTAACTCATGATGTAGTGTGCATGTAGGCTTAATTGTGAGATGTATGTCCCAAAATTATTGATGTCCTCTCTAGTAATTTCACTTGAAGTTATTATTGTAATAAAATAAAAATAAAAAACTAAAAAATAAGGGGTCCAAAATAATTAGGTAATTATATTTCCACATATCATTTACTTTCTGTACACACACTAAATGAATTAATTTTTTCTTATAATTTTACCACTAAACAAACACTACAACATTTTCTTAGTTTAGTGACAATTAAAAGTGCCACAAAACTATTGGTTTAATGACATTTTTTAGTCTTGTGACATTTTGAACAAGTGTCATTTGTATCCGTGCCACGGTAGATACTAGTGCCACGGTAGATACTTGCAAGTACCACTACACCATTATAGCCAAAAACTTTCACTGACATTTTGATGTCATAGTAGATATTATTTGTGGCATTATCAAGCGCCATTAAAAAAAGAGTTAGTGACACTTATAAGTGCCATTACACCATTAAAATTAAAACCTTTCAGTGACACTCTAATGTCATGGTAGGCACTATTCGTGACGCTATCAAGTGTCATTCGTGACGATAATTCGTTGTAGACAATTTGATCCGCTCTTGCGGAGACTCGAACCGCCAACCTCCCGCACCATAAACCTTATACAGCATACTCCTCCCACTACACCTTTATGGCACCACATGATTATATATGCAACATATATTATTTATATAGTACATACATCCATATTAATATAATAGTATATGTATAAACATAATTATTTTATTGAACATAATTTATGTAAAATAAACTATTTACTAGCAAAATAAAAAAAGACCACTTTTGGCGACTAAAAATATTTTCTAGTCGTCAATTCTATACTTTTGGCTACTAATTATTTTTTAATTGCTAAAGAACTTAACTTTTGCTGACGAAAATCGGATTTGGTCGCCGAAGATGCACTTTCAGCTACCAAAATTTTGGTCGCCAAAAAATTTAATTCCCGCTTTAGGATTTTAGTTCTCCAGCTAAAAAATGACCACTTTTGGCGACTAAACTTAGTTTTCAGTCGCCAATTATAGACTTTTGGCTACTAAAATTTTTTTAGTCACCAAAAAACTTTACTTTTAGCTACTAAAATTTTTTAGTCGGTAAAACCCCTATAATCAGCGACCAAACTTATTTTTAGTCGCCAATTGTAGACTTTTGGCTACTAAATTTTTTTAGTTGCCAAAAAGCTTTACTTTGGGTTACTAAAAATTTTTTAGTCACTAAAACCCATATAATCAGCGACCAAACTTAGTTTTAGTCGCTAATTGTAGACTTTTGGCTACTAAAATTGTTTAGTCGCCAAAAAGCTTTACTTTTTACTACTAATGCTATTTTGGTCGCTGAAAGCTATACTTTCAATGACCAAATTTTTTTTGGTCAGGAAATTTAGTCGCCGAATGCGCTTTTTTCCTGTAGTATATATTGAGTTTAATTTATTTATTTTTACTCATATACTGCATTTTAAAAATTTAGAAAATATATTGGCATTTTTTATTTTTTCAAAAATGTCATTATAAGCTTGAAAAGTTTTTGGCTTAGTGGCATTTCTCAAAATGTTATAAAATATTTGTTTATGACACTTTTCACCTAAGTGCCATAAAAAGTAATTTGCACCTATCTAGTGTCCTGACATTTTTGAAAAAATGCCATTGCTAAATGTCACGAACATAATTTTTTGTGTCATTATGTTATAATAAAATGCCATAAAATTGATGTGACATTTCTTTATTGAAATGTCACTAGACCCTTATATGTTTGTGGTTCTGTGACATTTTTTTAAAACATTTAATGCCAATTTTTATTTTTGTGGCATTTTCTAAAAACATGCCACTAGTGTAGTGTCACTAAAGTGTAAATTTATTGTAGTGACATTTTTGTTGTAGTGAAGTGACACTTTTTTTAATTGAAATGCCACTAGAGCCTTATATGTTTGTGGCTCTATGACATTTTTTTAAAAAATGCCATCAAATATTCTTTTTGTGACATTTTTTAAGAACATGCCACTAGTATGGTGTCACTAAAATGTGTTTTCGTTGTAGTGAAAATGACTAATATAAATATCAATGCACACATTAATCCTTAAAACTAAATTTTCTTAGTACACATCTTTTATATGGAAATTCTCAATACACATTTTCTTTTCAAAAAATACACATCAGACTTACTCTCTAATTTTTTGTTTCTTTCTCACTCCATCCATTGATCATTGCTCACTTTACTATACCTTCATTGTTTCTCATAGATTTGACCGATATTGCCAAATTTTCATTCCTTACCCATTACTTAACATTGTTTTATTACACCCCACTATTATTATTGATTTCTATGATGAAGGATTTACAAAACAATGAATGTTTAGATGTAGAAAAAAAAATGATTGTTAATAAAAAATTAGGCAATGAATATGTGAGTTTTTTGGTTTGGAAGTATTTCTTTTTTCATTGTCGCAATTATCATTCTAAAAATCAGTTCTGAAAATGTTGCACATATATGAAAATTAACTATTGAAACATTTCATATATTCGAAAACCAACCAAAAAAATAGTTATATGTCGAAAATTTATATTTGGTTCCGAAGTACAGAATAAAAAACTATTGTTTGATTCAGAATTGTCAAATTTGTTTAATGTACTTGGATAACCAGCACCGAATTATTTTCATCTTGTTGCCAGTCAATATGGAACGAATAATGAAAATAGTATAACAATAACTTACACTTAGATTTGCTTTGAGTTTTGAAAAATAATTTTGGAAAATTTCAATCCGTATTCTTTTGTTTTAGTGAACATTTTTAATATTCTAATATTTTTTTTTGATTCACTTAATTTAAATACACTTAAAAAACATACAAAAATATAAAAATTCAATACATATATATATATATTTGTATTTATTATTTTTTAAAGATTTTTGGCAAATAATATACTTTTTAAATGTATCTAAATTAAATACGTAAAAAGTTTACTAAAAACAAAAACAAAAAAAAAAGATTTTAAAATTAACAAAAATATTTTTGAAAATTTAAAACTAAATAGAGTATTAGTTTTTGAAGAATAATAGTAAAATAATACAAAAAAATTGTTGATTTAAATTTTTTTTTTTTTTGCATACCTTAGTAGGTGTTTGACATGCACTAAAAAAGTGCACTTTTTTTTTTTTTTTGCATATATACACTTATTTGGGTCACATCAATCAACATCTCCTCTCTATTTTTTACCCACTTTCTCTACTTTTCTACACATTTTTTATTTATTTATAAAAAGTTAAAAAGTGCACTTATTTAGAACATCTCAAACCACCATTTAAATATAGTCAGAAAATTGCTGGAGTGTGCCAAAAAAATGTCATGTGTGTAGGGCACAGTTTAGATTTTGACTTAGGCTTAGGGGTGTGGTGAGAGTTTATGTTTTATGTGGTGTATGTACATAATGTGTTGGAATTTTTGTACACATTATATGTTATGGGCATATTTGGAACACTTTGTGTGTGGAATAAGTAAAACAAAAGATAAACAAATTCATTACTGTGAAAGATGTTCATAAAGTACAAATAGTGTGTGGAAATAGAATTACTTAAAATAATTAATGAGGTGCTAATAACAGCACTATAATTTTTAGGATAAATTATCTATATGTCATACTTTTGAGACTTATTATCCATTAAATCCTATTGATAAATTTATCAAATAATAAATCTATCAGTCTCTTTTATTTTCATGAATAAATTTACAGTGATAAATTTATAGGTAAATAAATTTAGTTAATAAAACTAATTGATAAGCCCCCTAATTTTTATTCAAATAAAGCTAAAAGATTTTCACAAATGAGACATATATCTAATTATGTGAAAGTCTTTTTCGTTCATAGCACACTTGATTTAGATTAGAACTTTATTAAGGCATTTATTCATAAATCATTTTTCACCTACTTATGTTTTATTTAGTTCAAATTTTTTTTTTAATGTTCCACTAAGTCCTATGAGTGACATAGTTACTAAAATATCACTAATAATAACAGGGTAAAACGCGTATTAATGTTCACATTGATTGTGTGAACACTATCAAATATGAATGTTCATATCACCAAATTGTTAAGAGTTCAAAATATATTTGTAAGTGTACAATTGTCCATAAAATATCTTAAATATAAGAATTAAGATTTGGTAAATCAAATGTCCAAATAATGTAATTTATTAAAATTCAAAAATATGTTATAAATTAATTAAGATACAAGTACTTGAAAGAGAATTTCCTTATAAATGTTCCTACTTTATTATCATATTGCTTAATCTTATAAATAATATACTTCTTACTTGTAACATTACGCGGTTACTATTGCTTGCACAACTTTACGAGTTTGTAGGTGTTTAGCATGTACTAAAAAAGTGTAACTTATATATATATATATTTATTTATTTATTTGGGTCACATCAATCAACATCTATCAACATTTATCCGAATCTCCTCTCTACTTTTCTATCCACTTTCTCTACTTTTCTACACATTTTTTTTAATATAAAAAATGAAAAAATATAGTTATTTAAAACATCTCAAACCACTTCTTAATATTTCTTAGTGTCAGGTTTTATCATTACTTTTTTTTTCTTTTTTCTTTTTTTTTTCTTTTCTTTTTTTTTTTTTTTCAATTCTAAGATTGTTTTCTAAACTATGGACAAGAGAATGAATTGCACTTCACATATGATTTCTTTAGTTGAGTAAGATTTTCGTTTCACAATAATAAAAGGACAAATTTCACTTTATTTACTTATGATTTGACCTATATGTGAATAATTTCATTGCCATTTGAAAATAAACATATAATTTTCATGTAATTTGTAAATTTAACTACACCATTAAACCCGTTAACAGTATAAGTAACTTCATGGTCCAAATCAAAGGCATTTTCATAATTTTTTTTTAAGAGGCAAAATTAATTTTAACCTCTGTACTTTTTATATTTTGTTAACTTTGATGGAATACATGATAGTACACTTTAATTTACAAACCGCAAGGAGCGCTGTTTAGTTGGTCAATCATTTATAATAAAAAAAATTTGTTCCCTAAAAGTGCCATTTGCTTGTTTGGGGCAACCATTTTGAAAAGGAAACAACACAAAACTCTTAACCATGCAGCTTTTTTTTTTTCTTTTTTTTTAATTTAAAATTATTTATTTTTCAGCCTCACATTAAATAGAATCAAATCATAAATGTCAAGATAATTATAAAAATGTGGTGGATTACATGGATTTTTTAATTGGGTCATTTGAAGGGATTGAGATGATGTAAAGGAAATTTGCATTACATCATTTTAATGAATATTAAAAAAAAATCACCTCATCAATTTGGTATAAATTAGATGGGTGGTCTAATCTGGGCCCATGGCCCCTATAAGCTCCACTTGATGACCCAATTCATTAATTTAGGTTCTCATGTATAAATATTCTATAAAAACGAATAAATGTTCTATAAAAATGAATAGATTAATTCAATAATCGTAGTCACATTATTTAATTATATTTATTTTAAAATTATATTTATTGTTCAAATTTTTTTTAAAAAAAAATTAATGTAATGAAATTATTTGATTATAATTATTAAATCCATTTGATTTTTTTTTTTTAATTATAAATGATTTAGACACTTAAACTTAAACTACAACCTTTGGCTTAGTGGTTATATAGTCTCGGTTCAACTCCTATAGAGAAAATTTTGATATTCTCTGTAGGGATATTTATTTCTCCTAGTAATTTATTTGATGTAATAATAATTTTTATATTTATAATTATTCTCTATCGATTGACAAGAAAATATAAAAATTAACAAAATAAAATCTATGGTGAATCCGGACTCGTACTGACCACCAGTCAGAACAATTCCAGCCCAATGAAGACAAATGATAATTGACTTGTCCCTACAGTGTAGGCCCAAGAAAGTCTGATTTGTGTTTGTCTATATTGATGTTTCACTTTGGCAGGCTTTTAAGATTTGTAAGAGTGACAAGCAGCTGAAAACCAATACGAAACAAAAACCCAATGTAAACCCCAATACAGATTCAAACTTGTTGAAAATCAAATATTTATTTATACATATCAAATATCATTTAGCCATTTCAGATCTTTCTCACTTCATAGCCTAACTACATACACACACAACAGAAACCAAGACACTGAGCACGTCATAAGTAAACTAAAATCTAATTGCTAGGTACACACTGTCGTTTTATTTAATTGACATTAATATCGAGACTGATGATATAATTATATATCAATCAATATCAATCGATATTATGATAAATAACGCTATCATGAGTTTAAAATTCAGAAACATTTTAGCTGTTATTTAAAACCCTACAACACATAAGAGAGAGAGAGAGAGAGAGAGAGAGAGATCCATGCAGCTAGGGTTAGTTGGAGGACATGGAAGAAGGGAAGTGCATATCTTTGAGACCAGTGGCCGTGATGGGGAAGAGTTCTAGGGTTTTGGGGGGTGCAGTATTGCAACAAGGAGTGATTGGAGTTGGAACCACATCAAGCATCACCATCCAATCACGACCGTATGATCTCATGACCATGGGCTTGCTTGTAACCATTTGTGTTGATGCATCCTCCACTTCTCCACCCTAAACCAAAAAACGTTAGTATAGAATTATGTAAGAACAAGAATAATTGTACTCGTAACAAAAGAAGCTTGTTTTTCACTATTTTGATTTTGAAGAGATTACTCAAAGAAAACGTCATTATATGAATACAAAAATAAAATAAAAAAGTAAATAATAATAATAATAAATATACGTGAATACATAAAATTTTACAAAATTAGTTTGTGAAGTCTAATTTTAAAAAATTTTATTCGTACTGATATCATATAATATAATGAATATGAACGTTATATTTTATGACTCATTTTTATATTGCACTTTATATAATACTAACCACGTCAATTAAAAAATTACATATGACATATATTAATAATATTTCATAATGCTAAAAAATATAATGATTCTAAAATTATTGAAAAAAATGTTGATATATAACAATGTCACCTCAAAAAGTTGATTGAGGTGGAAGACAAAAAAAATGATTTACTTACAAAAACAAACAAATGGTTTTCTTGGAATACACAAAACTAGAATCAAACAATTTTGCCTAAGGTTTTATGTATTCGTGCTTTAATTTGATTGAAAATAAGGAAAGGAAAATGAAGTCACATCTCCCGAGTAACACCAGTACGTAAAGTAAAATTTAGACTGCTTAATGTATGAATATAATAATAATAATAAATCTAATATAAAAAGAAACATATGTAAGAAAAAGGATCACATAAAGATCATACAAGAACTCTATACTTAAATAGAAGTACACTTGAATGTAAGAGAAAGAAGTATTTCATATCACAATTTTCACTTGTCGCTAGAGGCAGAATTATTTATACTTTCATGTTATTTATACTTTCATGAAAGTTACAAATATTTTGATTTTTGATTTTTATTTTTTTGTTGATGCAATTAAAAAAAATACCTGAGGAAGAAACCCAATAGAGCTATGTTGGGAAGGAAGAGGAGGAGGAGACTGAAGGTTTTGGTGGTGGTGGTAGTGATGCTTAGTGAGTTTCCTTCTAAGCTTCTGCCTATCTCTAGCTTTGTGGTTCTGAAACCAGTAAAACACATTCTTGCCTTCAATCTTTCCATACAAAGAGAGGTGGGCTGTGATCTGCTGTATCTGTGAGGCATTGGGTGTTCTCATGCCACCTATGTACATCTCTTCCAAGATCATCAGCTGTTCTGGGGTTGGACACCACCTTGATGAACCTGCTGGTGACATTAGGTGTTTCTTTATGTGTTTTGGGTTGGGTGAGCTTGAGGGCTTCAAAGAGGAGAGTATAAATACATAGATGGAGAGAGAGAAAATTACAACATGATCAGATAGTGAAAAGGATAGTAAAGAGACAAAATGGAATGAGGGAAAGAGAGAGGGGGCAGCAAAAAGGAGAGGTTAAAAGAGAGAAAAAGATTATTAGAAACGGGGAAATGATTCACCAATATCCAAAAAAAAAAAAAAAAAAAAAATTATACCCAAAAAAATATCTAGAATAATGTGTTTATAATATTTTTAAAATTAAGATAGTAATAATAATGAGCATTTTGATTGAAAATAAAAGTATCATGAGAAAGAAGTCACAAAAATTTGCATAAAAATTTTATTGTATATCATTACTAGTAAGATGATTATGATGCCTCTTTGGAAAGGCAAGCAATGAAGGTTTAGGAATGAGGATCCCTCCTTGTATTTCTTACTTGCAAGTTTATTGGGCCTACTTTTAGGCTCAATTTTGATAATTCGAATCGTTCATATTTTAAGATTTGTTCAGTATATCATACTTGTGAAAAATCAAGTTGATCGGATATCAAAAAGTATGTGTTCGGAAAACTCGAACTAAAAACTATTTTTTTAAAGAATTCAATAAACAGTTTTCCGAACACATGCTTTCTGATATCCGATCAACTTGATTTTTTACAGGTATGATATATTGAACAAATCTTAAAATATGAACGGTTCAAATTATCAAAATTGAGTCAAAAAGTGGGCCCAATGGACTTGTAAGTAAGAAATGTAAGGAGGGAATTTTGATTCCAAGATTTAGTCCATTAGAAGATCTTTCATTCCTAAATTTGTGTTCACCTGTCCTACATCTATTGGATCGTGTCTTGTACCTTGAGATTTCAAAGGATCCAAAGTGTTTTGGAACTGTGAGATAAAAAGAGTTATGTACTGACATTTTTGAGGATCTAAAAATTAGATGTATTTTAGAATAGTAAAATAAAATAAAAAAATTAAAGAAAATTTCACTAGGGATAGAGGAAATTTGTATGAACGAGTGAGTGAAATATCAATAATTTTTTTCTTCTTTTTTCCTTTTTTAAGAATTTAACTCACGTTATGTGAATTTAAATTTTGTAGTATAAGTAGTTTGTGACTTCTCATGATATTTATAAGAATTTAATCTAATAAGTACTTTGCTAGAAAATTGACTTTTTATAACTTCTTTTTTTTTTGCGACTGCCTGTTTAGCCATTGCAAAAATAAATAAATAAATAAAGCTCAAATTTATATTTAACATTTATTTCTCCTATTTTCTTTTATTTATTTGCTCCATTTTCTTAGTTTTCCTCTAGTGTGGCTCGCTCAACCTCTCTCTTTCGCTCTCACTCATCGATATGAATCTCTCTCTCCCTCTCGATCTCAATTGATTGATCTCTCTATCTCGATCTTTCAATCTCTCCCTCTCTCGATCTCTCTCTCACACTATCTCGCTCTCTCTGTATCTACGTACACATTATTTACTCTCTCTCTCTATGCAATTTGCACGATTTGCCGCAGAGAAACCCTAACTCTACCATGAAAAAGTTCTCTCGGAGCTCTCAAATGTAGCAGAGTAAGCTCACCTCTCATGCGTTTCATCTGTCTCAAAATCCACCTACATTGCGCGTGCACTACACACACACACATACACAAAGACTATCTTTGAACTTCATTGTGTGCATATCGTCCGATCAATGCATAATTACATGAATGCGTATATACATATGTATATGTATTCAGCATCGCAATGCAGATCTGTCTTCATTTCTATTTTTGCTTATTTTTTACCTCTTTTTTGGTTCTTTGATCCATAAATTGCTCGATTTTGTTCTAATTTTTTGTTCTTTTTTCAATGCTTTTCGTGTTTATTGGTTGATTAGTTGGTTTGAGAAAATCGTGGTAAAACGTTGTGGCTATTGCGAGTGGTGATGCCTTTGAAGCCTTTGCACAAGCATTACAAGAGAAGATTTTTGTTTATATTCTTATCTCATTAGAAGCAATATTCAAAATGTAGCTCTTTAATTTTTATAAGTAATGGGCCCTTACAACTAATCTTTGTCACACTTTTTTGTTTAAAATCGTCCATAGATCTGAAAACACACAATTGGAATATGTTGTCTACCATGGCTGCTGAATAGATTGTAATGACAGAGTGATCCATTCTACGGGTTAGAATTTTTTTGCTAGACTTTGTTAATATGTTTAGTAATTTTCATTTTTTTTTTGGTTCTCTAATGGCAGTTATACTTGTTAATGAGCTAAGAAATTTCAAAAATTATGAGGCAATTCACATTTGTATCCATAAACATAGGAGTATTAATTTTTGTTAAAACTTTCATCTTTGATGAATTTTATTTTATTTTATTTATTCTGTTTGCCTAAACAACTTACATCTATTGTCATTCTTTTGAACGTGGCAGATGAGTGGGGCCAAAACTCATGGTGGAAGCCTTCCATGAACCAAAGAATAGAAAAAAGAGTTCAAGGTCTGTACATTTAGTCCCACATTTCATCTTACCCTTCTATTGCTGTATACTAAGGTGGCTTGGTCGGATTTTGAACATCTGAGGAACTAATAAGAGCTAGGATGAGAGTAATGGACCTGGTGCTTAATACTTAGATGGTATGGAACCAAACAAAGTCACTCTCAGTCTCAGTCTTATAAATTTTCATGATTATGAATTTTGTCTCCATTTCAAAGATTAACAATAACATGTGTTTCTCTCTTTATATATATACCTCTATGTGTTTCTCTATGACTTATGCTCATTGATTAACATGATGTTCATTGATTCGTGCTCTAATGTTTTGTTTGTTTGATCACTTAGCAGACACTTGGAATGCATAAAAAAGATTTTTTTTTTTTTTTTATAACTTTTTTTTGGGTCCATATATGAATTTGGGATTGAGGTTGAGATATACTCATTTATTATTTTTTTTGGGTAAATTACAAATACACCCCATGAGATTTGATTAAAATATGAATTGCCCCCTGTGGTTTTGAAAATTACATTCCACCGTTCAGGTTTCTAATTTCATAACAAATTGTCCCTTTTATTAATAAATCTTCAAGTCAATTAACAGTTTTTAATGATGTTAAAAATATGTTTCAATTAATAACTTAGGTAATTTTATTATTGTATAGGATAGCAATTATGAATTTCATTTTTTTAGTTAATTCTGTTAAATAAAAAATTGTAATTTTTCAAATCACATGAGGCAATTTGTATTTTAAGCAAACCTCAAGGGGTGTATTCGTAATTTACCCCCCCTTTTTTTGTCTCTATTTTTTTCTTTTTCCAAAGGTCCAAGTTGGTTCTCTTTTCTTTTATGATTTGGTATGCTGGCCTCTATCAAATTTTTGCCTTTGCTGGAAAAATTAATTGTAACTGATAATATCTATTCTATTTATAACATTGAAATGTTTTATTCCCATCATTTACCTTTATTATCTTTTTAGTGTTTAGCTAATAATCTCTCTCCAATTGCTTCGTTATTACGAAGCAAATCATGTGTTTAATTTATTCCTTGTAGAACTTCAAAATGTTACTAATTAATTTTATTAAGTATAGCAATCAAAAGTGGAAGCCACAATATTTGAAAATGACATACGAATGTTACAGAACACCCTTAAGATTTGTACATCCTGTGCAATATCAAATAGAGTGATCAGAGCTTTCATGAATCAATCCTAGGGGAGTGTATGAACAAGTTTTGATGTTATCAAGTAACCATCATTTTCTGACTAACGTAGGCAAAAACACTCGAGAACATGTTTAGAGCAATGCACGGACAACATGTGTTTTGGATTGAATACTTCTATTATTATCTTGTTTAATAGTTACACATAGAATTTAAATAGGGCAGAAAAGTTTAATTGATTGAAAAAGGATGGTGGGGGGAGGCTGGATATCGGTGGTGCAAAAACATAGTGGGCAAGGTAACAGGAGTAAAGGCTTGGGGGCTGATCTTTATACGATTGTTGTGGACAACTTACCAGAATCTATGAATCCAAAAGGTTTGTATGGTATTTTTACTAAGTTCAGGGTAATGAAGGATGTGTTCATCCCAAATAAAAGAAAAAAGATGACGCGATCAAGATTTGGCTTTGTACGCTATGATTGTTCAGTGGCAGTAAATATGGCAGTCCAAAAAGCTCATGGTCTCTAGTGCGACAACAGAGCATTGAGAGTAAAAGCAGTTGATTTTGTCAAAGGTATGGAAGTCAAGCAGAGCACACCGAAGATACTAACTGGAAGGATGGACATAGGGAGTACCAGTGGAGTTCAAGCTCTGATACAATGGGGAAAGTCATATGCCCAGGCGAGTTTAAAGAGGAACTGAAGACTAGAGGAATAAAAGATCTTCAAGTTAGAGATAGAGGAGGTAAAGATATAGTCCTGACTTTTGAATCAGTGGAGAGTATGAAAGATAAGCTGGCTATAATGGATGGGTGAATTTATGAGTGATGTGAGTGGATTAAGGAATGGCAACAAGGTATGGTCATTGAACAAGAAAGGCTTGTCTGGCTTACATGTTAGGGTGTGCCACTGAATCTATGGAGTGTTAAAACCTTCAGTAGCATTGGAAAGGTATGAGGGAGGGGAAGTTATTGGTTGGATGATGATACATCCAAAATGAACTCGTTACACTATGAAAAAGTGAGGATGACTACTAAGTGTATGGAATTCATTAATAAAACTATTAATTTGAGTTGCGAGGGTTTGCTTCACCTAGTGAAAGTGCGTGAAGAACAACTAGTTATATTGGAGGTTATCCATAATCAATGCAAATGTTGCATTTTACAGAATAAAGGAGAAGATCACAGCTCCAATGGTGAAGTCAGGGAGCAGATGTCTGAAGTGGAGAGCAAGAAGGATGTGAAAGATGCTGAGGTGGAGGGCCAGGTTGGCGGTGAGCTGGACAACGAAGATAACATGGTGGAAGGAAGATTTGAGAAAATGCTTGATGGTCAGAATGACAAGGATGGACAAGGTAGTTGGGAAAATGTATCAGTGGTTAAAAACTCTGACATAAACATGAGAATATCAAAATTTGGGAGCGCATGCTCGGTTACAATTAAAGAACCAGTAGTGAACTCTATGCAAATTCAAAATGAAGGGAACCAAAGAGTTGAGGATGAAGTTGTTACTCCAGGCTTTGTGAGGAGTGTTACTGGGTCTGAGATGAATAGGCATGGGCTTAATCTTAAGGTAGTACTTAGTAAGGCCCATGTTTTGAAGTGTGGTAATATGATGGGCCAAAGGTTCTCTGAGGCAAGTGACCTAGAGACACTACCCAAAAAGGAACTGTCTTGTTCAAACTAACAGTGGAGAGGAAGCCTGGAGTAGAATTGTTAAAAGAAACCACTGTGGGGTCGTGAATAAGATTACACCAGTAGCTCAGAAAGGGCAAGGAAATATGAAGGTGAAAACTAAAGGCGTTGTAAGATTCCAAAGGAAACAAAAGGGAAGTATTCACAGGGGGGTGGGATCTTCTCTGAATCTGAAAAAATGTGTCATCTTCAGGTCAGCTATTGCTGCAATTTCACTTTCAATGGAAAGTAAGTCTAGTAGTGGACAATTACTGCTTAATGAGGCTGAAGCATCACTTCAGATAGGGAATGTTCTTGGGCTAAATTATGATGGTAATGAGGTTGAAGTGTTAAGTAAGTTGGTGAAGCTAGAAAAAAGAGACAAGGAGAAAATGTTAAAGAGGGGTGAAGCTGCAGATTGAGCAGTACTACCCTGGTGACTTGGTGGTTCAAAATATGTTGTTAATAAAGTTATTATCTTGGAATGTGAGAGGGTTAGGCAAAGCTTCTAAGAGGAGTAAAATAAAGAAACTATTTTTCTGAAAGAAATGTGGAGATGATATTATTACAGGAAACAAAGAGGTCGCAAATAGATGAAAATTTTGTGAGATCTTGTTGGTATGGAGATAAGCTGGACTTCTTGGCAGTGGATTCAGTTAGTACAGCTGGCGGACTATTGTGCATATGGAATCCAGATGCTTTTCAAATGTTGGACTGTTGCTGTAGCCAGAACTTCATCATTTTGTCAAGTACTCTCTTTAGTTTTGATTGTGTTATTGTTAATATCTATGCTCCCAATGATAGTACAAATATGAGGAAGGTGTGGGATATTTTGACTAGACTAAAACCTTTGTATGATAAACCTTGGTGTTTGGTGGGTGATTTTAATGAAATTATGAATATTTCTAAAAGGAAGGGCTGTTATAAGAGAGATAGGGGTATGTGTGACTTTAATGATTCAATTGACAATTTGGAAGTGTGTGACATTCACATGATAGAGAGAAAATTCACTTGGTGTAACTCTCAAGAAGGGGAAAGGTGGAGCAGGATTGACAGGTTTTTGTTAAGTCCAAAATGGGTGCAAAATTGCAACTTCAAGCTTTGGGGCTTACTTAGGAGGTTATCAGATCACTGTCCTACTTTACTAATGGGAGATGATAGGGATTGGGATCCAAAGCCATTTAGATTTCTAAATTCTTGGTCCTTACATCCTAACTTCAAATACTTGGTAGAAAGTACTTGGGCTGAAACCATTATATAGGGCTGGATTGGTTTTAAGTGTTTAAGGAAGCTCAAAGCTTATAAATTGGCTCTCAAACAATGGAATATTGAAGTTTTTGGAAATATGGAATTTAAACTCAAGCTTCTGGAGTAGGAACTGCATTTGCTTGACTTGGTAGCTGAAAAAAGACCATTAACTGCAATAGAACTTGATAATAGAAGGGAGACAAAAGGGAAATCTTGGAAGTTGACCAAAATGGTGGAATGGGTTTGGTTACAGAAATCTAGAGTTAATTCAGCATTAAAAAGTGATAAAAACACGAAGTTTTTCCATATTATGGCTGCCTCTAGAAACAATAGAAATGCATTGTGCTCATTAAATGTTAATAGGGTTATCAGGGAAGATACTGAAGAAATAAGAGCTGAAGTTTTTCAGCATTTTAGGAACTAGTTCACTGAAACATGGTTCAGAAGGCCAACCTTATCTGGTTCTTTTAAGTCTATTGGAGGTGATGCGATTAGGGATGCATTAGAAGCTGAGTTCTCAGAAGCAGAAATCGTACCAGCAATCAAAACCTGTGATGGGAATAAGGCTCTTAGCCTGATGGCTTTAATCTGTTGATTTTTCAAAAGTGTTGACAGTCACTTAAGGGTGATGTATTTCAATTTATGAAAGAGTTTCATCAAAATTCTAAGCCGGCTCATAGAGTTAATAGTTCTTTTGTTGCTTTGATACTAAAATGATAATCCTTCTTGCCTTAATGAATATATGCCTATTAGTCTCATAGGCTCTCTGTACAAAATTCTTGCAAAAGTATTATCAAATAGAATCAAGCAAGTGATGCCTATGATTATTAGCGAGTCTCAATCAGCATTCATTGGGGGAAGAAATATATTGGATGGAGTATTGATTGCCAATGAAATTGTTGATGGGTGGAAGAAGAATAAGATAAAAGGTATTGTCTTGAAACTTGATTTTGAGAAAGCCTATGACTCAATTAATTGGGGGTTCCTTTTCTCTATATTGTCAAATTTTGGGTTTGGCTCTAAATAGATAAGTTGGATGAAAGAGTGTATATCTTCAGTCCATACCTCTATTTTGGTTAATGGATCACCAACAGCTGAGTTCAGACCTCAAAGAGGGCTTAGATAGGGTGGTCCATTATCACCATTCCTCTTTAACATTGTGGCTAAGGGTTTAAATATGTTGTTGGGCAAAGCTTTACAAATGGGGTTGATTAAAGGGGCAACTGTTGGATCTAATGGTATAAAGATAACCCACTTGCAATTTGCCAATGACACAATATTATTTTGTGAAGTTGATTGGGAGAAGGTTGTCACTATCAAAAGGATCTTAAGATGTTTTGAAATATTGTAAGGGCTAAAGATTAACTACCATAAGAGTGTAGTTAGTGGGATTGGGATTAATGATGATTTTCTTGAAGATCTTGCTACTAAACTGAATTGTTTGCATCAAATATTGCCACTCAAACATTTGGGTTTGCCTTTGGGAGCTAATCTAAGGCGAAGAAGAACTTGCCAACCAGTGCTTGATAAATGTAAACAAAAATTGGTTTCTTAGGAAAAGAGATTCTTATCATTTGCAGGTAGGCTGGCATTGATTAAGTTTGTGTTATCTTCTTTACCGGTATATTACTTATCTTTGTTTAAAATGCCAAAAGGGGTTGCAAACGAGTTTGAAAAAATTTAGTCTAGATTCTTATGGAGTGGTGATGAGCTTAGGAGGAAAATTCACTTGGTTAAATGGGGGGAGATCACTTAAAATAAAAGTCAAGGGTGTTTAGGAATTAGAAAGGTTAGACTGTGGAATCACTGTCTTCTGTTGAAATGATGGTGGAGATTTGGAGCTGAAGATAATGCTCTTTGAAAACAAGTGATATGCAGTAAATACCCAAACGTTAGAAGAGGATGGTGGCCTTTACCTGTTGAAAATAACAAGCTGCCTATGACCTGGAGAGATATAATGGGTGTTGTTGGCTTGTGTCCTGAGCTGGAGGATTTTTTCAAGCATAACATAGTTCTGAACATTGGTGATGGCAGGAGAACAAAGTTCTGAACTGACACTTAGGTTGGAAATACTTGCTTAAAAGATGAATTTCCCAGATTATATTATGTCTCTGGACAAAACTAAGACTGTGGCAAGGGTGAGGAGCAGGGGAATTGGTATTCAAGAATGGAGGTTTAACCTCAGAAAAGTTTTGTTTCAGTGGGAAGTGGAGGAGTTGGGGAGGTTGAATATGTTTTTACTCAATGCACCAGTGCTTAGGCTTGGTAGGTTGGACAATATCAGATGGATTGCAGATAAATTTGGTTTATTCACTGTTGCCTCTACCCCATAACTGGAATATTTAATCTTCTAAGGATATTAGCACAGTAGCTGGGTTCATTTGGAAGAATGCGGCTCCACAAAAGGTTTAGTTTTTTGGTTGGTTATCATGGAAATGGAGGATTAAGGCATCCTGCTTTCTTCAAAGGCTTAGTGTTCTTAGTAATGGGTCAAATGTGAACTGTATCTTCTATAATAATGATTTGGAGACTATCAATCATATGCTTCTATTCTGCCATTTTACTTGGAGAATTTGGTCCAAAATTTTGGATTGGTGGAGAGTAAAATGGGCAATACCTGGGTCTATAGATAGCCTTCTTCTTTGGTGGGCTGGTATAAAACTAAAAAAAAGGAAATGGTGCTCTAGAACATTATTCCGTTGGCAGTACTCTGGTCCATTTGGAGGCACCGTAATGACAATATCTTTAATGGCTCACAGGTTGACTTTGAAGAGTTGTGTGATGCTATCAAGATTAGGATTGCATTATGGATCAGATCTTCTTCCCCCTTTTTCAATTGCTCTGTGAATGATATTGTGTATAACCTGGAGCAAGTGAAGTATTGTTTCTAGGTTAGATTTGGTTTGCAGATTGTAGTTGAGTTTGGTGTGGCGTGTTGTGGCTGCTATGTGATTTTTCGTTTTTCTTTCTCCTTCGTATTTTGTTGGTTTCTCACCAACTTTTTGTGTTTGTGCTAGCAGATGATTGGGCGTCCTCCTTAGTTCCAACCTAGTTGGGATTGGGGTAGTTCGCTGCGATGTTTTTTGCACTTCCACCTCTTTACTGATGTAATCTCATATGAAATGTATGTTTTTTTCATCAATAAAGTTTTTTTGCTGATCAAAAAAATGTGTTTTGGATTGATGTTGTTACTACATTGTTTCTGGTAAAACTAACTCTCCATCTCTCTTTCTTTCTCTCCAAAATGAGTGACCTTTCAGTTGCATCACATTGCCAATTTTCTACTCAAAAGAATATTGTTTCTAGCTCAATTTATGTACTAAAATTTGCTAATCACAATGGTGCATTTTCAGATCAAACGCATTCTCATTGTAGTTTAACTTGATGACCATGAATAGATGTCGTAATAACTTGTTCTATCAAAATAACTCAAGCATTTATTGATTACTTTGAATGACTATTCATATAAGAGTGCTCTATTGTTCTTCGTCTCATGACTCTTCAGGTTCACAAGTGTAATAACATTTCGTTTAGTGCATCAACTATCTTGCTTCATTTAGCAGCTAACACCGTTTCCTTTACAGTGTTTGAATTTTTGACCTTTTATACACCTTGGATTAATCCTGGATCTTTTGGTCTTCTCTACCAATTGTCACTCATTAGTTTTCTTTGCATTTGATCACAAGCTAGAAGAAAGATGGCTGCCCTATGAAGTCTTGGGTTGCCTTCAGGTTTGAAGCAATATTTATTGGTTTTCTTCTTTTTATTGATTTATTGAAATGTGCCTACATTGTACTAACTTCATCTTTAATTTTCTTTTTTATGTAAATATAATTTTAATTCTTGAGTATGCAGGTAATTATGATTTGACGGTCATTCGCCAAGAATACTATATTAATCGGCAAAAAACGATAGTATGCCCATGATAATCCATCTGTTTGGATTTTTATTTATTATTTTCTTATCATGATAACTCTCAACAGCTAGTATGTTTTGTGTGTGTGTTTTTTTTTTAAATTTTTTTTTTAAATTATGGTTTTTTAATGTGTGTGTTTTTTTGTTTTTTTATTTATTTGTTTTTATGTTGATGCTGACTACTATTTGGTATTTGCAGAATGGCCAATGGAAGATTAGGCCAATGGCTACAAGTACTAGTTTGTGTGCTGGTTTTGTTGAAAACGTTAGGCTTCCATGTTAACTTATGTTGAGAATTCTTTTGCAAAAGAAGTAGGTGTAAACACTATTTTACAGTAAACAATTGAATTTATTATTTTTAATTTTACAATAAACAATGAGATGTATTGGTGTATATATATATATATATATGAAAATATAGGTTGATAGTTTCATTACACGTTTAAATTAATTTGTTAATCTTATGTTATTTTTCATATAAAAAAATTGTTTGGTGATTACAACTGATATTTTTGTTGGAACAAATGAATAATAATTTTTATAATAAATAATTATTTGTGACAAATGTCATTAAAGACTATTTGCGATGGTAACAAGAAGGTCGTTAAAACATAATAAGCAATTTTTTATTTTTCCCGATGACAAAACAGCAGACGCATTAAGTAGGTTAGGCAGTCGCAAATAATTTGTGACCGCTACTTTATCGTCGCAAAAAGTATTTGCTATCCTCATATTTGCGTCTCCTATTTATCGTCATATGGGTCGTCGTAAAAAAAAAAAAAAAAAAAAAAATTTGTGACTGTATTTTTATTTTTTGCAATGACATGTGGTAGTGGCAAAAATTATTTTTTTTAGTAGTGTGGTTGAAGAATTAAATGATATGGTTATCATCACCTTATTATTTATATTTTTTTCATCTGGGTGTAAATAGAAAAAATGGGAGATGTATGAGCACGAAATAATGTTCTCGTATAATCCTGTTGATCAAGTCTGCGCTCCTCCAAACGTCGCTTTACTCCCTGAAAACACAAACGTGAGCTAGCCGACGGGTGTGTGCCAGATACCTCTCCGATGCCTAAGTCAACAAAATAGACAAATAGACAAAAGTTCTGTGTATTCGAGAATCAAAGTTATGATACCTGTACATAGGTCTGGTCATGAGCTTTTATAGATTCTGCTTGGCACAATCCTAGTAGGATTCCAACTCTTCCTTACAAGAGTCCTCCTAGGAATCATTCATCCTACTCACTACCAACCAAGTGAGATGGTTTGCACAATCCTAGTAGGACTCTACTCTCCTTAGCAGAGCCCTCCTAGGAGTCTCAAGCTCAATGAAGAGTGTCTATTATAATAACACTCTGCTTTCCACCAATCAAGTAAGATGGTTACCTCCTTTGTTTAGGCTGCTTGGACCTAACCGAGCTATATTACCTCGGTCATACACTCAAGTAATGGAGTAGATAGCATTCAGCTGAGCTATACCAAGCTCGGCCTCCTTTCTTACTAATACCTTGGCTAACCACCAAGCCCACTTATTTAGGTAGCTCGGTCCAAAGTACCTCTGCCCAATTTTCATACAACATGGGACCGAGCTACTCGAAGCCCATACCTCGACCTTTAGTCCAGCCCATAACAGAGACTAAAGGATCGTAGCTCGGCCAATATTTATTTATAAATTACCCTCTTAATTGCCCCTTAATTCTATCTGCAAAGCCTAATTTGGGATTATTCTTCTCCAGCCAAGCTAAAACATTCAAGCCAACTGAGCTCACCTTCTACCGAGCTACCAATTTGGCCGGTCCAGAAACATCTTGTCAGCTGCTCTGCACGTCGTTCCGCTTCCCACGCACGTCTGAATCGTTATCTATTCCCCTGGACACGTGGCTCACTCCCACTGGTCAAGTATAACTGTCACAGCCGTCATTGTACCTCGAAAGTTTTGAACAGCCCCTCGCATTTTTGTGTTTTAAACAAAAATCCTTTTTTTGAACCAAATCACTCGACTGTTCATCTTCTCTCACTTGACGTGCTGCTGAGACCTGCCCCTACTTCTGTAATGCTCATTTTTTCAAATGAAATGGAATGAAATCTGCTATTTTCCAATCTTTTTGTCCAGTTCATATCCTGCTTGTGTTTGTTTTTCAACTTTAATTGGCATGTCTTGAACTTTTTTAGCCGAGACAGCCGTCTCGGTCCAGGAGCTTTGTAATTTGCTAACCTTGCTATGTGTTGGCACTACCAACTTTCTTCGACCCAGACTCTTATCTCGGCTGAAGAGAACTAAATGTTGGTCATACCTGCCAACTTTCTTCAGCTTAGATCCTTATCTCGGCTAAAAAAAAACTAAATGTTGGTTATTCCTGCCAACCTTTCTTTAGCCTAGATCCTTATCTCGGCTGAAAAAGAGCTAAATGTTGGTTATTCCTGCCAACCTTTCTTCAGCTTAGATCCTTATCTCGGCTGAAGAGAGCTAAAAGTTTTGCTAATACTGCCAATCATCTTCAGCCTAGATCCTTATCTCGGCTGAAGAGAGTTAAAAGTTTGGCTAATCCAGCCAATCTTCTTTAGCCAGATTCTTATCTCGGCTAAAGAGAGCTAAAAGTTTGGCTAATCTAGTCAATCTTCTTCAGCTCAGATCCTTAACTCGGCTAAAGAGAGCTAAAAGTTTGGCTAATCCAGTCAATCTTCTTCAGTCAGATCCTTGTCTTGGTTGAAGAGAGCTAAAAGTTTGGCTAATACAGCCAATCTTCTTCAGCTAGATCCTTATCTTGGCTAAAGAGAACTAAAAGTTTGGCTAATCCAACCAATCTTCTTCAGCCCAGATCTTTATTTCGGCTGAAGAGAGCTAAAAGTTTGGCTAATCCAGCCAATCATCTTCAGCCAGATCCTTATCTCGGCTAAAGAGAGCTAAAAGTTTGGCTAATTCAGCCAATCTTCTTTAGCCCAGATCCTTATCTCGGCTGAAGAGAACTAAAAGTTTGGCTAATCCAGCCAATCTTCTTCAGCCAGATCCTTATATCGCAGAGAGCTAAAAGTTTGGCTAATCCAGCCAATTTTCTTCAGCCCAGATCCTTATTTCGGCTAAAAAGAGCTAAAAGTTTGGCTAATCCAGCTAATCTTCTTCAGCCCAAATCTTTATCTCGGCTAAAGAGAGCTAAAAATTTTGCTAATCCAGCCAATCTTCTTTAGCCCAGATCCTTATCTCGGCTGAAGAGAGCTAAAGTTTGGCTAATCCATCCAATCTTCTTCAGCCCAGATCCTTATCTCGGCTGAAGAGAGCTAAAGTTTGGCTAATCCAACCAATCATCTTCAGTCGGATCCTTATCTTGGCTCAAGAGAGCTAAAAGTTTGGCTAATCCAGCCAATCTTCTTCAGCTCAAATCCTTATCTCGGCTAAAGAGAGCTAAAAGTTTGGCTAATGCAGCCAATCTTCTTCAGCCAGATCCTTATCTTGGCTAAAGAGAGCTAAAAGTTTGGCTAATCCAGCCAATCTTCTTCAGTCCAGATCCTTATCTCAACTGAAGAGAGCTAAAAGTTTGTCTAATCCAGCCAATCTTCTTCAGCCCAGATCCTTATCACGGATGAAGAGAGCTAAAAGCTTGGCTAATCCTGCCAATCTTCTTCTATCTAGATCCTTATCTCGGTTGAAGAATAAAAAAAGTGTTGGTCAAACTTGCCAACTTTTTTATTGCCCCCCAGTCGAGCAAAGACTTGTTAGAAAGAGTTGGTCAATCTTGCCAACCCATTTTGCCCTTAGTTGGGCAAAGATTTTTTACTTTGTTGGTCTTTCTTATCGACCATGTTAACTTTTGCCGAGGGTGTTTTGTCCATCCTCGCTATTATGTCGGACTCTGCCTAGGTGCGAATCTCATCTTCCTCTACCAAGATGTGTTGGTGCACTCTCTCCATCAGGGCATCTATAATAAGAGGCGACGTCATTGTCATTGAATCTCTCAACTTATGACCCACTGGCAGACCTTGTTTGTACTGTACAATAGCTAGGTTTGTGAGGCAATCTCCAATCTGATTAAAAGTCTCCCAATACCGATTGTTGTAAGACTTCAATGTTTCCTTCTCGCCCATATCTATGGAGAGTAACTGGTCAATCTCCACCGGTGTCTTGGTGTTTGTTCTGAATCTGGTTACAAATGCTTCTGCTAGTTGCGCCCATGAAGCTATGCTACCTTATGGCAATCTTTCAAACCATGTCAGACCCAAGTCACCAAGGTTGGAAGGGAATAGGATACAAATTAGAGCCTCGTTTCGTTGATACACTACCATGAGCGAAAGTGGCTCAAGTGCATATAGAGGTCCGTCTTCCCCTCATAAGTTGTGAATTTAGGTTGATGGAAACCTAAGGGTAATGGTGCGTTCTCAATTGCCGGAACGAACGGCGAGCTCTGTAGCCTTGCTAACACTTTGTCTGCTAGTTCGTAAGCAAGGCGTGGCATTGGCATTCCTACCTCGACACTTTCATGTGTCTTAGGGGCCAATCCTTGTAGGGCTGCAACCCTGCAAGGGTCATGAGCCCTACAATCTTCCTTCCATTGGGCCCTCTCCTCTAGCACTGTTCACAGGTCTGCTGACCTTGGCAACTCCATGTGTCTAGATGTCGTTTGGTGTGTGTGCGAGGGTCGATAGTTGCTTCCCTCCGTATACGACCTTTCAGTCCTCGTTCTCTCAGACCTGGAGAAACGAGTCTTGGAAGTCCTTGATTGAGTGTCGCCTGTCCTTAGGCTTTTACTTTCAGCTTGGGATAGCATGGCTTGTCTGCCATGATCTTCTGAATGGTAAGAGGGTGTGTTGCCTTTGTGTCCCTCTTTTGTTGCCACAATTTTGTCTTTTATCTGGCGCTTCATCGTCTCCATGTCCGCCGCCATCCTTCGTATCATCTCGTCTTGCTCCCTCATGCGATCCTCCAGAACTTGAGGATCCAACATTCGCCTCTATCTTTCAGGACTTAGAGAGCGACGGGGACTGGCACCCCGTCTCTCCCGTGTGTCCCTCCGAGAGTTTCGTCGTTGGGGCTCTAATTCTGCCTTGGGTGGGATAGAAGGAAAACCTTTGTGCCTCCCGCCCCCTTCCGGGGTTTGCCCATCAATAGCAGATTGCGGCAAATCTTCGTCGTGAGCCATTAATTTCAACTAAGAAGAAAAACTCGATCAAAAGATTTTGTTCTTTATGGTTTTCCCACGGACGACGCCAATTGTACGAGCACGAAATAATGTTCTCATATAATCCTGTTGATCAAGTCTGCGCTCTTCCAAACGTCGCTTTGCTCCTTGAAAACACAAACGTGAGCTAGTCGGCGGGTGTGTGTCAGATACCTCTCCGATGCCTAAGTTAGCAAAATAGACAAATAGACAAAAGTTCTGTGTATTCGAGAATCAAAGTTGTGATAACTGTACATAGGTCTGGTCATGAGTTTTTATAGATTCTGCTTGGCACAATCTTAGTAGGATTCCAACTCTTCCTTATAAGAGTCCTCCTAGGAATCATTCACCCTACTCACTACCAACCAAGTGAGATGGTTTGCACAATCCTAGTAGGACTCTACTCTCCTTAGCAGAACCCTCCTAGAAGTCTCAAGCTCAATGAAGAGTGTTTATTATAATAACACTCTGCTTTCCACCAATCAAGTAAGATGGTTACCTCCTTTGTTTAGGCTGCTGCGACCTAACCGAGCTATATTACCTCGATCATACACACAAGTAATGACGTAGATAGCATTCGGCCAAGCTATACCAAGCCCGGCCTCCTTTCTGACTAATACCTTGGCTAACCACCAAGCCCACTTATTTAGATAGCTTGGTCCAAAGTACCTCTGCCTAGCTTTCATACAACATGGGACCCAGCTACTCGAAGCCCATACCTCGACCTTTAGTCCGGCCCATAACAAAGACTAAAGGATCGTAGCTCGGCCAATATTTATTTATAAATTACCCTCTCAGGAGACAAAGAAAAAGGTTAGAGATAAACCAAAAATAACAGTTCGGTTTTCATCTGAGACGAAGAGAGACAGAAGGTTGTTCCTTGACTAAAGTGTCCAATAAAATAAAGGAAGGGTCATATCTCTGGTTCACTTCGTGTATTGAATTGTATTATTGGGTTTGTGTAGGTTTTATTTTGATAATTTAAATAGTTTAACTTATAAAATTTGTCGAATATTTTATTTATATAAAATTATATTGATTGGATATTTTTTTAATCAAAACACATTTTTATTAACCATTTATTTTTTAAATCATATTTATCATTGATAGAGATATGAATTTATCAAAAAGTTATCAATATCAAATCAACATAACTTTTTATAAAGATAAAATACTTGATAAACTTTACATATTGAACAATTTAAATCATCGAAATAACAATACGGTCCGGTCTATAAAATGGATGAAAGAAAAATCTTTTCCTAAAATAAAATAACCAATCATATCATTCTATTTTTATTTTTTTATAATCATAAAAAATTAATTAATAAATTAAAATAACCTATTTCCAAGGCAGACGCATAAAGATTTCATGGTTTTTTTTTTTTTTTTTGTCTTTTTCATCTCCTCACGTCACACTTGTCAACTCACTCTTACACACACTCTCTGTCTCTTTCTCACCTGACATACACACCTACATATTGAGAAATTAAATTTGAATAAAGATTGGGATCCTTTGGGGTCACTTTTGATCTTTTTTTTGTTTTTAATAATGATTTAAATCACTTAAAAAATCATCATTAATAGTACTTATACATTGTAAATAACAAAAAATTAAAAAAAAACAAAAATAAGGCATAGAAAATGAGCGGAACCCACTGTCATATTATTAGTATTCCTCCTAATGTTCTTTTCTTAGTGTTCCAAACATTTTTCTTTAATTTTTGATTGGTCAAATTCTTTTTTTTTTTTTTTTTTTTCTCCAATGCTCAACCCTCACCTGTGTAGGAGTGGGGGTTTTAAGGGGTATAAATCAATGCCCATTAAATTTTGCCCGAGGGGCAAAGCCATTTGGAGCTCCAAATAAAATTTGATTGGTTAAAACGACAGTAATGATTTAAATCATTAATTTTGATATTTTAATGAAATACTAATAATATGATAATAAATAAAAAAATATAATAAAAATAAATCAAGACCAAAACATTACATCACTATGGGTAAAGTCCATTGTCAACTCATTAGAATTATCAAAAATTAGAGCTCCAAATCATTTACACCCCCATCACTTTTGTTTTTTCTTTTAGAAGACAGATGGACAAGTGTCCAATCATGAGTGTGTAGAGAAATACTCCAAGACCACCCAATACCTTCTCCCTACATATACACCCACATTCCTACATACATACACATAAGAGCATCTCCAATGCACTAGGCATATAATACTTGTTAGTTAAAATGCCTAGTGTGATTCATTTTTTTCAATTCCAACGCACTAGGCATATGGTTAGGCATTTTGGCTCAACTCATATTCACTAGCTACATGTAGCTAGCCTTCAACGCTAGGCAAAATGTATTCAATCATTAGGATCATTTCCCTCCATCTTTGTTGTTGACGTGGCATTCTATAAAATTAATAGTATTTGGATTAATAGCTAAAATAAAGAGTATGGTTGGAGTAAAAATATAAAACAGTTGATAGGCAAAATAAAATATATACTTTATGGTAATATTTAGATAGGTAAAATGCCTACTACTGTTGGAGATGCATATACACATCACAAATCACAACCACACCCCATCTCATTTTTCATTAAAAAAATAGTATTATTTTACTTTATTGTATAAATACAATATATATGATTTTTAATACATAAATTTAATTTTTATAAAACTAATAAATTTTCAAAAGATATTAATAAAATATTTAGAATGAGGCTGATATTTAACATATTTAAAAAAAATTAAATTAATAATTCAAAATTTATGGAAATCTATATAATAAAAATAATTTGTATAATTTGAGTTAATAAAAATAGTATATTTTTTTAAAACATGCATTTTAAATAAAAAAATATTATTTTTATTTGCTAAGAAAAAACATAGACACTAATAAAAATGTTAACTCAAATTATACAGTTCAAATAAAAAATAATATTCAAACATACAAATATTAAAAAAATTATTTTTGTTCAAAAAAAATTAATCACATAGTATGTTTCAACTTTATAAATAGTTAAAAAATTGTAAAAATTAATCACACAAAAAAAAGAATTCACATAATATATTTGAACTTAAAAAATATTTGAACAAAGTGCAAGTCCAATTTAGTTTATGTTGAGTGCAAGTCGAATCTATTTGGAGTTGTGGATGCAAGTTCAATCTGTAAATATATATTTGTATGGTTTGAATATATTTATTTTTTTATTTGTACAACTTGAATTAATATTTGTATTGATGGAATATTATTTGTTATTATTTTTATTAATAATTGTATAATATTAAATCAAACCCCATATAATAAAAATAGTCAAAATATGAAATGTTTACAAATATATTATTTTTTTGTAACTGTTTTTATTAAACTAATTATTTCAACATTTAAACTTCAACAAAATATTAGTTACAAAAATTAATTTTTATATTATATTATATTTCAACTTTAAAAGTAGTTACAAACATTTTATATTATTTATTAATATTTTTATAATATTAAATCAAATCAAACCGCATATAATAAAAATAGTTGAAATATAAGATGTTTACAAATATTAATTTTTGTAACTATTTTTATTAAACTAATTATTTCAACTTTTAAATTTCAGCCAAAAATTAATTACAAAAATTAATTTTTATATTATATTTCAACTTTAAAAAGAGTTACAAACATTTTATATTATTTATTAATATTTTTATAATATTAAATCAAACCCCATACAACAAAAAATAATAATAAATAATATTACAACTGTACAAACATTAATTCGAATCGTACAAATTAAAAATACATATATTCAAAACACACAAATATTAATTCATAAATTGGATTTATACTTGATATAGACTAGACTTGCACACCTACACAGATTCAACTTGCACCACTAAACAAACTGGACTTGCACCCCACGCAAATTAGATTTGCACTCAGGCACATATTGAACTTGCACCCTGATAACCCAAGGGTGTTTGGCAACTTGGTAAAGGCTTGGCAGTTAAGACCCTAGGTCCCAAGTTCAAAACCCCTTGGGCCAATCTCCTGGGCGTAAGGCAGTTGGTTAGGAGGTTAGCCTCAGTTGTTGCTACTGTTGAAAAAAATGGTTTAATATAGGCATATTTTTTAGCCCAAAATTTAGTGGGCCCCGTATTTTGAGGCGGATCCGAAGAGGTGAAGTGTTCCTTACCGCGTGACAAGTCACACGGTAAAGACGAAACGTCAAAACCATTTATGAGTGAGTGGGAAGTTGACATCGTTTTCGAGTCCAATATTAATTTTTTAGATAAAATTCATTTGAATTTTTTCAATAAAAATTATTGTGAAAATTTAATTTAATTCTAAATTTATTTATTTTGTTTCCTTAAGTGGTTTCCTAAAAATGATCAAACTATTCAAATAGTTATATATATATATATATATATTCAAATAATTTAATATATATATATATTTCAATAATTTAAATAAATTAAGTTCCATCAGGTTTGACTATTCCACCAACGGCTCCAACGGTACTATTTTCAATTAATTTGGAAAATATGTTCTAAGTTGGAACGGTCAAATCAAATGTTTGAATTAATGGTGCTCTTGTTCAGTCCATACTACACCTGTTCATTACATGTTTTGTACCTGTTCGGATCATTTTGTTTGCCTATAAATACAATTCATTCCAGCAGTGTTGGGATCCGAAAAATTCAGTCTCCAACTTTCTATTTGCTGTCCAAACTATTTTTGTTTGCATTTCTGTACATTCTAGTTTTACAATTAAAATAAAAAGAGTATAAGAACACAAAGTTTTAGTTCGCCGTACAAATTTGTGTGCAGTGCTACAAGTTTGTGAAGATCATTGTATTCTGGGAGATAGATGCCACTCAACCGTAAGCACCGTAGCGGGGCAAATCTGTCTTAAGGACAGAGTGTCACACACTCGACTTGGTCTTTAATTATTGATACGGTTCAACAAAATAATTTTTGTAAGTTTATTTTATTTTGTTTGAATTATTTTCAGTTTATTTTATTTACACAGAAGATTGTTCCAACAATCTTAAGACAGATTCAAATTATTCTGTTTACAGAATTTTTCGTTTGTTTCCTTTTCTCTTTCTTCTTTTAAGAAAAATTATTTTTTTGTAGATTTTCAAAATAATATTCTGGTTGGAAAAACAAATAGTGATTATATGCTATTTGACAAATAGTAGTAATATACTGTCTATTTTCTTTGACAACTAGTGGTACGATACTGGTGTCATTAACAATTCAGAATATATTTTTGTGGAATTTTTTAAAAAATTAATTTTGGGTTTTTGAAATTTTTTTTTGAGTTTTCATTACTTAAAATTCTGTTTTAGTATTTTAATTATTGAAGTGCTACAGAAATTAATTTTCTGTGTGGAATTAATTTGGTTGAATAAAATTTTATTTTATTTCCAAATTAATTGAAAAATAAAAGTTATATTCTTATTTCTTTTATTTTACAGAATTTAATTTCCTGTGTGGAATTAATTTGGTTGAATAAAATTTTATTTTGTTTCCAAATTAATTGAAAAATAAAAGTTATACTCTTATTTATTTTATTTTACAGAATTTAATTTCTTATGTGGAATTAATTTGGTTGAATAAAATTTTATTTTATTTCCAAATTAATTGAAAAATAAAAGTTACATTCTTGTTTCTTTTATTTTTTACAGAATTTAATTCTGTGAATTTGATTTAATTTTCTGTGTAGTGTAAATTCTAATTATAATTTTGTTTTATAAATTAGAATTGATGGCTACTGAAACAAATAGCCAAACAAGTACTACTGTGGTGGCTGCAATTGCACCAACCCCCTCTCCTGTGGTGACAGTACCTATAAATTATGGAGAGAAGCCAGAGAAGTTCTTAGGAACTGACTTTAAAATATGGCAACAGAAAATGTTGTTCTATCTTACAACTCTGAACCAGACTCGTTTCCTCCGTGAAAATGCTCCTATCCTGAAAGAGGATGAAACCGATCGGCAAGTGGTTGCTGCGGTTGATGCTTGGAAACATGCCGATTTCCTTTGCCAGAATTACATCTTGAACGGACTTGATAACACATTATACAACGTCTATAGTCCAATCAAAACATCAAAGGAACTTTGGGAATCATTGGAGAAAAAGTAAAAAACGGAAGATCCCGGCTCAAAGAAATTTGTGGTTGACAGATTCTTGGATTTTGTAATGGTTAATTCAAAAACCGTGATCAGCCAAACTTGAGATTTCCAATTCATTCTGCATGACATTCACGCAGAAGGCATGTCTCTCAGTGAATCCTTTCAAGTTGCAGCCTTAATTGAAAAATTACCAAAAGGCTGGAAGGAATTCAAGAACTACCTCAAACACAAGCATAAAGAAATTTCTATGGACGAGTTAATTGTGCGTTTATGGATTGAGGAGGACAACCACAATTCTGAAAAGCGGGCTGGTAAGCATCCTATAGAGTTTAAGGCAAATGTGGTGGAACATGCTTCAAAAATCAAGAAACGAAAGTCTTCTGGAGAAAGTTCATCACAAGCCTCTAAAGGGGGGGAAAATAAAAAGTACAAGTTTAATGGCAAATGTTACATTTGTGACAAAGAGGGACATCGAGCCAAAGATTGCCGTAGCAAAGGCAAAAGCAAAAACAAAAGGAGAATAAGCAAGAAGCCTGCTCAAGCCCATATGACCGAAGTGGACAATATTTCCAATGGTGTCGATGACATCAATCTTTCTATAGTTGTTTCCGAGGCAATCTTGTCGGAAATCCTAAAGAATGGTGGGTGGACACTGGTGCTACTTGTCATATTTGTGCCGACAAAAAGATGTTCACATCTTATTCTACAGTGGACAATGGTGAACAACTCTTTATGGGCAACTCCTCAACTTTCAAAGTTGAAGGACAAAGAAAGCTTGTACTTAAGATGACATCTGGAAAGGAACTCATTCTCAACAATGTGCTGCATGTACCGGACATTCGCAAGAATCTTGTTTCCGGATCTCTGTTGAGTAAGAATGGGTTTAAGCTAGTATTTGAGAGTGATAAATTTGTACTTACTAAAAATGGGATGTATGTAGGAAAAGGTTACATGTCTGATGGCCTTTTCAAGTTAAATGTAATGACCGTTGTACCCTCAGCTATTAATAATAATACATCTTCTTCTTACTTGCTTGAGTCTTCAAATCTATGGCATGGTAGACTAGGACATGTTAATTATGGATCTTTGCGTATATTAATTAATATGGAATGTTTACCTAAATTTGACATTGATTCAAATCATAAATGTAAAATTTATGTTGAGGCAAAATTATCTAAAACTCCTTTTCATTCAATTGAAAGAAATACGGAACCGCTTGAATTAATTCATAGTGACATTTGTGATTTTAAATCAATTCAAACTAGAGGTGGGAAAAAATATTTTATCACTTTTATAGATGACTATACTAGATATAGTTATGTTTATTTAATTCGAACCAAGGATGAAGCTTTGGAAACTTTCATTCAATATAAGAATGAAGTTGAAAATCAACTTGGTAAGAAAATCAAGAAACTTAGAAGTGATAGAGGTGGTGAATATGAATCACCTTTTGGTGAGTTTTGTAAAGAACATAGAATAATTCATCAAACCACCGCTCCTTACTCACCTCAGCAAAATGGAATTGCTGAAAGGAAAAATAGGACTTTAAAAGAAATGATAAATACCATGTTAATCAGTTCAGGATTACCTCAGAACTTGTGGGGGGAAGCAATACTTTCTGCTAATTATATACTTAATAAAGTACCCCGAAATAAAGTGAATCAAACACCTTATGAATTGTGGCATGGAAGAGTACCATCCTACAAATATTTAAAAGTGTGGGGGTGTTTGGCTAAAATAGTTATTCCTAGTCCTAAAAAAACTAAGATAGGTCCTAAGACCATTGATTGCATTTTGGTTATGCTAAGAATAGTAGTGCATATCGGTTTTTAATTCATAAATCAGAACATACCGAAATGCATGTAAATACTATTATTGAGTCAAGGAATGCATCATTCTTTGAACATGTATTTCCAAATAAGACTGGACAAGAGACTAGTAACAATAAAAGATCTCATGATGTTATTACTAGTCATGACCAAGAATAAGAGCAAGAGTTAGAGGAAGAGGAACCTAGGCGTAGTAAACGTGACAGAACCTCAAAATCTTTTGGTCCAGATTTCCTAACATATTTGTTAGAAAATAAGCCTTTAACTTTTAAAGAGGCTATGTCTAGTCCTGAAGCTCCTTTATGGAAAGAAGCTGTCAACAGTGAAGTTGAATCCATCTTGCAAAATCACACTTGGGAATTGGTGGATTTGCCACCAGGTTGTAAACCCCTTGGGTACAAGTGGATTTTCAAAAGAAAATTGAAAGCGGATGGATCAATTGACAAATGCAAGCCAAGACTTGTGGTCAAAAGTTTTAGACAAAAAGAAGGTCTTGATTACTTTGACACATACTCACCAGCTACTAGAATAACATCCATTAGAATGCTAATTGCCATTGCATCTCTATACAATCTAAAAATTCATCAAATAGATGTGAAAATCGCTTTCTTAAATGGTGAGTTAAATGAAGAAATTTACATGGAACAACCAGAAGGGTTTTCTGTTCCAGGAAAAGAAAAGAAAGTGTGCAAATTAGTTAAATCATTATATGGTTTAAAACAAGCATCAAAGCAATGACATGAGAAATTTGACAAGACAATGATGTCAAATGGATTTAAAATTAATGAGTGTAACAAATGTGTTTATATTAAAAACACAGACAAATGTTATGGCATTGTATGTCTTTATGTAGATGATATGCTCATCATTGGTAGTAATAATGATATAATTAAAACTAACATTTGGACATGAAAGACATAGGCATTGCTGATGTAATTCTTGGTATGAAAATTACCAAAACATCAGAAGGATATGCTTTGCCACAATATCATTACATTGATAAAATACTTGACAAATTCAGCAAAGATGATGATCATCTTGCTAGAACTCCTGTAGATGTTAATTTGTATCTTTCTAAGAATGTACAAGAAAGTATTTCTCAATTAGAGTATACCCAAATTATTGGAAGCTTAATGTACTTGATGAACTGCACTCGCCCAGATATAGTTTATGCAGTAAGTAAATTAAGTAGATATACGAGTAATCCAGGGGTAGAACACTGGAAAGCAATTATAAGGGTTCTAAGATATCTTCGATTTACTCGTAACATTGGGCTGAATTTTACTAGATATCCAGCAGTACTTGAAGGATACTGTGATGCAAATTGGATATCTTCCAAACAGACTTGTATTGCTAGGTCTACTATGGAATCAGAATTCATAACTTTAGACAAGGCTGGGGAAGAAGCAAAGTGGCTTCGCCACTTCCTTGAAGATATTCTAATATGGCCAAAACCAGTGCCTGTTATATGCATACATTGCGATAGTCAATCAACTATAGGTAGAACACAGAGTCATATGTATAACGGTAAGTCACGACACATTCGTCAGATGGATGTGAAAATCCATCAGATGGATGTATAACGGTAAGTCACGACACACGACAGTTTTAATCATACTTTGACACATACTCACCGGTTACTAGAATAACATCCATTAGAATGCTAATTGCCATTGCATCTCTATACAATCTAGAAATTCATCAAATGGATGTGAAAACCGCTTTCTTAAATGGTGAGTTAAATGAAGAAATTTACATGGAACAACTAGAAGGGTTTTCTATTCCAGGAAAAGAAAAAAAAGTGTGTAAATTAGTTAAATCATTATATGGTTTAAAACAAGTGCCAAGGCAATGGCATGAGAAATTTGACAAGGCAATGATGTCAAATGGATTTAAAATTAATGAGTGTGACAAATGTGTTTATATTAAAAACACAGACAAAAGTTATGGCATTGTATGTCTTTATGTAGATGATATGCTCATCATTGGTAGTAATAATGATATGATTAAAACTACCAAGAAAATGTTGAATAAACATTTTGACATGAAAGACATGGGCATTGCTGATGTAATTCTTGGTATGAAAATTATCAAAACATCAGAAGGATATGCTTTGTCACAATCTCATTACATTGATAAAATACTTGACAAATTCAGTAAAGATGATGATCATCTTACTAAAACTCTTGTAGATGTTAATTTGTATCTTTCTAAGAATGTACAGGAAAGTATTTCTCAATTAGAGTATACCAAAATTATTGGAAGCTTAATGTACTTAATGAACTGCACTCGCCTAGATATAGCTTATGCAGCAAGTAAATTAAGTAGATATACGAGTAATCTAGGAGTAGAACACTGGAAAGCAATTATAAGGGTTCTAAGATATCTTCGATTTACTCGTAACATTAGGCTGAATTTTATTAGATATCCAGTAGTACTTGAAGGATATTGTGATACAAATTAGATATCTTCCAAACAGACTTGTATTGCTAGGTCTACTATGGAATCAGAATTCATAGCTTTAGACAAAGCTGGGGAAGAAGCAGAGTGGCTTCGCCACTTCCTTGAAGATATTCCAATATAGTTAAAACCGGTGCCTGCTATATGCATACATTGCGATAGTCAATCAGCTATAGGTAGAGCACAGAGTCATATGTATAACGGTAAGTCACGACACATTCGTTATCGACATAACACCGTAAGACAACTACTCTCTAATGAAATTATTTCCATAGAATATGTTAAGTCTAAAGACAACATAGCGGATCCACTAACCAAAGGGTTAGCAAGAAAGTTGGTTGAGAATTCATCGAAGGGAATGAGACTAAGGCCTATTAAATAAGAGTTACCACAACGGCAACCCAACCTAGTTGACTGGAGATCCCAAGATCTAGGTTCAAAGGGACAACCGAGTTGTGAATAACTCAGAAGGATCACTGGGGAGTCTAAACTCCTATCCATTTCTTTGATGAAATAGTGATGTATGCAGCGTTTTAGGTTAAGTAAAATTTTTAATGATTCTTATATCTAGGTAAACCTAGTAGAGTATGGCAGGATGCTCTTCATAAGAATCACCTATGTGAGTATGAACTGGGCCGGTTCTATAAGATTTGTGAAGGGTTACAAGTCTTTAGAGCACTCATGAAAGACCAGGTTGCTCAGGGCCAAAATGAACACAATAGTGAGAACTAAACTGTGTCTGGGGATATACTGTGTGAGTTCTATTGTCTTGGTTTACACAAACGGCTGAACAGTTCAAGACATCATGTTCACTGGTTAGTTAGTAAATCCGATAGTGTCTCACAAGGGAAGGTTCAAAGCCAAAAGCTACCTATCCTTTACAGAAAATTTTCAATTTCTGTACTCTCTGTATTTAGATCATGTTGTTGCATTTTCTCTCCGTCAAATTCCATTCATGTGGGGGATTGTTGGAAAAAATGGTTTAATATAGGCAAATTTTTGAGCCCAAAATTGAGTGGGCCCCGAACGTGTTTTGGGACGGGTCCAAAGAGGTGAAGTGTTTCTTGCCGCGTGGCAAGTCACACGGTAAAGACGGAACGTCAAAACCATTTATGAGTGAATGGGAAGTTGACATCGTTTTCGAGTCTAATATTAATTTTTTAGATAAAATTTATTTGAATTTTTTCAATAAAAATTATTGTGGAAATTTAATTTAATTCTAAATTTATTTTTTGGTTTCCTTAAATGGTTTCCTAAAAATGATTAAACTATTCAAATAGTTACATATATATATATATATATATATTTCAATAGTTTAAATAAATTAAGTTCCATCAGGTTTGACTATTCCACCAACGGCTCCAACGGTACTATTTTCAATTAATTTGGAAAATATGTTCCAAGTTGGAACGGTCAAATCAAATGTTTGAATTAGTGGTGCACCTGATCAGTCCATACTACACCTGTTCATTACATGTTTTGTACCTGTTCGGATCATTTTGTTTGCCTATAAATACAATTCATTCCAGCAGTGTTGGGATCCAAAAAATTCAGTCTCTAACTTTCTATTTGCTGTCTAAACTATTTTTGTTTGTATTTCTCTACATTCTAGTTTTAGAATTAAAATAAAGAGAGTAGAAGAACACAAAGTTTTAGTTCGCCGAACAAATTTGTGTGGAGTGCTACAAGTTTGTGAAGATCATTGTATCTTGGGAGATAGATGCCACTCAACCGTAAGTACCGTAGCGGAGCGAATCTGTCTTAAGGACAGAGTGTCACACACTCGACTTGGTCTTTAATTATTGATTCGGTTCAACAAAATAATTTCTGTAAGTTTATTTTATTTTGTTTGAATTATTTTCAGTTTATTTTATTTACACAGAAGATTGTTCCAAC
This sequence comes from Camellia sinensis, assembly GCF_055761805.1. NCBI lineage: Eukaryota > Viridiplantae > Streptophyta > Magnoliopsida > Ericales > Theaceae > Camellia > Camellia sinensis. The sequence goes on from NC_138974.1 coordinate 72,593,749, forward strand.
AGCTACCACAACACTTGGTGTGGGCCCAATGCTCCCCCGCTGCTCGAGTCCTGACTTAAGCGGAGCTTGTCTTGGGATGTCGGGGCAAGTTCCCAGGTTATAGTCTCCTATCTCGGAATGGACAACAGGACACCTTGGTGATCTCTGCAAGGGGCGCTGCGCTGGGCCTACGGGAGAGTGGGAGGATTTTCCTATAACCCCAAAAAAAAAAAAAAAAAAAAAAAAAAATCTTGCACCCTGATCAAATATTTTTAATGTTGAAAAATATTATGTAAATTCTTCTTTTTTTTGTGATTAGTTTTTGTTATTTTTTTTAACTATTTATAAAGTTGAAATTTACTATGCAATTAATTTTTGTAAACTAATTTTTGTAACTATTTTTAAAGTTAAAATATAAAATATTTGGTTGAATTTTTAAAATTTGTCTTTTATTTTTTATAAAAAAAATTAAAAATAGTTTGGTAAAAAAAAAAAAACATCATTGTCATTTTCATATTATTCTATCTTTTTTTAACCAAAATAAATTTTTTAATATTTGCTTGTTGTTTCAATAATATTTTTTATTCGAGTTAATATTTTTATTAGTGTCTATGTTTTCTCTTAGCAAATAAAAATAATATTTTTATTTAAAAGGTACTTTTAAAAAATATATTATTTTTATCAACTGAAACCATAATATTTGAGTAAATAATATTTTTTAAAATAAAAATGAGATGGGCTGAATTACTATTAGTAGTATTTTTTATTCAACAGAAAAAGTCATACAAATATATATTATTTTAAATTAAAAATGAGATGGGGGTGTGGATGTGATTTGTGATGTGTATGTATGCATGTATAAATGTGGAGAAGTTATAGCTGATTTTGGGAACATCATTGTGCAGTACCTCAATTTTATTGTGATTATTGAAAGAAGTGATATTTATAAATTTATATCAAGTAATTAAAAAATATATAAAAATATAACAAATTATGATTGGTATAAAATATGACACGTGACATTCTAAGACCAGTCAATAATTTTTCATGTCTTGATAATTATGATACGTAATGCCGTTTTGATATATTCAAATCATTCGAGCAAATCATGAATTTAGATAAAATAAGATGAGACAGAGAGAGTGTGACTTAGAGCAGAAAAAAGACAAAAAAAAATCATGTCTTGGTAATTATTTTAACACTATTTTTTGGGTAGGTAATTATTTTTACACTTACCATGTAATTTTAAAATATTCCCCACTAATTTGTGATAACCTTTTTCCTGTTCGCTCTGTTAATTTTTTTGATTTCTTTCACATGCAAAAACAAAAAAAATGAAATGACATGTGATAATTGATAAGTCTCATCTAAAGTACTTGCAAAGGACTTCATGTTGTGTACAAGAATTAAAGCTAATTAGAATTAAGCTCTAATGACATAGGAAATAAAAATAAATAAAAATAAATAAAAAAGACATAAACATAATTATCACAGTAGAACACATCCTTAATTAGAGTCTTTAAAGCTCTTTTATTAGAATTCCAAAACATTTTTGCAAGAATTAACTAAAAGTGATGATATAGAGCTTTAATAGTAGAATTGTAAAGAGAGTTATACTTTTGTGGGAAGGAGAAAAAAAAAAAAAAAGAAGAGTTAGCACAAAATATCACATCACATCACAATGAGACCAATCACAATTAGTGCTCCTTAGATTTTTTTTTTTAAAGTTCTCAATTATTTTTGTTAATTAAAATAATATGTACTTTCAAAAAAATTTTGAAGCATTCAACATTAAGGTCTCATTTGACAATTTATTATTTTAGTTTAAAAGTTAAAAAATTATTAAAAAAAAATTAAAAAGCCAACAATTATATTAAAAAGATAAAGATTTACTTTTCTATCTACTTTTTGCATACTTTTTTGTAAAAAAAAATTAAAAAGTCATTTTTAACATTCTAATTTTTTTACCTCATATTTTAATCAAAAAATTAAAAAGTTATTAAAATAACATGTTCTCAAACAAGGCCTAAGGTCTCATTTACATAAATTATTTTAGTCTGATTTTTAATTTTTTTTAACTATTTTAATTTGACTAAAAAAATTCATTTGTAATAAACTTTTGACTTTCTTTATAATTGATTTGATGATTATATGAGAAAAAAGTAAAATAAATATGATTTTAATGTACAATTTTTTTTTATTGACTAAATTAGTTTATTTTGTCTATTTAGCTTCAATCCATATACCAAATGGGGTCTATGGCTCATTTTGGCAACATATTAAAAAAGTCAGCTTCTTGAATTTTTAACTTTTTTTAGTAAAAAAAAGTCAGTCTTTTTATCCAAATTAAGTCAGTTTTTTTATCAAAAATGTCACAAAAAAAGTCAAAAAACTAGAAAGTCAGTTTTTTTACCAACTTCCCAAAGCACTCTTAAGTAGTGGTTTGAGTTTTGTTTTTTTTTAAACTTTTTGTTTTTTAATTATTTTTAGAAATTTAAAAATCTAATACTTTTAAAATAGGTGTTGGTTGAGAAGAAACTGTTTTATTATTTTAGTAATTTTTAAGTTTTTTATGAAAAAGTGTGCAGAAAAGTAGATAGAGTAATGTGACAATTTATAATATTTTTTGACTATTTAGCTAAAATATATAATTGATAAATGAGACTTAAGTGGAAAAATTGATGTAATATATATATATATATATTTAAGAGATGATAAACAGTTTAGTAACTTTTTAATTTTATTTTTTTTTTTTTTTTAATGTTTCCAAACAGACTCATTTGTACTTAATTGACGTTAGAGGTAGATATGAAGTTGATAAAATAATAGGTGAATTTTATCATATACACCATTATCACATGTACTTTTAGTTATTCTATTTTTTAATTATTATTAATTTTCTTCTTTAGTTATGATATTATTTTAGTTTCGTTTGTGTGACATCCCGAATATTTAATTAACACCTCGTTATTATCAAAATAAAATAAAATAAATAAGAATAATATATATATATATATATATATTTAATAATATATCAAATTAGATAACTGTACATGCTAAGATGTAATCTAATTAGTCATTAATTTATCAAAAGTGTGATTAATATATTGATTAAGATCAAATTAACACAATTACGAAATTATGATAATGATTTGGCCGAATAGGAAATATAGTGAAAGGTGGTGCAAATGGGCTGAAAACCTAAGAAATGGGCCACCTGTTAAGCCTAAGGAATAGAGGAAGTGAATCACCAAGTAGGTTGATGATTATGGGGCGAGTCACCGTCAAAAGCTTGGGTATAAAAGTGGTGAATTGGTTGCCAACGAAACCAAAAATCAAAAGAAAAAGGGGGAAGTAAAAGAGGCCTCAAAAAGCTGGCGTAAATAGGAAAGAAATAATATAAATAAATATTAAAATGGGTTATATTATATTTTGAGTTATTATAATATATTTTATATATATTTTAAATTATCATAATTTATTTTATGTAATTCATGTTTTATAAATTATATTAATATTTCAATTACGTTAATTATTTTTTAAATTTTGTTTACTTAAATTGAAACTCATGGATATGATTGTTTAAATTTTAGAAGTTATTTGACAATTATTATATAAATTTTATTTTTGTAAGTACTACCACAGGAGTCTCAGGCTTTGGGGGACTTAAATAACCTTTGGCCTCTGATTGGTTACTTTGTAGCATTCTGTTATCATGGATCCATTGACCTCCGTTTTGATTGTCACTCCAGTAACCTTTGTTATATTCTGTTTTATACTGTGGTTATGGTTATTTATTTACATAACTTTTGGATTTCAGTTTCTGCCACTTAAATAATTTATTTACTCAAATTACGTTGGTATAATGTTTTATCTTAAATAACTATCCATGGTTATTTTGAGCCCTATCCTCTTGGTATAATATCTCTCACTCTATTGTGTGCTTATAGTTGTTACCCCTTTCAGGAGATGAAATATAAAGAAGGATTGTAACCTCGTGTATTGGGACTAGCACGGAATTTGATGCAGATTTTTTTTCTCTCTTTTTTTTATAATTATTTGTCACCGAATAATAAAATATTAAAAAAAACCCGATGGATGTATTTCTTTTTATTAAAATTGTAAAATAAGTAATGAAGTTATTATCTATTTAATTATTTTCTTAGTTTCATTCCGGCTCCGTCTCCACCTCTGCCTCCGCCTCCGTCTGCACTACTTAGTTTGTTAAAATCAGAATTATAATTAAAAAGTTAGGATTCCAGCCCTAAGCAATCAGGGTTGGATCTAATTATTTTCTTACTTTCATTCCGTCTAGACCTGTGCCACTTAATTTGTTAAAATTAGAATTAATTAACAAGTTACGATTCTAGCCCTAAGCAACCAGGGTTGGGTCGTGATAGTCTAGCTATGCGGGTTGGGTTAGATTGTGACTAAATTAATCACTAAAAAATAAAATATGCTAAAAAGTTAATAAGACAAAATATCACATCCAAATCATAATTATTTTATTTTTTCTCTGATAAAAGTCAAAAAAATCAATCTAAATAAACATTTTTGTCCTAAGCTAAAAAAATTCCAACTCCAAAAAGTCAAATAAAATTTTTTTTGCCATACAACAACTTTGAGATTTTTGATCATACCTCATGTAATGTTTGGTTTTGACTTATTTATTTATTTATTTATTTAATTATGACTAAAAAAATATAAAATTATATCATTTTTCCTTTAATTATAAGGTGCATATCCCATAATCTTTTCCTAAATAATATTATGTATAAGAACATATCTAGAAACCCAGATAAACAATTCAGAAAACTAATCAGAATTTGTAATCAATGACCAATATTCATTCATGATCTGGTCTCACAACAAAGGAAAATGCCATTGCATATATGCATCCTATTACAAAATATATAATTTTATCACAAACTTTCGTAACATGAATTACAAAATATATAATCTCGTCATAAATTGACGTAACAAAAAATATTGTAACCAAACCACAAACTTTTGCAATATCATATTACACAATTTTAGATATTTTGTTATATTAATTTGTGGCAATATTACATATTTTGTAATTTTAATATTACAAAATTTTATAATAAAATTACACATTTTTATAGTAGGGTGCATATAATATGCATCTATAATGTTGTATTTGGCAAGGAAATTTAAGGAGAGATTTAGAAAGAAAAAGATAAAAGGTATGTGAAATTAAGTGAAATGTAAGTATGTTTTATTCACATTTTACCTACCTTTTACTTTTTTCTTTTTCTAAATCTCTTCTCAAATCCTCCAATCAAACACAACATAAAAAAATTGTACACAATAACATTTCCCCCGACAAAATAAGTTAAAAATGCACTATTGATTTAAAATTTTCAGTAAATTATCTCTTTATTCTAAAATTACAGGTGACCATGAGTCTGTGACATACTTCAATGTGTCTCATTTGCTTTTCATATACAACAATCATATATATGATGAGCAAAATTTGTGTGTTGGGTTGCAGCTTACGGAGGGGACTTTTCTATCTGGACAGATTGGGCCAGGCATGGGCAAAATTTGTTTGGGTTCTTTTTTTTTTTTTTTAGTCAGCCCATAAATTTCTGTTTAGCCACAGTGCAGCAGACCATTTATAGTCGATTTTCTCATGTTAATTGATCATGTGATCCTCATGTGACTCAATATAAAGGTTAGTTTTGAGCTATCTCCGCCAAGAGTGATTGAGGAGTCACTGCTATGGGGAATAGTAGTTCGATAACTAGTTGAGTTAGAGATTGGGAGATGACCGGGAGGATAGCTACTAGTTTCTAGTTGCTTCTTGTCTTCATGTGACCCATCCTAATTGATCATATTGCCACGCCAGACATGGAGTGAAGGGCACACTGATTGATCGTATTGTCACGCCTGACATGGAGTGAAAGGCACACTACCGTGAGAATTGAGGCTTGTAATCTGCCAAGCTAGGGACTAGGGAATGTGATGATTGCTCTCATGCGATTTTCTGGCCATGTATTGGTTTGTTGCTATGGGGCTACTGATTTTTCACTACAACTCCCAAGACCATTAATTATGGTTACTGCCTGTGCTAGTGTAGACGTGCCCGAACGTCCCGAGCTCCGCGCGCGAAATGGCGCGAAAATCCCGTTTTTTTCATTAGCTACTACAGTTCGGACTCAAAATCACGGTTCTGAATCTAATCCTGCAAAGTGCAATGCAAGAACGATAAATCACCAAAGAGTCCAAATCTGGCAAATCGTTTTGGAAAACTGATTTTTATAAAGAAGTGCCAAACATAGACTGCTTTTCCAGATACAGAGTCGCTACCTAAATGTTTTACTTTTGGAAAATTTTAGGAAACCCTGACTCGTTGCCTAAGGCCATGTATTCGTCATCACCAAAGTTGCCTCGGCTCGGGAACTTAGGTACGAGAGAGGAAGGTCATGCAATGAGCACCCCCGCTCGCCCAATCAAAGATCGGCATTTACTAACATGGTATCTTGTTTTTGAAAACACATGCGTTCTTATTCCGGTTATTAGCTAGAATTACTATGTGATGCACACAGCATACAAGTATAGGCTAGATCGCCTAAGTTGGAACAAAACATCTCATGTTTGTTTGAAACTGGTTTGAAAGTGTTACTCACAAGTAGGCTAAGACGTGGATTTGTCACCCTCGGGTGGGCTTAAGAAAACATGATTTTGCCACTCTCAAGTGGGCATAAAACTCGCATTTCGATGAATTGTTCCACTTCAAGTAATCCAACCTTCACCCACAAGTATTCAGGCAGTTATATCAATCAAGCAAATAGCCTCATGGCAAGCATGCTATCATGGTAACACTCACACTCATGCAAGATGCTAAAGCGTAAAAGTTTACCTAGTACTCCGAGCCAAAACAAAAGGTAGTTAGTAATCAATGCATGATCCTAGCTATGTTAAGATGGCTAATGTAACACATGCAAAATGCAACTAGAAATAGGCTCGGCTATTCTAAGATGGCATATGAGATGCAACTTGATAATCATGTATTCAAATCAGAATTGAAATACAATGCAGTTAGTATGATGCACCGAGCCCGGTGTATGCAATACAAATGAATGGATGCAAACATGCGAGCATAAGAATACTAATTGAAACATGACCTAAAACTAACCATTGTAAGCGGTGAAGTAAAAGGGAGAAAGACGTGAGGTTGGAAGACATGCATCACATACACGCACGCTTATTATAAAAATGTGCCCTCTCGACGGAGGGTTCGAATAAATAATACAAACCAACTAATTAATCAACTACCCTAGCTAATTAATTATTACAAAACCTTAACTAATTAAGCAAATTAATTAAGTTACAAAACAAACTAAGTATGAAACTGAAGAGGCTCCCACAGCTCCACCTCGGAATGATTGAATGATACATGCTCGATCGCCTCGCTCGGAAACCCGTTGCCATGCCTCATGTTGCCTCTGTTTGTACTGTTCTGCACCTCTGAGAACTGTGAAAATTCTGAACCACTTCATGGCCATGCTAAAAGGTCATCCCCTAAAATATAGGGCCATCGGCCAAATTTTATGATATCAACCAAAAATTCCTGGCTGATCGGCACTTAAGATAGCCGATCGGCCATCTTTTCCTACAAATTGCTCCTTTTGCTGCAGCAGAGGACAAACAAGGGCATGGCAATACATTTGCAAGAAAATGTTGTGCACCTACACCCTTTATCATGTTTGAGACTCAAAGGAGTGTAGTGTTCGACCCTTGAGCCATCAATCACGTGTTTCGATGCATGATGGCCAAAGAGGCCGAATTGCACAAATCAATATGGAATGAATGCATAAAAACACATGAATGCCTCACACTCTATCATGTTGGATCAAGAGTGTTGGCGACCGAGGATTGAGGCACATTTCGTCACTTTAAGTACGAAACGTTTCTCGGTCCTCGTGTTTGGTTTGACACCCCAAACTAAACACAATACAATGCATGTAACATAGAGAAGCTATGCAATGCAACATATGCATGCCAAATACAATATGACTCAAACATGCACGCAAGGCTAAGGTAACAAGCATGCCAAATGCAATGCAACCTAAACAAGCATGCGACAAAATGCAAACTAGCAAGCATGCAAAATGCAACTTAAACACACAAACATGCATGGCGTGCAAAGATGGACAAGCATGCAACAACATGCAAAGATGGACTTAAACCAAAATGGGCAGACCTCAACCATGCTCAAATCAGTGGCCAAAATGCTAAGAAATGATGGAATGATATGTAAAATAAGCATGCATGCCAATTGGCCTGTCACTTAGGCATGAGGACACAACTCTCAAACATGAGCAAGGAGTGACAAACATGATAATGTGGAAATGAAATAAGCTCTGAAATCATGCAAGGAGTGGTGCCAAACCACTCAAACATGTCAAGCATGGCATGCAAGAGGCTCAAAACTTGAAGCTAGCAAAAGGGGCTTGCACTAAGGCTATGCAAAACATGAAGCAAATGGAAAGTACAATCCAAAATAGTCCAAGATCATGCCAAAATGAGTCTAAGACAAGCATGGAGCAAAGCCAAAACAAGCTAGCATGAAGGGCATTAGGCATGACGCATACAAGGCCAAAAGGGGTATTACACTACACCTATTAGGACCAAGCATGGCATGACTTAAACAATGAAAAACAGAGTTATGGCATGTCAAAACAAACCCAAAAACCAATTGAGATGGCATCCCAAAACCTAAGTATGATGGCATGCACAATGATCCATTCTTGAAGCATAAAACATCAACTCTTCAAAGCATTGAAAGGATGACAAATGCAAGTGTATGGCTACACCACATGGACTGAAATCACATATAAAATGATGCCAAATCATGAAAATGGTCAAACCAATGCATGCTAATGACTTGGACACTTAAAGCCAACAAGCTAGATTGAACCAAGGCTATACAAAATAATGTAGGCATGACCAAGACAATACAAATCGGAGCTAGAGCATGGTAAAACATGACTAAAAACTTCTTTGAGTTGAGCCAAAACAAGCAAGAATGATGGTCCAAATGCATGATGCATGTTAAGGCAAATGAGAGGATTGTAAGACAAGTGCATGGAACATGCAAGAGGCTATTAAACCAACTTAAAACAGAGGTATATCATGACAAAATAATACCAAATACTTGTTGAAATGGGGCCAAAACATGCTAACCAAACATGCTACCAATATGAGCCATTTATACTAGCAAATGAGACACAAGGAGAGGGGGGTGTCCCTCTCCTATTCAAGACTCCAAAACCACTTCTCCACCATGGAAAATCCTCTAGATTTTAGTAGTGAGAAGGTCAGAACAAGATGGTTCCAAAGCCCAAAAGGGAAGGCACAAAACAAGGCCAAACAAGGCCTAAGAGGGGTTAGACTACCCCCAACCAAAAAGTGACCTTAAACAATCATCACAAGCATGAAAAATCAGAACTTTTTGTATTAGAAAGCTAAGCTTAAAATAACATGCAAGTAGGTCTAAAAGCTTAAGAAAAATGGGGGATTAAATGGTAGTTTACTCACCCTTGAAGAACACCTTCAAGAACAAAACTCCAGCACCTTTTCTGAGCTTAAACCACTCCAAGAACTCTGAAACCAACTCCTAAGGACCTCAGCAACTAAAGGATGGTGTTCTACTAGGTGTTTGTGTGCAATAGTATGAAGAAAATACATTTTAAGGCACAAACACACACACAAATATAGAGAGAGAATGAGATATATATATATATATATATATCACTTCTATATCAATTTTCTAAACCTCTGGAAAGGGAGGAGGGCCTCCCTTCTTATAGAATTTCAATCCTCAAGCTTGTTCAACAAGCTTGAGTCTTGAATGTAATCCCTCCATACACATGTATGGAGAATGAGAATTATGCCCACCAGCTGTCACAGCTGGTAGAAAATATCAGCAAAAAGTAGATGGAAAGGTCTCGGCTCAAAAATATGGTCGATTGACCAAAAAGAGTGTCGCTCGACCAAAAAGAGTGCCGATCGGCCAACACTTTTGGCCGATGGCATCATGCCTTAGCCGATGGGTTGAGGGGATGGCCAACAAGCCACCCTCTTCCCTTAGAAGCAAAACCACAAGTCCTTGGTCCACAACCAAGCACAAAACAGATAAGTTGAGAGATCCTAAGGCAAGACGCGCAGCCGAGACCTTTAGGAACTCAAAACGAACACGAGCACGGATGATCATCGAGTGTTCAAATGATAACGTCCAAGTTTTTAGAACGGTCAAAAATGGGGTGTCTACAGTTGCCCCTCTTTGACAAAACTCGAAAGTCATAAGATGACGGGAGTGAATGTCGAAGCCCAGTGACGACCCATTTTTGACAAGGCCGAAGACTTAGACAAACATACAAGATAACAAAGATATGCACTCGCAGGCAGGGGCAAAATGCAAAGGACATGCACAATACCGAACATAACTTATGATCATGCAAAGAGAGCTATAATGAAGCATAACATGCAACAGTTTAAGCAAGTGAATAGGAATCAAACTACATTTCATGTAGAAAGGATGTAAGAGAATTATGCAATTCTTGCTGCGTCTCACGCAGAGAAGTCTAAAAGCGACTACCGAGGACACCCAGGGTCTCAAACACAACATCCCTCAACGTAGCACACGCAAGAGAGGAAAGGAATAACAATTCTCAGTGTATCATACGCAAGAGAAAGGAAAGGGGCAATAATTCTCAGCGCATCACACGCAAGAGAAGGGAAGTAATTCTCAACGTATCACACGCAAGAGAAGGGAAGCAATTCTCTGCGTATCACACTGTCATGACCCGAACCCGCCCCCGTGGGTTAAGGACATAACCGGCCAGTAATCATGAGATTACCTATGGCCTCAAACCAAACCAAACGTATTTTAACAGAGTTAACGGGGGCCAAACGGAAGTAATTTAAAACTTTGTCTATAGAGTTGTGCTTACATGACACATCATAACAACCCATACATATGTACATTAATAACTCACAACAAAATATGTACCACACCAGGTTCTGTACATACAGGATCATGATAGTCTAAGTCAACCCATCAAAACTATATACAACAGATGCAAAGTCTTCGCCAACATGACGGAATATAAATACATAACAAAGGAGCGAAGACGGGTCTCGTGCGTGAGACATAAGGGCTGACTCTCCAAAAACCTTTGTTGTTCCACATATACTTCACTGGGGCTGGGTTTGGACTCCTTTTGGCTCACCTATAAACACATGAATGAGCGTGAGCGATAGCCTAGTGAATAATATCAAATACAGAAGTTATACAAACGATATGTAGAATAACATGCTTTAAACGGCCTTGGGCCCAATTCATATTTCTATTTAACATAAATACAAAATTTAGGTCAAGTGACTGCGGTTTTGAACAAACTGGCCTTTGGCCCATTTAAACTTTTATTTGTATCAAAATGGCCTTCGGCCCATTCATCCATGTCAAAACGGCCTCCGGCCCATTTATTCGTGTCAAAACGGCCTCCGACCCATTCATTCATGTCAAAACAGCCTCCGGCCTATTCTTTCGTGTCAAAACGGCCTTTGGCCCATTCTTTCATGTCAAAACAGCCTCCGGCCCATTCATTCATATCAAAACGGCCTCTGGCCCATTCATTCTACTATTCAGAATAGACTGGCCTCTGGCCCACTCATTTGATATAACAAATATTGTCCACCAATCGAATCAATGAACTTATAAAACTTACATGGAAGTAAGCAATTGGACAACAAAATATTTCAAATATCTCTGTTAAGATATTACTCATAGTGATCGATTGGTTGGTTTGCCCTGGAGCTCGACCCTACACATTTCATGAACACAAAAGGGTCACAAACAATTCAATCCGTTCTAAATTCACATTTTCCTCTTTAGGCTTCATTCTTATCTCTTTAACTCAATTACAATGCTCAATGCATGCCTAAGAGTACTTGGAAGTGAAAGAGAACAGAAAATGAAACACAGAATGTCTTTACAAAATTTCAGAAAACAGGGTCCCTACTCGAGCGTTGACTTCCCCGCTCGAGCGGACCCTTGAGGCCTGCAAAAGTACTGGATGTGTCAAGTTTACGCTCGATCGCGAACTATGGCACTCGAGCGAAAGGCCTTACTGCATGGCTTCCTGCTCGAGCGTGAAATTACCCCGCTTGAGCGGACACCATGTCTGCAAAAAGTGCTGGATGCATCAAAATTACGCTCGAGCATGAAGTCTGGCGCTCGAGCTGAAGGTCTGTTTACATAGCTCCCCGCTTGAGCGTGAACTTACTCGCTCGAGCGGACATCCAAGTCTGCAAAAATACTGGGAGCACGAAATTCACACTCGAGCAGCGGTTTCCCCGCTCGAGCGGACATCGAAATTCTGGAAAACCCAGAACATGTTCTTGAGCTTCAATTCAACATTCCATCCAACATTTCTTGTATGTAATAACTCAAACTTCAAATATACTTGTACTAACATGGTATAAACCCCAAATTACAACCCAATGAAGCTCAATCTCATGAATCAAACACATACATGTCTCAATTTAACTCAAACTCATCACCAACACATTAAATTCAAACATGCAAGACTCAAACTCCCATGATTTGCACTTGCATGTAAAATATACACAATATCCTCAACTTAATTGGCGAAGAGATGATTAAATACATGGTTATTAATCAAGACTCAACATGGATTATACACATTGTGCTCAAACATGGAAATTCATGGCAATTTCTTACATGCATGTGTTCTAAGACTTTAAATTCAACAAATACAACTCAATTTCCTTATAATCAAACTAATTCATGCTCTTGACCATTAATCAAACTTGAATTCACAATTCACAACATTAAACTCATGAATTCTCTTACCTAGAGGCCCAATTCTTCCAATCTATGGCAAAATCTTGAGTTTAATCCTCCAATTCTCCAAACCTTGAGCCAAGATTACACAATTCTCTCCCTCCCTCTCTCTATAGCCGGCCCTCTCTCTCTTTTTGAGTTCAAATCAGCCAAATGAAGTTATAAGGAGAGAATAGAGTATGTAGTGCCTTATTACAACAAACCCCACTAATTCCAATTTAATAATAATAAATAATTGGGCACTAATTCATCAATTAAATCAATTAATTGTAATCTGAATCAATTTCCAATTAAATTTCACCGTAGGCTCTAAAAATTACGCTAGTCACAATGGCGCAATCAATTTCGGGTTTTGCGGCCGATAAGGCCTTCAATTTAATTTCCAAAGCAGATAGTCGAATAGATATTCCTACGGTTAACAAACAGAAATTCAAAATCACATATTTTCACATAATGGCACACAAAATCATATTAAACACATAATCATACTCTTATTAAGGACCAATTAACATATTACAGAACAGGGATATCACACACACACAAGAGAAGGGAAGCGATTCTCAGCGTATCACACGCAAGAGAAGGGAAGCAATCCTTAGCGTATCACATGCAAGAGAAGGGAATCAATTCTCAGCGTATCACACGCAAGAGAAGGGAAACAATCCTCAGCGTATCACACGTAAGAGAAGGGAAGCAATTCTCAGCGTATCACATGCAAGAGAAGGGAAGCAATTCTCAGCGTATCACACGCAAGAGAAGGGAAGCAATCCTCAGCGTATCACACGCAAGAGAAGGGAAACATTTCTCAGCATATCACACGCAAGAGAAGGGAAAGGGGCAACAATTCTCGGCGTATCACACGCAAGAGAAGGGAAGCAATTCTCAGCGTATCACACGCAAGAGAAGGGAAGCAATTCTCAGCATTTCACACGCAAGGGAAGGAAAGGAACAACAATTCTCAACGTTTCACACGCAAGAGAAGGAAAGGAACAGCAATTCTCAGCGTATCACACGCAAGAGAAGGAAGGAAACAACAATTCTCAACATTTCACACGCAAGAGAAGGAAAGGAACGGCAATTCTCAGTGTATCACACGCAAGAGAAGGAAAGGAACAGCAATTCTCAGCGTATCACACGCAAGAGAAAGAAATGAACGACAATTCTCAGTATCACACGCAAGAGAAGGAAGGAGAACAACAACACTCAACGTATCACATCGAGCGCGCCGGGGTATTTCTAACTGAAACAAAACGGACTCAAAGGACAAGAAAGGTCTCACCTGGAATTCCTCTGAATAAACCGCACACACAGTACCTTCTGGTTGCACCAGCCTCAAATGAACCATACATACAATATCATGCCCTGCATAAGGAAGAAACTCAACAGGTACAATATGGTAATAACACGTATCCAACGTCACGTCAAGATACAATTCCAATATGAAATAAACTCGTGCATGCGCAATGCAAGCGAAGAGATGCGTAGCAACGTGAGTGAAGAGTGCACAACAATGCACGTGAAAAGTGCATAACAATGCAATGAGTAGTGATGTATATTCCCTGTAATATTATGGTGCACATTCTATGCAAGAGAGAGAAATGCACATTCTATGCAAAACAACAACAAAGATGCATGCTCAATGCAACATGTACGCCCTACGCAATGTAATTATGGATACATATCCGACACAACATGCTCATGTTAGGCGAACGTGATGGTACTTATTCTAAACGACAATGCAACACGCATATGTTCCACGCAACGACATAGAGATACCATATTCAATGTAAGCATGGTAAAGGCATGTTATCCATAATATTGAGATTCAACTTCAAAGCAAGACGGGGCATGCTCAATGCAAGAACGAGAAGATGTATAACAAGCGCACCTATTGTAAATACGACAAAACTTTGTAATGCAACATATTCAAAGCAATTCTCGAGCAAATCTTAAATCTTGCAATATACAAAAGGATACGAAAAAGGATACACCTTGTACGTATCGAGTGCTGTACATGGAAGACACGGTTCGAGGTCAACACGAAGGCCGGTCAAGCTTAAAAAATGTACTTTCTTGCATTTTCTTGAGAGATAAAGGTACCAATCAACAAAACTGGCCCAAACAAGGGCATTGGAGGCGCATCGACCACAAGGGGAAGTCATCGGCCATTCATCGGCCACAAAAGGAGCTTATTGGCCAAAAATTTAGCCGATCGGCTAACAATTTGGCCGATCGGCCAAAAATGGCAATTTCAGGACAGTTTTGTCTATTCACCTCGGGTTTTTAAATATAGGGCCTCAATCCCTATTTCCTCACTTCCTCAAGCTCGAAAATCATTTCCCTACCTCTCTAGGTCATTTTCCTCGCTTTGATCCTTGTGCTTTCCTTTGTTTTCGAGCCTTTTACATCGTTCGATTTGCGAAATCCTCTTCGTTTTACACACTTTGAACCGAACAAAACTCGATTTCGGTGCTACATTCTTGATTTCCATTACTTGGAGTTTGTTTCCCCCAAGTTTACCTTGGTTTCCGTGCCTTTTCCCACACTCTGACCTTTTTCTCTATTTTTCACCCCTCGAGGTTGACTTTTAGTTGACTTTTGGCATTCTTGCCCATTTTTCACACTTTCGACCACTCGTGCACTTTTCTTGAGATGGCGGACGACATTCCACGGGGTGGGACTCCCCTAGAGATGGACATGGACCCAGAGGTCGAGCTCCTACCTCTTAGCATTCGACCATTCGAACCAGCGACATATCGGCCGGTGATATACATACTGCCTCCTAACAGCATTCATTAGTTCAGGAGCTACGCGCGAGGCGCGCCATTAGAGCTCTTGCTACGCGAGCCAGAGTCACACCTATCCTTCGGCGCTGCTGAGGTATACTCTTCCTCTCTTTCATTTTTCGCAATGTAGATCAGATATCTTCGATAGCCGATACTGCTCTATAACTGAATAACCCAAACACACTGATACATCATATGCGTAGTTCAACGTGAACACACCCACACGCGATATCTGTTTAAACTTGAACACATGTACACACACTGCATACTCATCAATTCTGAATGCATTCAACACTGTATTTCTAACACTACTCCATATTTGTTTGTCTTTGAACAAAGGGAGATTTCCATGCCTTCCGGGGTTATGGGAACACTATTGCCCGAGGTTGGTACATAAGGCTGCCCGATGCGGTCCGCCACATCATTGATCAGGCCGGCTTTGGCGTCTTCTGCATGGGACTCTCGCGCCTTACTGCGAGTAGGCCCCTTCTTGGTGCTCTGGTGGAGAGGTGGTGGGACACCACCGATTCCTTCCACATTTCTGCTACAAGGGAGATGACGATGACCCCCTTTGACTTCTCAATGCTCACCAGCATCGGAGTAGGGGGTGATCCGATTCCTTTTGACACTGATATGGATGAGTGGGACGTTGCCTAGATGTTCTTGGTCGGCGCTCGGCCACCTCTCTCCTGCCCAGGGTTCGTGAGGTATTCCTGGTTCGAGGACCATTTCAGAGTGCAGGCGCCTATGACCCGCGAGGAGGTGGAGCAGTACGCTTGCGGATTCATCATGTTCTTGCTAAGGACCACCCTCTTCGCCTACCGGGCGAACACTATTGCCCTTTATCTGCTGAGTGCATTAGTGGACGTGACGCGAATCCGTCGCTATGACTGAGGTGGCGCAGGCTTGGCCACACTTTACGGATATATAAGCTATTCATCCCGCCGCAACGGACATCTGCTCGGAGGCTACTGGCGAGCCTGGGAGGTATACCTTCCCTTTCTATTTTTACAGTTTTGCTTTATACCATCTGTACACCACACACACTACGCATACGCAATCTGCTTTACACTGGCTGTACACTGCACACACTGCACAATACACTTCACACGCTGCACAATACATTGCACACACTGCATAAGACACTGCACATCATTCTCTAATTTCTGCTTTATCTGCATACTGCCTTACTGATAAGCATACTCATATTTGCCCTGTTACATTCTGTAGTTGTGGGTGTATACCTACTTTCCGAGGCTTACCCCAGTGCCGGATGTGGAGATACCCCTCGGCGTTCCATATTCCTATCGCTATGATGTGAGATACGAGCGGAGGCCACGAGAGTCTTTCCTGTTCTTCCGCAGATACTTCGATACCATCACCGCAGCAGAGGTATTTCAAACATTACAGTTTATTTAAGCTTCGCTTTACATTGTACTTTCAACAGTAGATAACAAACTGTATATCCTGTCATTTGCAGATCACCTGGCAGCCCTGGGCTGCATTATCGGAGGTCGTGAGGGACCCGTATGCAGGTCCTCGGGAGACTGCCCGGTTCAGGATTTTGCAGGAGGGCCCGGTCTGTCGGGCATGGTATTTTGGAGAGCGTTTTTTGCAGCAGACCCTTGGCTTGCCAGAACAGATAGTCCCCAGGCCGCCTCCCACCCACACGAGGGCTACCAAGAGGTACACCTTGGAGGAGATGATGGACTATACGATCGGCTGGGACTCTGACTTCTTCAGAGATGAGGGCGACTACACTGAGTTCATTCAGGTTTATCTCATGCGGCCTCTGACCGGTGCTCGTCGAGTCAAGAGAGAGAGGCCCGCAGCGCCAACGGCAGGAGCAGGAGCACCGAGGGTGACTCATGCCCGTGGCAGGAGTGGGTCCCGGAGGGTACAGGGAGTCGGGTGGACAGAGCTGCCCACCACCATAACATGCAAAGGACAGGGTGGGGAGACTTATCAGATACCCATCGCTCCTCCTCTGGCTGATCATGAGCTTGTCGAAGTTCGCTGCTCGACCCAGTATGTGCTGCTATACTTTTCATTCTATACAGTCATTTCATTTCATTTGATATTTCGCAGAATACTAATGATTTCAACACTTTTGCAGGCTTCCATCAAGTACACTAGTCAGTCTCTGGAGCTGGCGGCCTCGGTGATGGGGATGCTGCAGAAGAGCATAGACCTACTGACCATTTATGGTATCCCGGTGAGTTCTTTCAACATCAGTCCCAGAACTTTGCACATCTGTTCCATACTGATCTGATACATCGCATTATCAATACGGCACTTGATACGCTGCATCCATATACCACTCGTGGCACTGATACACCGTAACTCACATACTGCTCACAGCACTGATACGTTGCTCATGGCATTCATACACTGCTCACAGCATTGCCCACGGCATTCATACACTGTATTCGGTATTCATACTCGACTTTGCATAGCATAATTGATGCGTTTGCCAATTGTTCTTTTCAGGCCCTTTCCAGATACCGGCCGTAGGGGGTGTTCCAGCAGGACCTTCAGCGCCTACCAGAGTAGCAGGGGGAGCCAGGCGGGGGATGACGATCCATAGCCGAGGCAAACACAGGCGAGCTTGTGCTGAGAGTAGTTCACGAGAGCCTACCCCAGAGGACGACGAGTCTGATGCAGAGGTAGAGTCATCTCAGGATGAGATTGGAGATGGCTCAGACTCAGATTCTGACGGTGGCGATCCTGGACCTTCGTCCAGGAAGAGGACGAGGACGGACTCTCACGCTTGAGGCGACCGGTTCCGATCCAGACATTTGCTGTTTTTCTTTTCTCTTTTTTTTTGTTTTATTTTTCTTTTTACTGGTAGTTTAAGCACATTGTACTGCCTTAGGCAGGTTTTATTTTCTTCAAAACTATGTACTTTTGCAAAAGAAATATGATGAAAGGAAATAGTTATTTTGTTCAAAAAGTGTTGCATTTATACATTCTATGCATCGCATCGCATCACATTACATAACAATGTAATTGAGATTGAACTTTCGTTTTGAAAACTAAACACTCGAATTGCATTAATCAGGTAGTGAGCCAACTAACAACAAAACAACTCGATAAGCAAAACAAAGAACTCAACAAGCTAACCAAATATAAATACAACTCGATAAGCAAAACAAAGACTTAAAGAATGCAAAATACAACTCGATAAGCAAAAGTACAACAACTCGATAAAAAAATTGTAGTAACACAGGCGCGACTTCACAAAATCATCATCGGAAGGCATTTGAAGTGGAACCAGTCACAAGTTCTCAACATATTCAACACATATACAGCTCAGAGAACAAGAGGAGAGGGCCATTGGCCACAAGAAATGGCCATCGGCCATCATTACTAGCCGATCGGCCAAAAAGGATGGTCAGTCGGCACTCTTTTTAGCCGATTGGCCAAAAATGGCAAGCACCTCCAGAATACTGACACCTGTCTTCCACTCAACACCTTATCTTCTACAAAAGCCTCAGCTTCGTAGTTTTCTCCATTTCAGCTTAATTCTTGCACCAAATGGAAGCATTTCTTGTCCAAAATCTCACAAATTGGATTGCCAACTTGGATGGCTCAGAAAAGCTGAATTTCCGGGGCTTCGGCATAAATGCACTATTCATGTTGAGTTACACCCCGCTGCGTTTTCCATTCCTCCATGCCACGGAAAGGTTTTGGAATCTGATGACACACGTTTTTAGCTTTGACGAACAAGAGATGTGTCCCACTTTCGAGGATTTTCAAGCTTTAATGGAATCCAGGCACGATGAAGAAATCTTGCCTCAACTCCGGTTCGGCCACGTCCAAGCCTTAAGACAGATGTGCAGCCTCACTTTACACGACGCTCGGTGATTGATTCACGACAAAGAGCTGGACATTCTGAGCTTGGTTCGTCGATTTTTTGATGCGGGTGACTGCGGCGACCATCATTGGCAGAGTTATCGGCGACATGCGATTTGCTTATGCATGTTATCTCATTTCTTGCTTGCCCCGAACTCCGGAGGGTTTAGTACTCATTTGATTGAAGTCGTCAAGGGCTTAAAAGAGGACAAGAGCTGCATTGCCATGACCTTAGCCGAGACATTGATAGGTTTGGATGCTTTTCATCGCCGGGAGACGACTAGATTCGCGGGGAGTCCACTACTATTGCAAGTAATGTTTCCCACCCTATCTCACATATATTCCTCACATCACTCGGCCCTCAAGCTCGGTTTTTCTCTCAAAACTTTTTTTTCGCTTTTTCTCTCAACATACACCTCTCTATTCTTTAATCTCTCATTTTTCATCCCTCCCCAGGTATGGTTGATGGACAAGTTGAGAGTGGTGGACTTATGCCCGGCATACTCAGCTCGCAGCTATTTCTTCCGATGATGTCTAGTCGATGCCCCGGATAAGGGATGGTGGTGCAACTGGATGCACAGTTTGTCTACTCTCGACATTGCTTGGCACTGCCCTTGGCTTAATCTACCAGCGATGAGCTACAGCATGACTCGCCAGCCCGGGATTCAGTTGATTGGTCTGACACACTGTGTCTTTTACTTTTCATTCCAGATCCGGCGCCAGTTCGGAAATGATCAGACTTGTCCGATAGAAGGGATAAAGTACCTTACTATATTTATGGTCTGAGGCGCACAGCTAGCTCGGTATGCTACAGCATGGAGGACGAGAGAGCTTCTGGCCCCGCTCCCACTTTCAGTTGCACCCTCTTTGATGAGTGCATAGCTTGGCTTGATGAAGAGGCACAGATCGGGCCCACTTTGGCATCAGAGGCTTCGACCAACTCTGGGAGGGGACGCAGGAACACCTGACTATGCCCTAGATTTATTTGCTTTAATCAGAACTTTTAAGTTTTCTTTATGAATATAATGAAAAGTAACTTCAATTTGTATTCAAGAGTAGGAGAACTCTGTATTGAAATCAATGTAATTGAAGGTTGTGGGTACTGAAAATTCTTCGTTTGGTCCAAAGATGGTCTAAGTTGTTGTAGACACCCCATTTTTGACTGTCCTCAAGACTTGGACGTCATCGTTTGAACACTCGATGATCATCCATGTTCGTGTTCGTCTTGAGTTCTCAGAGGTTTCAGCTACGCGCCTTGCCTCAAGACCTCTCGACTTGTTTGTTTTGTGTTTGGTTTTACATCAAACACTTATTGTTTTGCTTCTGAGGGTGGGAAATAGCTTGTAGGCCATCCCCACACCTCACCAGCCATGGCTTGAGGCCACCGACCTTGTTTCTTTGCCACCAGCCACTGGTAATGGCCGGTCGGCACTATTGATGGTCGGTCGGCACATTTTGTGGTCGGTCAGCCAACTTTGTTGGCCGATTAGCCACTTTTTCTGGCCAAGACCTTTTCTTGAGGGGGGTTTGAACCTTTTGAACCCTTGTTTTAGCTTCTTGAGGAAGCTTGAACCTTTTGAACTCTTGGTTTTAGCTTCTTGAGGAAGCTTGACCTTTTGAACCCTTTTTTTTTAATTTTAGCTTCTTGAAGAAGCTTGAACCTTTTGACCCTTTTTAGCTTCTCCAAGAAGCTTGACCCTTTTTTAGCTTCTCCAAGAAGCTTGATCCTTTTTTTAGCTTCTTGAAGAAGTTTGAACCTCTTGACCCCTTTGCCTAGCTTCTCCAAGAAGCTTAGCCCTTTTGCTCCAAGCTTCTAAGAGAAGCTTGGCCTTTTTGCTCAAAGCTTCTAAGAGAAGCTTTGCCCCCTTGGTTTCTCTATAAAAAGAGGGCCTCTCTTCCCCTTTAGAGGGTTAGAAAAATCTGATATATAGGATATATATATCACTCCCGCTCTATATCTCCCTCTCTCTCTACATTTGTGTGGATTAGAGGGTTCAAAAGGGTCTAGTTCTTGCACATTTACACTACAACTCTTGGCCTAACACCTCCATCATCAACCTAAGGAGCTTGGAGGCCATTTTTAGAGGCTAAGAGACTATTTTTTTGGACCAAGAGGCTGCTGTCCCCTTTTGGCTACAAAGATAACTCCTTTTCCCTCTTTATTCTCCGTTTTTGCACACACTTTTAGCTTATCTTGCTTGCTGTTTTGAGCTTTGTGTATAACATAAAAAAGTTCTATTTTTTTGTGTTTAAGATACTTCATTAAGGTCACTTTTGTGTTTGGGGTCGTTTACCCCCTCTTAGGCCTTGTTTGACCTCATTTTTGTGTGCTTTTGGTGAGCTTCGGGACCACCTTGTTTGAGCCTCCTCACCACTAAAATCTTGAGGGATTTCAGTGGTGAGGATGGTGGTTTGAGGTCCTAAGAAGGAGAGGGCCATCCCCTCTCCTTATGGTCTTGATTACTTGCATTTTTGGCCTTACAAAGGAGCTCCTATTTGCAAGCTTCCAAGCTTTATTTCCAGCATTTTTCAGTGGGTTTTAGGACCCCCATAAGTCATTTCCAGATCTGGTTTTGCCATGTTAAGTGTCCTTGTTGCATGTGTAGAGTAACCCTCTTATTGACCTTTCAAAGGAACACATCTTTCTTGCATGCATGGATCTTGTTTCCATGGGTTTTTGGGGCTTAGTTGACATATCATGTTACTGTTTTTAGCTGGTTTGATGAGCTCTCACATGCTTCATATAGGTGTAGTGTAAACCATGCTTACTAGCCTATGTTGCATGTTGTTTTGGCCAAGCATGCTAGCTTATTTTGGCTACATTTCATACATGTTTTAGCATTATTTTGGGCTGCATAAGGACTGTTTGGGGCTGGTTTCATTATTCGAGCATCGCTTTGCATGTTTATAGTGTATTGCATTTCACTAGCTTTAGTGCTTGAGTCCTTAACAATGCATTACATGAGTGTTTGCATGCTTTTGAGTCATTTTGGAGTCATTTGGCATGCCATTTCAGATCTGGAACATGCACCATTGTATGCCATATTCCCTCATTGCCATGCTTTGGTAGAGTTGTATTTTTGTGCCTTAAGCTTGGTTAATGCATTGTGCATGCATTCCATGTATTTTGTTGCCTCACTTGCATCATTATGGCCACTGATTTTGGCATGTTTGCGAGCTATCCATGTTAGTTTAAGTCCATCATCGCATGTTGTTGCATGTCATATTTGTTTACATGTTTAGGTTGTGTGCCTATTGCATATTAAATGTATTGCATAATCATGTTGCATTAGCCTTGCTTGCATGCTTAGGTTGCATTGCATTGTGCATGCATCCCTTGCCTCTTGATTAAGCATGATAGAGGTTGGGGCCTTTGATGTGTTTTGTGTGTGCATTTCATTTGATATTGAAGTTGCACACTTGACTTTTGGGCCATCACGCATTGAAATGCGCGATTAGTGGTCCGAGAATCGAGCACCATACCCCTTTGAGTCACAAACATGATAAGGGATATGGTGGTGTACACATTTGCTTGAAATGCATTGCCATGCCATGTTTTGCCCTCTACTGCTGTCAAAACAGGATCTGTAGGAAGCTTTGGCCGGTCGGCCATCTATACTGCTGACCGGCCATCCATTGTTGGCCGATGGCTTTACAGATGGTCGATGGCCATCCGGACATGGCCGGTGGTGTTCTGTCTTAGCCGGTGGTTTTCCACAGTGTCCATAGAGTGCTCCCTGGGACTTGTGCAATTTTCAGAGGAGCAGAGCAGGGAAAACAGAGGCAAACTTGTGCATGGAGTTGGATTTCCGAGCGAAGCCAATCCGAGCATGCATTCATCCCTCTTCCCGAGACTGTTTCACTGCTTTAGTAGCTTAGTTAATTTGTTTAATTAATTAAGGATTTGTAATATTTAATTAGCTAGAGTAGTTAATTACTTATTCGGTTTGTATTATTCTTTTGGTCCCTCCAAGCGAGGGCGAATTTGTAATAAGTGTGGGTGCATGTGTGCATGTCTTCCAACCCCCACTTCTTTCTCCCTTTTACTTACCTGCTTTCAATGGTTAGTATTAGGGCATATTTAAATTAGCATACCTTATGCTATGCATGCGTGCATTCATTCATTCGTTTTGCATGCACCGGGCTCGGCGCGTCATTCTAACTGCATTTGTATTTCAATTCCAAATTGAATATGTACTAGTTGTAGCATTTCACCTGTCATTGTAGATTAGCCGAGCCTATCTTAGTTGCATTTTGCATGTGTTGCATCAGCCATCTTAACATGAACTAGGATCATGCATATGATTACTAACTGGTTTCTGTTTTGGCTCGGAGTACTTGGTAAGTTCTTATGCTTTAGCATCCTTGCATGCGTGTGAGTGTTGCCATGACAGCATGCTTACCATGAGGCTATTTGCTTACGTGATATAACTGCTTGAATGCCTGTGGATGGAGGTTGAATTACCTAAATTGGAATAATGCATTAAAACTGTGAGTTTTAAGCCCACTAGATAGTGGCAAAACCATCTTTTCTAAAGCCCACTTGAGGGTGGCAAAACCTGTATTTTAGCCTACTTGCGAGTAGCAAACCATTTTCAAAACAAACATGCAATATTTTGTTCCAATTTAGGCAACTTGGTCTATACTTGTTTGCTGTGCGCACAACATAGTAATTCTAGGCTAATAACCGAAATAAGGACACATAATGCTTTCAAAACAAGATATCATGGTTAGTAGAGGCCGATTTGTGATCGGGCGAGCGGGGGTGCTCATAGCTGACCTTCCCCAATTTCAGAGTCCTGAACTGTAGCGAGCCCAAAACGAACAGAACGGGACTCACCATCCCGGGGCGTTCGGGGACGTCTACAGTTGTAAAAAGATTAATTTGAGCAAAATCAACTTTTATTAAAACTTTTCAAAAATCATTTTCGATATGGATCAAAACTGGACACGCCTGAGATCTATCATTGAGATGTACAACCCCGGATCCCAGCAATTGGAAAGTTGCCCCTAGTCTAAATAGCACTGCACTGGAGATCACAACCGAGCTCTTAAATGCAGAATAGACAAAGATGACCAAACATGATCACATGGACAAAGTTGATAGGGGAAGTGTTTATGGCTGGAATTTAGGATGAAGTTACCTACGTATCCCACAGATGGGAATCAAGCCTTATGTAGTTCGGCTTAGGTTCACTCATGTATTAACTCTCTCCTTTTGCGCTCTAACTTTTGCCAAGGCCGCCCTTTCTGGGTTTTCAACCTTGCGAGCTCAGTTTTTATAATTTCAAATTTTTTGTGCTCTAACTTTCGCCTAGGTCGCCCTTTCGGGTTTTCTGCCTAGCGAGCCACTCAGGAAAAGTATTTCTTCAACTTGTCCATGTTGATTGGTTGGGAGAACTCTAGGCCATCTAGGTCCATCAGAACGACAGCTCCACCCGACCAGATAGACTTGATGATATAAGGACCAGTCCAATTGGGTCTGAACTTGCCCCTAGGGTCGTGGATGGGAACTCGAGTTTCTTTGAGCACCAAATCTCCTTATTTCAGATTCCTGGACTTAACCTTCTTGTTGAAAGCCCTGGCAATTTGTCGTTGATAACCCTGAACATGGTACAGTGCTTTCAGCCTTCTTTCATCAAAGAGCATGAGTTCTTCGAACCTGCTTTGCTGCCAATCTGCCTCAGCAATCTGACACTCAGCTAGTACTCGTAATAACGGAACCTCAATTTTGATAGGTAGAACGGCCTCCAACCCATAGACCAAAGAATACGGAGTCGCCCCAGTAGAAGTTCGAATTGAAGTTTGGTACCTCCACAGAGCAAATGGCAGCTTATCTGGCCAGTCCCGGTAGGTTTCCACCATCTTCTGAGGAATACGCTTGATGTTCTTGTTGGCGGCCTCAACTGCTCTGTTGGTTTGTGGCTGATATGTAGATGACTTATGAAAAGCCACATTGTATTTCTCCAACAAGTCGATCACTTCCTTCTTGAAGTGGGAACCATTATCTGAAATAATCTTGTTTAGGACCCCGTAGCGACAGATGATGTTGTTCCTGATGAACTTTACAATGTGCGATGCCTTCAACACCGCATAAGACTGGGCCTCAACCTACTTTGTAAAATAGTTTATCGCGACCAGAATGAACTCATGCCCATTGGACCCCTTCGGAGTGATAGCCCTGATCACATCAATCCCCTAGACTGAAAACGGCCATGGCGAAGTCATGTTATACAGCTTCAACGGGGGAATGTTAATGCGGTTTGCATGGATCTGACATTTGTGGCATCGCCGGACAAAGCCAATACAATCCTCCTCCATGGTGGATCAGCAGTAACCCTGTCTAAGAATTTTTCGGGCTAGCATCACCCCGTTTATGTGCGCTCCGCACTCTCCTCCATGGATAGCCTCCATCAGACGCTTTGATTCTTCGGCATCAACACATAGCTTATGCATCCCGAGATGACCCCTCTTGTACAGTTTTCCTCCGCAGACGATGAGCAGCCATTCTTCGAATTGCCCTTTTGTCTTTGACATTTGCCCTTGGTGGATTCACCTCTTTTTCCAAGAAATTCCAGACATCGTAATACCAAGGGTTCTCATCTTGTACCTCATCTATGGCAGCAATCAGCTCGAAAACCGGCGTAAATTTCTGTTCGATGATGATCGAACGCATCCAAACTCTAAAAGGGATGTCTACCATAGAAGATAGAGTTGCTAATGAATCTGCGAACCTGTTGTTCTCTCTTAACAGATAAGCAAAATTCAGTTTCTCAAACTGAGGAATCAGCAAGTCCAAGGTCTGGTGGTAGATTCTCATCTTTTCTTCTTTGACTTTCAAATCTCCTTTAGCTTGAGATACAATAAGGTTCGAGTCCCCGATAACGTCCAACTGTTTTGCCTCTAGTTCTAGGGCAGTTTCTAGTCCAGCAATACACGCCTCATACTCTGTCTCATTGTTCGAGACTTTGAACCAGAGTTTGAATGCTAGGGGTATACGAGAATTGTCGGGTTCTATCAGCAACACCCCTATCCTATACCTGTATTGGTTTGACTCTCTGTCAAAGTACATTATCCAAAACTCTTCTTCGACATGCAGAATGGCCTCGTCTGGGAACAGATACTCAACTGCCTCATCCCCTTCCACTGGGTGATCGGCTAGGAACTCCGCTACCGCTCTCCCTTTCACTGACTTGCGCGTTATATATTTCAAATCAAATTTGGAAAGCAGAAGCAACCAACGAGCTAGCTTACCCGTAAATGCCGATTTCTCGAAGAGATATTTGATGGGATCTAATCTTGAAACCAGTATTACAGAAGCAGCTAATAGGTAGTGCTGCAGCTTCCTGGTAGCCCATACCAAAGCCAAACAAGCTTTCTGCAGCGGAGTATAAAGGGTCTCGTAATCCAACATCTTCTTGCTCAGGTAGTAGATAGCTCTCTCCACTTTGTCCTCAGACTCCTGTGCAAGCACACAGCCCATTGTAGTTTTAGTCACTGAAAGGTACAAAATCAACAATTTTCCCAGCTCAAGTGGTGACAACACGGGTGGGTTCTGTAAATATTGCTTGATCTGTTCGAAAGCAGCTTGGCATCGGCCGTCCCATTGGAATTTCTTTCCTTTCTTCAGGAGACCAAAGAGTGGTTCACAAGTCAAGGTTAATTTTGCGATAAACTGTCTTATGAATTGCACTTTACCCAGAAATCCTCGCACCTCCTTTTCAGTTCTTGGTGGTGGCATTTCTAAGATGGCCTTGATTTTGAAAGGATCGACCTCGATACCTCTCTGTGTGATCAAGAACCCCAATATTTTCCCTACTGTAACTCTGAACGTACACTTCTAAGGATTCAACCGCAACCGATACTCTCTGATCCGTTGAAAGAATTTCTGCAAGGCAGTGTAGTGGCCCTCTCTTTCCTTGGACTTGATAATCATGTCGTCCACGTACACCTCAACCTCTTTATGGATCATGTCATGCAAAATTGTGGTCGCGGCCCTTTGATACGTAGCCCCAGCATTCTTCAGCCCAAATGGCATCACCCTATAACAATAGGTTCCCCACGGGATGGTAAAACCAGTCTTCTCTCGGTCGTCGGGTGCCATCAGAATCTGATTGTAGCCAGAAAATCCATCCATGAATGAGAGCAACGCATGCCTAGCAGTGAAGTCCACTA
Organism: Camellia sinensis; assembly: GCF_055761805.1. NCBI lineage: Eukaryota > Viridiplantae > Streptophyta > Magnoliopsida > Ericales > Theaceae > Camellia > Camellia sinensis. The sequence continues at coordinate 72,621,442 of NC_138974.1, forward strand.
ATTTGTCGATATGCGGCAGAGGAAAGCCGTCCTTCAGACTGGCTTTGTTCAAATCCCTGAAGTCCATACATACCCGATTCCGCCGTCCTTCTTCGGCATCGGAACTATATTGGCCAACCAAGTTGGGTATTCAGATACCAGTAGGAACCCTGCGTCAATTTGCTTGGTGACCTCTTCTTTGATCTTGATAGCCCAATCCGGGCGTATCCTCCTAAGCTTCTACTTAACAGGTCAAGCCTCTGGGTCAAGAGGGATCCGGTGCTGTACAATCTCAGGATCGATTCCAGGTATGTCTTCGTAGGACCATGCGAAAACATCTTTGAAATCTTTTAATAAAGCGACTAAGCGCTCGCGCCCCTCCGAAGACAACGTGGACCCGATCTGGACCAGTCGCGGGTCCTTCTCAGTACCAACATTAATTTGGATGATTTCATCAACCAGCAGTTTTACAAACCTCTCCTGCTCCTGATCTAGCAAATATTTCAAAATCGGAGGAATTTCTTCCTCGTCGTTTTCATCAAAATTTTGAAAGTCTGAATTAATGCAATAAATCAAGGGCACAGAAAAATACTCAAAGGCCACAGCCATTCCATTCTCATTAATCACTTCCAAGTCGCTTGATTCCTCTGTTACAACAGACACAAAGGAAAAAGAAAAAGACGACCTAGACAGGACTGTGGCATCCGAGTTGTCACCCCCAGGAATACCGGACTCAGACTCAGATGAGCTGGAACTTGATTCCGACTCTATAGACTTGGTGGAATCAGATTCCGGTTCACTACCTGACCCGGTGCTGTTCGATAAGAATCTCTCCTCGTACTACCAGAGGAGGGAGGGTGAGATGGACGCATCCAAAATGTTTGAAGGTGGGCTCGCAACCGTTTCATTCCCGATCATAGACACTGAGAGGTCATCCCCCAAGCACTCATGTACGATCGGAGGATCTGAAAGTAGATAAGCCAGTACTACTCAATCTCGGTGCTCTCGGAATCCACTTCCTTATACTGCTCAACCTCAACTGATGGGTCTGTCTGCTCTTCAACAACTTCATCCCCGGACAACTGTAAGTCGAAGAAAATCTCGACTCCCGGCAGGCATCTTTTCTCTGCGTTTATCCATGGCTCTGGGAAGCTGCAAAATGGAAAGTCTTCCCCCTCCCCGACAAAGCGTCCGTTCAGGGTGCCTTGGATAGCCCAATGCATCAACTCAAAATGCCTTCTGGTCTGCTTGGCTCTGGCTCTCCCAGCCATTTCTTTGCCTTTCCTCACCCAGTCCTCTTTAGTGGGCAGATAACCCAAGCCAAAGGTATGTGGGTTGTGCGGCACTTCGGCCGATGTTGTAATGCCCTTTCGGCAACTTTTTCCTAGTCCTATCCCAGGGATATGCTGGAGCTTGTTCATGAGGTACACAGACTGTGCGCTGACATACAATCTCTCGTCAACAGCTAAAATGTTCTGTACGACTCGGGCCTCAACTAGGGTAAATCCTGACAGGAACACATCCTCCGTGCCATGCTCGATTTCCAAAACCGGTGTAGACACCTCTGGCGGTGGATGGATTGACGAATTCCCAAAAACAATAGTCACCCCTTTCCTGTGGGGGTATTTCAACATCTGATGCAGGGTGGAAGAGACCGCCTTGACCTGGTGCAACCACGGCCGCCCTAGGAGTAGATTAAAGGTTGCGGGAACGTCCAAGACATGGAAGTTAATATCGTGTTGTCCTGGACCAACCTGAGTCCGAATCTTCATAGTCCCTACCACTTCTCTGCTGGTGTTATCGTAGGCCCTTATCACCTGGGCAGTTGGCACAAAGTCCGCGGGCTTCAACCCAATTACATATGCCGTCCTCGACAGACACATATTAATGGCAGATCCTGTGTCAACAAGAACTACCGGTATCCACTTGTTTCTACACTCGACAGAGATGTAGAGAGGTTTGTTATGGTTTGCGTCCTCAGGCGGCAATTCCTTGTTAGAAAAGGTCAACGTCGGGGAAGCACCTCCCGGAAAAACCAATCCTACCAGCTGCTCAGGCATGGTATCTATTAAAAGTTTGGCTTTGTCCATTGCAGAAAGGACAGCCTGTCTATGAACTCTTGAGGCCATGAGCAGTCCCCAGATGGAGATGTTTGCTTGTATCTTCTTTAGCTATTTCAGCACAGCCTCCTCTTCGAGCAATTTATCTTTCTGTTTCTCTGCCTCTTTGTCCTTGCCGAACGCCTCTGGTTGATCTAAGTTTGGGGGTTTGAAATACCGTCCGCTCCTAGTTATGTGGTCAACTTCGTCAATATACCAGGTATCATCTGGCTAGTTGTTCCCCCAATCTTCATCTATGTGGGCAAGACATAGGCCGTCATCTTCCCACCACATGCCATCGACAGCCGACAGACACCTGTCCGGCTCCGTTACAACTATTCATGTGCTCGCAGTATCTTCCGTTCCTGTGCCCGCAGCACGTTCTGTTCTTGTGCACACAGCACGTTCTGTTCTTGTGCACACAGCACGTTCTGTTCCCGTAGGGGCTTTGGCCTTTCTGACTAGAAATGGCAGCGGGGCGGGGCGGGGCCGGGGACCACCTCCCCCGTCCCCGATCCCCGAAAATAATATACACCCCGTCCCCGTCCCCGATCCCCGACGGGGACTCATAGCCCGGCCCCATCTCCGCCTCCGATCGGGGATCGGGGATCCCCGACCCTAAAAATCCTCGGTGGTGATTTTTTATTTTTATGTATATAAAAATCTAAAGCAACAAAAAAATTGTAAAAATCTGAACCAACATACAAAACATCTGAAGCAACAAAAAAAATTGTAAAAATCTGTAAACAAAAGAAAGCATGCTTCTCATTGATTTATTCCCATACAAAAATACCAAAGCTTTAGCAAATTCCCATTACTCAGAAAGAAAACAAGATTCATGAAATTCATGCTCATGATATAACTTCTAGATTCCTTCCTTCAAAAAAAAAAAAAACAGATCTATCACTCATATTCAGATATATATATATATAATCAGATCTATCACCCTCTCATAATCAGATATATCACCCTCTCATAATCAGATATATAGATCTAAAATAAACAGATCTATATACTCATATATATATATATATATAAATCTGTTTTAACACCATACATGTACAAATCTATATACAACACCATACGAAGGAGGATCGGCGTCGCGGAGAGGACGATCGGCGTCGAGGACGAGGATCGGCGTCGAGGACGAGGATGATCGGCGTTGAGGACGACTCTCAGCATCCCAGACGCAGATCGGGGAGTGAGGCAGTGAGGTCGGGAGGGAGATCAGAGGGAGAGAATGATGAAGATCTGAGGGAAGGAGGGAGAGGGGGCTTTTAGAGAGAGAGAAAGAGAGAGCGAAAGGAAGAGACAGACTAAACTGAGTTGAGTCCAGACCAGAGGCAACATGTAATATAATATATATATATATATATATATGGCCCTAAACATAAACAACTAAACATATAAACATATAATATATATATATATATTATAATAAGTATACGGGGGGTCAGTCGGGGATCAATTGGGGCGGGGCCGGGGTTGGGAAACCTATCCTCGTCCCCGGCCCGAAAATCATTAGGGATCAGATTTTTAATACCATCCCCAGCCCTATGGGGATAATTTTCGGGGAAAAACCGTTCCAATCGGGGTCGGGGGATCGGGTCCCCATCGGGCCGGCTTTAAATTGCCATCCCTATTTCTGACCCTCTCAGAATCTTCGATCCTTTCCCACTCAGACTGCTTTAGTGCAGCTTGCTGTTTAACATCTCCTGTATTCAAATTGCCCGAATCCCAAGAGAAATTCTTAACACCGGCGCTCTCCGCGGGTGCATCATGCTCTTCGGCCCTTCCAGCCACTGTTGATGTCCCCGTCCCTGACGGACCCTGTCCTGATTGAGGTTGCTCAACAGCATCCGGCTCGTCACTGAGCCACCCAGTAGCTTCTACTGACCCTTCCAGACCAAACTAGTTAACAATCACGTCCCCTGAGTCCTGTTCGTTGAAGAATTAAAGGTTCGTAATGTCCTCCTCCAGTTCTGCCAGGTCATCCAGCCCCTAATTAAGTCCATCCTCTCGTATTACACAAATCTCTGCCCCTACCGGCAATTCCACATTCGGCCTAGCCTGGCTTGTTGATGTAATGTAACCGCTCAGGTTGTACTTAAAGCTCGCAGACCCCTCAGGCTCTGTATTCGCAGTTTCATCTGCCCCCATAACCGACCCACTTCTATCTTCGGTAGTCACCACCACCATTTCAGGTTGGGTTTGGGAGATGTCCAACATGCACAAGTCAGTGCTGTCAAGAATGAACACCTCCGGTTTGGATAGGTAAGAATGGGTGATATATATGTTAGGGTCGTATGACCCAACCCTAGTTTGGATCAGATTGATGCGTTTGGGAGGTGGAGCTTGGTTATGTGGTGAGAGAGGGTTGGTTGCGACATTCGGTTTCTCCGGAGGCACGATCACCCTGTTGTCAATGAGATCTTGAATCTCATGACGCAATCTAAAGCATTGGTCAGTATCATGACCATGCTGTTGGTGAAAGGCGCAGTGCTTAGCCGGCTTATGGGTTGGTGGGAGATTACTTGGTAAGGGCCGCGGCTCTAGGGGCTTCAAGTGCCCTTTCCTGATCAAAACTCCCAAAGCTTTGGACAGAGACATATACAACAGAGTAAAGGTTCTCTGGCCTCGTGGTGCGAATTTGGTTGTTTGCGAGCTACTTCCAGACACGCCGATGAATGGTGTAGCTGAAAGGGTTCTTGGGGTGGTGGTGGTGGTAACCATACTCACATCTGAAGCTCTGGCAGCCGCAACACTGCTTGTGCCTGCATTCATACTACGGTTGAATGCCCTCTTGGGCTACTCTCTCTCATGATCAATGAGGCCCTGTTTCATCGCGTCCTTGATCTGTACCCCTATCTCATGTAGATCTGCAAAGGTGGGGAGGGGGAGAACGATCATCTTCTACATGAGCTTGGGCTGGAGGTTGTGCACAACCATCCGAATTTGGTCCTTGTCAACCGGCCTGATGGTCATTATCGAGGCCCTGGCCCTCCACCGGGTCACAAAATCAGAGAAGCTCTCCTTTGGCTCTTGCTTAGTTGCCTCGAGATCACGAGTTGTGACCTCGATCGGTGTATTGTAGGAGTATTGAGCTACAAAGGCCTCATCCATCTCCTCCAAATTCCTCTTAACGGCGTCCTCTAGTTTTGCATACCAAATAGCCGCTACACCCGACAGGGTCCGGCCAAACTGGGAAAGCTTCTACAATCTGGAGAGGCCCATCGGCCTTAAGATATCTAAGAACAGCTGCAAATGCACCATAGGATCTCCAGACCCGTCGAAACGGTCTATGTGCGGCATTTTAAACCGATCTGGCAGAGTCACGGCCGAGTCGGTGTACCCATCCTCAATATCCAGAATGAACTTCGCACCCTGAGACTTCTTAAAAAGCTTTTCCAGCTTGCTTACTTTTAACGCCGTTGGGTCCACCTCGAACTCAAAGGGAGAATCTGGTAGGTTGGCAGGTGCTTTGGATAGCTGGGGTGGAATTGGGGCCAGAGCCGGCCCTGTTGGAACGTCCGTATCATCCTGGACGTGTGCGGCCTCCCTAAGTATGGGAACTCTTGGTGAGAGAGGAACTTGGTGCGAAACAGATGCCCCGGCTTGCTGTGGTGGTTATTATTGCTGAAGTCTAGCAATCAACTCTACCTGTTGTGCCATAACCTCAGCCTGGCATGCGGCAAATTCCGCTTGACGGGCAGTGTTCTGCTGCATGGTTTTCATACTCTCCTAGAGCTGACGCATCATCTCCTCTATACCTGCCATATTATGCTGATCTATTCGAACAACCGGTATATCTGTCCCTACAATAGAAACTGAGACCTCAGCTTGACTGTCCACTGGTGGGGTAGACCACTGATCTGACGACCGCTGTACCGATACACTGCACCTTTTTGACCTCCGTTTGGTAACCGAGGGTAAAGAAAGGAACACTGCTTGTCCGTCTATCAGATCCCTGGATCGATTAAGTCTACGACCTCTAACCCAGAGTGCTCGGGGGATATCTGCCTGGTTGGATGCAATGGTGCTAAACTACCTTGCAAAAAGATAAATAAAGCATAATAAGGAAATAATGAACAGAAAAACGGACAGTATAACAGCTTAAATAAAGACAACACGCAGTTAGCAAACACAAGCTGAATGAACTGTTCTCAACCACTGATCACTGTTCCCGAATCACTGCCCCAAATCTGAATCTGATACCCGCAGGTAAAACTGATTCCCAAATACTGATGCCCGCAGGCCTGATATCCAGACTTGCAAACTGATACGTGCATTCTTGTAGAGACGCACTCTAAAAGCACATAGCAAGCAAGTGAGAGCCAAGACACCCCTATGGAGGGGTATGATTTCCTTGTCCTATTTTGTCAGGTGCTAGGGTTTCACTACGCACGCAGCGGTTTCAAATAACCTATAATCGAGGAAGCAACCTGTCCTAGCTTGGAATGGTCACTACAGTTTCCGATATGCACTAGGTCGAATGCTCAAAAAGGGTGCCCCGGTAAAACCGGGGTTTGTGTTCCCGTCGTGGCAGAGCCCGCAACCGGTCAACCTTATGGCACGCTTCACAAAGCAAGCCTCCGGCGAACCATTCAAGAATAGCATTCGGCAAACACGGTGTCCTAGGCCCACCAATGAACATGCAATGCAAAGAGACACATAAGTGTAATCAAAATAAGATATTATGAGTTCGAGTCAAGTTCTCTAAATCCCCAACAGAGTCGCCAGAAACTGTAGACGTGCCCGAACGTCCCAGGCTCCGCGCGCGAAATGGCGCGAACATCCCGTTTTGTTCATTAGCTATTACAGTTCGGACTCAAAGTCACGGTTCTGAATCTAATCCTGCAAAGTGCAATGCAAGACCGATAAATCACCAAAGAGTCCAAATTCGGCAAATCGTTTTGGAAAATTGATTTTTATAAAGAAGTGCCAAACATGGACTGCTTTGCCAGGTACAGAGTCACCACCTAAATGTTTTATTTTTAGGAAAATTTAGGAAACCCTGACTCGTTGCCTAAGGCCACGTGTCCGTCATCACCAAAGTTGCCTCGGCTCGGGAACTTGGGTATAAGAGGGGAAGGTTATGCAATGAGTACCCCCCTCGCTCGATCAAAGATCGGCCTTTACTAACATGGTATCTTGTTTTTGAAAACACATGCGTTCTTATTCTAATTATTAGCTAGAATTACTATGTGATGTACACAACATACAAGTATAGACTAGATCGCTTAAGTTTGAACAAAACATCTCATGTTTGTTTGAAAGTGGTTTGAAAGTGTTACTCGCAAGTAGGCTAAGACGTGGATTTGCCACCCTCGGGTGGGCTTAAGAAAACATGATTTGGCCACCCTCAAGTGGGCTTAAAACTCACATTTCGATGAATTGTTCGAATTCAAGTAATCCAACCTTTACCCACAAGCATTCAGGCAGTTATATCAGTTAAGCAAATAGCCTCATGGCAAGAATGCTATCATGGCAACACTCACACTCATGCAAGATGCTAATGCATAAAAGCTTACCTAGTACTCCGAGTCAAAACAAAAGCTAGTTAGTAATCAATGCATGATTCTAGCTATGTTAAGATGGCTAATGCAACACATGCAAAATGCAACTAGAAATAGGCTCGGCTATTCTAAGATGGCATATAAGATGCAACTTGATAATCATGTATTCAAATCAGAATTGAAATACAATGCAGTTAGTATGATGCGCCGAGCCCGGTGTATGCAATACAAATGGATGGATGCAAACATGCGAGCATAAGAATACTAATTGAAACATGACCTAAAACTAACTATTGTAAGCGGTTAAGTAAAAAGGAGAAAGACGTGATGGAAGACATGCATCACACACACGCACGCTTATTACAAAAATGTGCCCTATCGACGGAGGATCCGAATAAATAATACAAACCAACTAATTAATCAACTACCCTAGCTAATTAATTATTACAAAACCTTAACTAATTAAGTAAATTAATTAAGTTACAAAACAGACTAAGTATGAAACTAAAAAGGCTGCCACAGCTCCGCCTCGAAATGATTGAATGATGCATGCTCGACCACCTCGCTGGAAACCCGTTGCCATGCCTCATGTTGCCTCTGTTTGCACTGTTCTATACCTCTGAGAACTGTGAAAATATCTGTGATGCTTCTGAACCACTTAATGGCCATGCTAAGAGGTCATCGGCCAAAATATAGGGCCATCGGCCAGACAACAATGGCCATCGACCAAATTTTATGATATCGACCAAACATTCCTGGCCGATCGGCACTTAAGATAGCCGATCGGCCATCTTTTCCTACAGATTGCTCCTTTTGCTGCAGCAGAGGACAAACAAGGGCATGGCAATAGATTTGCAAAAAAATATTGTGCACCTACACCCCTTATCATGTTTGAGACTCAAAGGAGTACAGTGTTCGACTCTCGAGCCATCAATCACGCATTTCGATGCATGATAGCCAAAGAGGCCGAATTGCACAAATCAATATGGAATGAATGCACAAAAATACATGAATGCCTCACACTCTATCATGTTGGATCAAGAGTGTTGGCGACTGAGGATTGAGGCACGTTTCGTCACTTCAAGTACGAAACGTCCCTCGGTCCTCGTGTTTGGTTTGACACCCCAAACCAAACACAATGCAATGCATGTAACATAGAGAAGCTATGCAATGCAATATATGCATGCTAAATGCAATATGACTCAAACATGCAGGCAAGGCTAAGGTAACAAGCATGCCAAATGCAATGCAACCTAAACAAGCATGTGACAAAATGCAAACTAGCAAGCATGCAAAATGCAACTTAAACATACAAACATGCATGGCGTACAAAGATGGACAAGCATGCAACAACATGCAAACTAGCAAGCATGCAACAACATGCAAAGATGGACTTAAACCAAAATGGGCAGACCTCAGCCATGCTCAAATCAGTGGCCAAAATGCTAAGAAATGATGGAATGATATGCAAAATAAGCATGCATGCCAATTGGCTTATCACTTAGGCATGAGGACACAACTCTCAAACATAAGCAAGGAGTGACAAACATGATAATGTGGAAATGAGGTAAGCTCTAAAATCATGCAAGGAGTGGTGCCAAACCACTCAAACAAGTCAAGCATGGCATGCAAGAGGCTCAAAACTTGAAGCTAGCAAAAGGGGCTTGCACTAAGGCTATGAAAAACATGAAGCAAATGGCAAGTACAACCCAAAACAGTCCTAGATCATGCCAAAATGAGTCTAAGACAAGCATGGAGCAAAGCTAAAACAAGCCAACATGAAGGGCATTAGGCATGACGCATATAAGGCCAAAAGGGGTATTACACTACACCTATTAGGACCAAGTATGGCATGACTTAAACAATGAAAAATAGAGTTATGGCATGTCAAAACAAACCCAAAAATCCATTGAGATGGCATCCCAAAATCCTAAGTATGATGGCATGCACAATGATCCATTCTTGAAGCATAAAACATCAACTCTTCAAAGCATTGAAAGGATGACAAATGCAAGTGTATGGCTACACCACATGGACTGAAATCACATATAAAATGATGCCAAATCATGAAAATGGTCAAAACAATGCATGCTAATGACTTGAACACTCAAAGCCAACAAGCTAGATTGAACCAAGGCTATACAAAACAATGCATGCATGACCAAGACAATACAAATCAGAGCTAGAGCATGGTAAAACATGACTAAAAGATTCTTTGAGTTGAGCCAAAACAAGCAAGAATGATGGTCCAAATGCATGATACATGTTAAGGCAAATGAGAGGATTGCAAGACAAGTGCATGGAGCATGCAAGAGGCTATTAAACCAACTTAAAACAGAGGTATATCATGACAAAATAACACCAAATACTTGTTGAAATGGGGCCAAAACATGCTAACCAAACATGCTACCAATATGAGCCATTTATACTAGCAAATGAGACACAAGGAGAGGGAGGGTGTCCCTCTCCTATTCAAGACTCCAAAACCACTTCTCTACCACTGAAAATCTTCTGGATTTCAGTAGTGAGAAGGTCAAAACAAGATGGTTCCAAAGCTCAAAAGGAAAGGCTCAAAACAAGGCCAAACAAGGCCTAATAGGAGGTAGACTACCCCCAACCAAAAAGTGACCTTAAACAATCATCACAAGCATGAAAAATCAGAACTTTTTGTATTAGAAAGCTAAGCTTAAAACAGCATGCAAGTATGTCTAAAAGCTTAAGCAAGAATGAGGGATTAAAAGGTAGTTTACTCACCCTTGAAGAACACCTTCAAGAACAAAACTCCAGCACCTTTTATGAGCTTAAACCACTCCAAGAACTCTGAAACCAACTCCTAAGGACCTTAGCAACCAAAGGATGGTGTTCTACTAGGTGTTTGTGTGCAATAGTATGAAAAAAATACACTTTAAGGCACAAACACACACACAAATATAGAGAGAAAGGGAGATATATATATACAGAGAGAGAGAGAGAGATATATATATATATATATATCAATTTTCTGAACCTCTGGAAAGGGATAAGGGCCTCCCTTCTTATAGAATTTTAATCCTCAAGCTTGTTCAACAGGCTTGAGTCTTGAATGCAATCCCTCCATACACGTGTATGAAGGATGAGAATTGTGCCCATCAACTGTCACAACTGGCAAAAAATATCTACAAAAAGCAGATGGAAAGGTCTCGGCTCAAAAATATGGTCGATCGACCAAAAAGAGTGCCGATCGACCAACACTTTTGGCCGATGGCAAGAAAACAAGGCTGATGGCATCATGTCCTAGCTGATGGGTTGAGGGGATGGCCAACAAGCCACCCTCTTCCCTTAAAAGCAAAATCACAAGTCCTTGGTCCACAACCAAGCACAAAACAAACAAGTTAAGAGATCCTAAGGCAAGGCGCGCAGCCGAGGCCTTCAGGAACTCAAAACGAACACGAGCACGGATGATTATCGAGTGTTCAAATGATGACGTTCAAGTCTTGAGGACAGTCAAAAATGGGGTGTCTACAGCTAGCTTCATGTGACTCTGTCGGGATTTATCGTGGGGTAGATTTTTTCCTCCGTCCCAGCTTTGGTTAGTGGCTAGGATGTCACGGCTATGAGGAGTGGGATGCTTATCCGATTCCATGTGTTTATCTGCAGTAGAGACTGGGGGCATGTGGGGGTGGTTATCCTTTTTTATTAGGCTTGTGGGCTGTTACTTTGTGAGTATGTCTGTTGTGTTTTAAAAGCTTTGTGGTGTTTATTTGTATCTTTGCCCATATATCCACCCCAAGTTCCCATCTATTATCTCTAATAGTAGAGGTTACTTGGGGAAAAAAGGATACATGGGCAAAGTTGGGTTATTTTGTTTTCTGTTGTTCTCCCGTTTTTGTGGAGTTAGGTTGTATTTCTCCCTTCTTTCTCAGGAGGGTGTAGTGATAGTTTTAGGTTGGTTTTGTAATCGTTTATTTCTATGTTGTTGGGTGTGTCTGGGGTATGCCCCTTGTAAATTTGTAAATTTCATTGTCTTTATTTTGACTTACTCACCCCAAAAAAAATTAACATTAAAAAATATATACATGATGAGCTACTCACATTGTTTTGAACTTGTGGAATTAGGAGTTTGCACTTTTTTATCTTGTTATTTTTTTATTTTATTTTAGTTGTTGCCAATCCAAAAAAAAAAAAAAAGTATATATATCAAACTATTCATTCCTTTCTCTTTATATAATTTTTTTTTTTAACTTAAAGTCAATGTTTTATATAGTAGTTCTGAAGTACCACGTGATTATACTCCCTCCTCAATTACCATTCATTATACTCTTTCATGTTTCCCAATCACTCAACACAAATAATTAATATCTTACCTTCTCCACCAATTGTACTACCATGGAGCACCATGTGACCGTACTCCTGAACTATCAAATAATCATTTTTTTGATGATTAAGTCTCGTTTAGATCAATTTACACACAACTCAACTAATCCCAGAACCCACACAAAGTATCCCTTCACGTGAATCGAGCAAAGTCCGTGAACATGCCCCAAATTAAACCTGAGACCTAGAGGAACACATCCATAAACCCCAAACTACACCTACTAAACCAATCCATTAAAATTTACAAGGGAGCTTTTTTGATAAATTCCCTTTCTAAGAGTTTTATTACATCCAACCCATATTCTTTTTTACTATTCCAGTAGGTCCTATTTGAGGTAAGAAAACCAAAACACCTTTAATCTCTCTTGCCCCCACTAATGTTGATTGCCATTTTGTTTTGGTAGTTCCTATGATTATTTCTATTCCCCATATCTTCACTCCAAAATGATGCATTAACTACACACCACTATTTAATGTTGATATATATTACACACAAAAAATTAAACTTGGTTCTATATTGATTGTCATTATGTTTTGGTAGTTCCATGCATCCAAATGTTGATTGTACGTGGTGACGTTAATGTTCACATTAAATAACGTAAATGTAAATGTTCACATCAGATGACGTTGTGATAAAGGTGATGTTAAGGTTCACATCAGCATTGCATCAAATTACACAACCACATGTCTCACTTTCATTTGAATATAAACATAACTGTACGTGATGACGTGAATGTTCACATTAGATGATGTGAATATGAATGTTCACATCAGATCACGTGAATGTGAATGTTCACATTAGATACCGTTGTGATAAAGGTGGAGTTAAGGTTCACATCAGCATTGCATCAAATTACACAACCACAAGCCTCAATTTTTATTTGAATATAAACATGGCGTGTGAATGTTCACATCAGATGACGTTGTGATAAAGGTAATGTTAAGGCTCATATCAGCATTGCATCAAATTACACAACCATAACCCTCAATTTTCATTTGAATATAAACATGACGTGAATATTCATAATAAAAATGGGGCAATTACATTATGTGTTGTCAATTACATGATATTGATATTTAATGTTGATTATCATTACCAATAGTAATCACAATCACAAAAAGGGGGAATATAATATATTATCACTGCCTAAAAATAATAATATTCACATGTTGTGAATGTTCACATTACTATATTAGATGAGAGAAAATTTTTCGAAAAGGTGTTGTGAATGTTCACATCAGATGAGAGAGAATTCTCAGGGCGTTGAAGCCATTATAGAACTTTCCGGAAAGGTGTCCATTTTATAAGATTATCCAATTTTTTAATAGGAAAAAGGTTTAGGCCCCCTTTTTTCTTGACCCCCACCACCCCCAATGTATTGGGATTGACCAGCTTTTTGCATTTTGTTTTTTGTTTTTTTTTTTTCCTCCTATCACTCATTGATATGTGTCTGTGGGGATTATGGGGGTCAAGGAAAAAATGGGTCTCTATCAGTTCTGTTTTTAATAAGTTTGATGAAAAGGGAGCTTTTTTGGTTAAGGGTTTAGGGACTTTAAATATCAACATTAAAGTTTGATGAAAATAGAGCTTTTTTGGTTTAGGGTTTAGAGATATTAAATATCAATATTAAATAACAACATTAAATATAAGGGCATAAGAGTCTAAGAAAATAGTGTAAATCAAGAAAAAAAAAAGACTTTATGGAATAAAAGTGTACATACATAGGACTAAGTGGGTTAAAAAACTTCTTCATGAACTTTTTGGGTTAGAACACTTCTAAATGAGATTTATCAATAAAAATCCCTATTTACAATTACCATATATTATATGTATTAATTAATCTAGAAAAACATCAATTATATTGAATTCAAAACGTCTGAATTTTGATGGGTACGATTGATGATATCAAGAAAATTAAAACTCGGGAATAAGCTATGGAAGATTTACCAGTTACAAAGCCTCGATCATATATATACCAGAGATTCTACTAAGCACACAGGGGTGTATTCTAGTTACAAGGCCTCGATCATATATATACCAGAGATTCTACTAAGCACACAGGGGCGTATTCCATACCTGCAAAACTCAACTATTTAGTCATTTTACAGTACCAAAAAAACAAAACAAAAGATATCAAAAAAAACAGCAAAGAAATTTATTTACTTTAAAAATAAATCAAAAGTTGATGTACCACTAATAGAATAAGGTAAAATTATAAGAGTAAAAATGTCAAAACTACAAACATTAGAGTAAAATACAAAATTATATATCACCAAAATAGCTCAATTTAAAATCAAAATTTTACGCATAAAACGCAAAAAAATCCGACCCATTATCATCCTTTTTTATAGCTAAGAGAGACAGTGGTATTGAACCATTTGTCTTTAGAGGGAAATAACACTTCAATGGTGCCAAAAAAAGGTAATTACAACATTATAAAAAAAATTATACATTTTAAATTAAAATGTTATATTTTTCTGAACTTTCTCCCAGCTTCTTTTTTTTTGTTACAAAAAAATCCTCTCCCTCGTTTGCAGGTCCAAGGTAGCACCTCTTGCAGAGATCACCAGGGTGTCTTGATGTCCATTTTGAGTTAGGAGATTATAACCTGAGAATTTCCCAACCACCCAAGACAAGCTTCGCTTAAGTTGGGACTCGTCATCTCTACCAAATGCGATGAAGCTACTTAAAACTAACTTCCTAACCAACTGTGCTACGCCCAAAAGAATTTTAAACCTGATACCTAAGAGCTTAATCTCTAAACCTTTTCCAAGTTTCCAACCATGCTTGGGTTATTCTCTCAGCTTCACTGACAAATAATACTCCCTTATTTTTAGTAACTACTGCTCTTATGCATTCATGGATAGGATCAAGGGTGAATAGTGATAGGACCTCTCAACTCTTTGTCTCTCTCTCTCTCTCTCTCTCTCTCTCTCTCTCTCTCTCTTTCTCGCTCTGTGCGAGTGTGCAGCGCTTTGAAATCATCTAATTATCCCACACGCCATCTCTTTATTTGTTTGAAAATGTTTCAGATCCCTATTTTTAGATTCCTAAATTAATTTTTAATGATGTGTCTTAGGAACTATTTGTTATAATTTTTGGAAGTGATTATAGCTTATTTTGATTTGAGAGTTTATGTCAGACTGTTTGGTACAACTTCTGTTATAGCTTATTAGACAGAAATAGCTTAAATAAGTTAAAAAGGACTAATTATTTGAAAGCTGAGATATGAGTGCTTTTAACTTCTGCTTTCTGATTATCTACTTTTTGTTAGAACAATCTATTATGTACAATAAATAACTTAAAACAAATCAAACAAATAAAAATAAATTTCTTGCAGAATTTATTTACCAAACCGAATTAATATTTAAATGATCAAGTCGAGTGTGTGACACTCTGTCCTTAAGATAGATTCGCCTGCTTCGGTACTTATGGATAAATGGCATTTATCTCCCAGGATACAATGATCTTCACAAATCGTAGTAGCACTCCAAACAATTTGTACGGCGAACCAAACCTGTGTTCTATCTTCTCTGAATTTTATTCTAAAACTAGTATGAAGAATAATGACGCAAGAAAGCAAAATGAAGGCAACAAAATGAATTTTTTGGAATGACCAAATGCTAAAAAACTTCTAGTATTTATAGGCATAAAAGTGGCTGTCGGAACAGGTACAAAAGGAATTAACAGATCTGTTTTTGAATAAACAAGTGCAGTTACTGTTTGAACAAATAACTGCTAGGCAGTTTTCAACCTGTCTGAACACAGATTTGAATTTGTTCTGTGAAGAAATTGAATCTATCCGGGTGCAACAAGTTGAAAAATATGTTTGGACAATTTAATCTGTTGTGGAATTCAGACTTAGAAGAGGCACAATTTTTGGACAAAAAAAATTGAATTCAAATTTGAATTAATTTCATTTTGAAATTCAAATAATTTCCTGCAAGAATTGAAAAAATTCAAATAAATTAATGTTAGAACCGACCCGATCCACAACCCACAACCCGCGCCCGGCTCAGCTCGGCTCGGCAGTTGAACGGCGGTGATGACGCGCGCGTGTGTGGTGATTTAAGTCAAGGTTTAATTTGTCTATAACTCCTCCCTTCAAAAAACTTGGAGTGCCCTTTGGAGCCCAACTCAAGTGTTGCTACCTAGAACTTATATACACATATAAGTTCTCTTAAGTTTCCAATGTGGGACAAATGTGGGACAAATCTTACAAGGAAACCCACATTTTTATTCTTTTATTGTCCATTCCACGAACCCAAAAATGACGTTAACTTCACATTCACACATAAATGGTTTTGACAAACTGTCTTCACCGGGTGACTTGTCATGCGGCAAGGAACACGTCACCTCTTTGGAACTACCTCAAAAGACGTGTGAGCCCCACTCAAATTTGAGTTCAAAGTTGGCCCAAGATAAGCTTATAAAAGCCAAATTTTCCAACAATCCCCCACATGAATAGAATTTGACGAAGAAAAATGCAATAACACAATCTAATTACAGAGAGTACAGAAATTAAAAATATTCTGCAAAGGATAGGTAGCTTTTGGCTTTGAACCTTCCCTAGTGAGACACTATCGGATTTACTAGCTAACCAGTGAACATGATGTCTTGAACTGTTCAGCTGTTTCTGTAAACCAAGACAATAGAACTCACATAGTATATTACCAGACACAGTTTAGTTCTCACTATTGTGTTCATTTTGGCCCTGAATAACCTAATCTTTCCTGAGTGCTCTAAAGAATTGTGGCCCTTCACAAATCTTATAGAACTGACTCAGTTCACACTCATATAAATGATTCTTATGAAGAGTATCTTGCCATACTCCACTAGGTATTCCTAGATAAAGAATCATTAAAAGTATTATTTAAGCTAAGACACTGCAGACATCCCTATTTCATCATAAAAATTGGTAGGAGTTTGACTCCCCAGTGATCCTTATGAGTCATACACAACTCGGTTGTCCCTTTGAACCTAGATATTGGGATCTTTAGTCAACTAGGTTGGGTTGTCGTTATGGTAACTCTTGTTTAACGGGCTTAAGTCCCATTCCCCTCGATGAGTTCTCAACTAACTCTCTTGCTAACCATTTGGTTAGTAGATCCGCTATGTTGTTTTAGACTTCACATATTCAATGGAAATAATTCCATTAGAGAGTAGTTGTCTCACGGTTTTATGTCGACGACGAATATGTCGTGACTTACCATTATACATATGACTTTGTGCTCTGCCTATTGCTGATTGACTATCGCAATGTATGCATATAGCAAGCACCGGTTTTGGCCACATTGGAATATCTTCAAGGAAGTGGCAAAGCCATTCTACTTCTTTCCTAGCTTTATCTAAAGTTATAAATTCTGATTCCATAATAGACCTAGCAATGCAAATATGTTTGGAAGATTTCCAAGATACAGTCACGCCACCAAGAGTAAAGACATATCCACTGGTAGATTTTGAGTCTCTAGTATCCGATATCCAATTTGTATCACAGTATCCTTTAAGTACTGCTAGATATCTAGTATAATTAAGCCCAATGTTACAAGTAAATCGGAGATATCTTAGAACCCTTATAATTGTTTTCCAGTGTTCTACTCTTAGATTACTCGTATATCTACTTAATTTACTTACTGTATAAGCTATATCCGGGCAAGTGCAGTTCATCAAGTACATTAAGCTTCCAATAATTTGGGCATACTCTAATTGAAAAATACTTCTTGTACATTTTTAGAAAGAAACAAATTAACATCCACAGGTGTTCTAGTAAGATGATCATCATCTTTGCTAAATTTGTCAAGTATTTTCTCAATGTAATGAGATTGTGATAAAGCTTACCCTTATGATGTTTTGGTAACTTTCATACCAAACATTACATCAACAATTCCCATGTCCTTCATGTCAAAATATTTGTTCAACATTTTCTTAGTAGTTTTAATCATGTCATTATTACTAATGATGAGCATATCATCCACATAAAGACATACAATGGCATAACCTTTGTCTGTGTTTTTAATAAAAACACATTTGTCACACTTGTTAATTTTAAATCCATTTGACATCATTGCCTTGTCAAATTTCTCATGCCGTTACTTTGGCGCCTGTTTTTACACACTTTTCTTTTCTTTTTTTGGAACAGAAAATCCTTCTGGTTGTTCCATGTAAATTTCTCCATTTAACTCACCATTTAAGAAAGCGATTTTCACAACGATTTGATGAATTTCTAGATTGTACAAAGATGCAATGGAAATTAGCATTCTAATGGATGTTATTCTAGTAACTGGTGAGTATGTGTCAAAGTAATCAAGATTTTCTTTTTATCTAAATCCTTTGACCACAAATCTTTTCTTGTATTTGTCAATTGATTCATTTGTTTTCATTTTTCTCTTGAAAATCCACTTGTACCCAAGATGTTTATAACCTGGTGGCAAATCCACCAATTCCCAAGTGTGATTTTGCAAGATAGAATCAACTTCACTCAAGGAGCCTCAAGACTGGACATAGCTTCTTTAAAAGTTAAAAGCTCATTTTCTAACAAAAATGTTAGAAAATCTACACCAAAAGATTTTGAGGTTCTAGCATGTTTACTATGCCTAGATTCCTCTTTCTCATTTTGATCTAATGTTTGCTCTTGTTCTTGATCATATTCTTGATCATCACTAGTAATAGCATCAAAAGATCTTTTGTTAGTACTACTCTCTTGTCCAGTCTTATTACGAAATATTTTTTTCGAAGAAAGATGCATTTCGAGATCCAATAATTGTATTTACATGCATTTCGAAATGTTCTGACTTATGAATCAAAAACCGATATGCACTACTATTCATAGCATAACCAATGAATATGCAATCAACAGTTTTAGGACCTATCTTAATCTTTTTAGGATTAGGAATAGCTACTTTAGCCAAATACCCCCATACTTTTAAGTATTTGTAGGATGATACTCTCACGTGCCACATTTCATAAGATGTTTAATTTACTTTCTTTCAGGGTACTTTATTAAGAATATAATCAGCAGAAAGTATTGCTTTCCCCACAAGTTCTGAGGTAATCCAGAACTGATTAACATGGCATTCATCATTTCTTTTAAAGTCCTATTTTTCCTTTCAGCAATTCTATTTTGCTGAGGTGAGTAAGGAGTAGTAGTTTGATGAATTATTCCATGTTCTTTACAAAACTCACCAAAACGTGATTCATATTCACCACATCTACCACTTCGAAGTTTCTTAATTTTCTTACCAAGTTGATTTTCAATTTCATTCTTATATTGAATGAAGGTTTACAAAGTTTTATTCTTGATTCGAATTAAATAAACATAACTATATCTAGTATAGTCATCTACGAAAGTGATAAAATATTTTTTCCTACCTTTAGTTTGAATTGATTTAAAATCACAAATGTCATTATGAATTAATTCAAGTAGCTCCGTACTTCGTTCAATTGAATGAAAATGGGTTTTAGATAATTTTGCCTTAACGTAAATTTCACATTTATGATTTAAATCAATATCAAATTTAGATAAACATTCCATATTAATTAATCTACGTAAAGATCCATAATTAACATGTCCTAGTCTACCATGCCATAGATTTAAAGACTCAAGCAAGTAAGAAAAAGAAATATTTTTATTAATAACAGAAGGGACAACAGTTATTACATTTAGTTTGAAAAGGCCATCAGACATGTAACATTTTCCTACATACATCCTGTTTTTGGTAATTACAAACTTGTCACTTTAAAAAACTAGCCTAAACCCATTTTTACTCAACAAAGATCCGGAAACTAGATTCTTGTGAATGTCCGGTATATGTAACACATTGTTGAGAGTGAGTTCCTTTCCAGGTGTCATCTTCAAAATAATCTTTCATTGCCCTTCAACTTTAGATGTTGAGGAGTTGCCCATAAAAAGTTGTTAACCATTGTCCACCACTGAATAAGATGTGAACATTTTTTTGTCGACACAGTTATGGCAAGTAGCACCAGTGTCCACCCACCATTCTTTAGGATTTCCAGCAAGATTTGTCTCGGAAACAACTGCAGAAAGATTTATGTCATCTATACCATTGGAAATTTTGTTCATTTCAGTCATATTGACTTGAGTAGGCTTCTTACTTGATCTTCCTTTGCTTTTGCATTTGCTACGACAATTTTTGGCCCGATGTCCCTCTTTGTCACAGATGTAACACTTGCCATTGAACTTGTACTTCTTAGTTTTCCCTCCTTTAGGGCTTTGGGCGGAATTTTCTCCAGAATACTTCCGTTTCTTAGCTTTTGGAGCATGTTCCACCACATTTGCCTTAGACTCCATTGGATGCTTACCAACCTATTTCTCTAAAATGCGGTTGTCCTCCTCAATCCTCAAATGCACAATTAATTTCTCTAAAGTCATTTCTTTGCGCTTGTGTTTGAGGTAGTTCTTGAATTCCTTCCAGCCTTGTGGTAATTTTTCAATTAAGGCAGTAACTTGGAATGTAACGTCCCAAATTTTTAACCCAAATGATAATACAACAATCATGGTTTTTTCAAGAAAAACCGAATATAAATCTCCAAACTTATATTACATGATACAATAGTTCTTCATGCAACAATACATTAATTCAACAATAAGTAAATAAACAAATAAATACCCCCAAGGGTTTACAAGTTTCCAAGGCTTGAGCCTGGTTACACGAAACAGTTATTCAAACCCACACAAACACAGTCCTTGGCTTACATACAGAGTCACAACAAAATGAGAGCATTGTACTCCCAACACACATATTTCCACGCCCTTAGTTGGGTGGAATCACCACAACTTTTCCCGCACAAAAATCCCGTAGGGTGAGCATAAAGCCCATTAGGAAATTCTTAACAAAGTATATACATTTTATACAAGTCTTAAGAGATGAAATGCACATGCCATGCTATGCCCTTTTTGAAGATAAATCACATTTTCATCTTTTGAAAAATATCATGCTCAATGATATCATGCAGTTTCAATTGTTCAAAACTTAACAATTTATTTCAAGGGCGGTAAATACGACTCTGGTAATCCCTAGGTCAGTGTCTGCAAGTAGACTATACAAGTACTACCAAATTCTCATTTTTTACCGGTATTAACCGGAAGGCTCGATACCTATCCACACGAGTTTTCGGTCTTTCACCCCGGACTCTCAGGCCAACTTATTCAATATCATCTACACCACTATCAAGACTTACCAACGTATTTAACCCAAAACCATTCCATGAAAACTTGTTTCTCAACATTCTTTTCTCAATGCAAGTTTTCAAATCAACATTCAAAGTTTAATATAATCAAATGAATTGATATGCCAATTTCACAAGATGAATATAAATACTTTTATTCCAATTCATCATCCAAGGAATAACACAATTCCCTATTCTCAAGTATCCTCAACAATTAGTTATTTCAAGACTATTTCAACCTTTTGAATAATAATTTCCAAAATGAACAACAATTCTCATATTCCCTGAAATTCATCATTTATATAATTATAAATAAGAATTTTTTCAAACATCTATTTATTTTGACACACAAAATAAATATAATAATATCATTCATGAATTTTCAATCTCTTTTAAAAAAAATCTCAAATTCTAGGTTTTCTCACCAAAACTATATAACTCAAATCTTCTAAAAGAAAACTTTCAAAAATTATCTTTTCTTCAATCAACGAAGATCAAAACCCATAAGATCATTTTAAAATAACAAGAGACAAACTTACTTTCAAAATCGCTCAACTTCTTGAATCAACAATCAATTTTCTAAACTATCGAAAAATGATTTCGAAAATCATATAGATCTTGCAAATATATATATATAACTCTAAGAAAATCCCTACCTTAAGTTTTGAAGAAGAAATGAGATGAAACTCCCAAAATCAACGGTGTCGAAACTCGATCTTCACCACACACAACGAAGTTCTCGAGAAGTTAACCAACTTTGATGAAGAACCTATGGCAGAAGTCTATTGAATCTTGAAAAATCAAGATTTTGATCCAATTTGGCGTAGGGAAATGTAGAGAGAATGGAGAGGAAAAGGTTTTTAGAGAGAGATATATACAAAAGTGATCTGAAATATCAGATTCACAAATTAATATAACATGGTTCACTCGAGCGTGGAAAGCCCCACTCGAGCGTCAAATACACTTTCCCAGTACTTTTGCAGATAGGTCAAACTTCTGGAACCAAACATTCTCCGTTCGAGCGCATAAACGGCTGCTCGAGCGGACAAGCAACTTCTAATGCATTTTGCATTTTGTTTCGGAGGCGCTGCCCCTCAACCCCGCCAGGGCGTTGCCCTAGGACCCGCCAAAGGGAGCTGTCCCCTGGACCCGCACGAGCTGACCAGATAGCTCAATCCCCGACATACTCAGCGAAGTGGCAAAATTGGGATCGCTATAACCTTCCCTCCTTAAAGAATTTCGTTCCGAAAATTTCAAATCAAACTACTCAAATAAAGGGATTTCTAGCGATCAAAACCACACTATTTCATTTTCAAATCACAATACTAACTTTCAACCAAATTCTACTATTTCCATCATGGTTATCTCATTAACAACAACCTCCCAAATACGCATAAACATGAAATTTCTCAAAAAGTAATGGCAACTCTCAACAACCTTATGCTTAAAACAACAACGCATATATCAACATGTGGCTAACAACTTTAAATGTGTTTCCCTCAACACTAGCGAATATTACAATGAAAAGCAACTTAAGCATTTTTAAACAAATCTAGATATTTGGAGCGGACTTTCGCCTCCCGTTCCCACGTCGCTTCTTCAACCCCATGGTGTCTGTAGACGCGCCCCGCGAAGGGGCCCTTCGGTGCTACAGTTCGGACTCGCGATTTGTAGTCGTGGTTCTTAATCTTGAACCAAAGAGTCCAAATCTGGCAAATCGTTTTGAGAAACAGATTTTTTTTGAAAAGAAGTGCCAAACATGGACTGCTTTGCCAGATACAGAGTCGCCACCTAAATATTTTTTAATGGGGAAATTTAGGAAACCCTGACTCGGTGCCGAAGGCCACATGTCCGTCATCACCGGAGTTGTCTCGGCTCGGGAGCTTGGGTACGATTGGGGAAGGTCAGCTATGAGCACCCCCTTTCGCCCGGTCCGAAGACCGGCCTCTACTAACCATGATATCCGATTTTGAAGACGTTATGTGTTCTTATTCCATTTATTAGCCTAGAATTACTATGTTATGCGCGCAGTAAACAAGTATAGACTAGATTGTCTAATTTGGAAATAAGCATTGCATATCCGTTTGTTTTGAAAAACGGTTTGGAATTTGCTACTCACAAGTAGGCTAAAATACGGATTTCAACGAGTTTTTCCAACTCAAACAATCCAACCTTCACCCACAGGCAATCAGACAGTTTATCACATAAGCATCTAGCCACATGGTAAACATACTGTCATGGTAGCATTCGCACGCATGTGATATGCTAAAGCATTAAAATACTTACATAGTACTCCGTGCCAAAACAAAGAACTCGTTAGCAAACATGCATGATCCAAGTCCATGTTAAGTGCCTAATGCATCGCATACAAAATGTTGCTGGAATAGGCTCGGCTAACCTAAACATGGCATGTGAAAATGCACAACTATCACATATTCAGTTTTGAATTTGAAGTACAAATGCAGTTAGCGTGATGTACCGAGCCCGGTGCATACGAGACAAATATATGGATGCACGCATGCATAGCATAAGGCATGCTAAATTAAACGTGCCCTAATCTACCATCATAAGCATGTAAGTAAAAGGGAAGAAAGAAGTGGGGATTGGAAGACATACACACCACCCACACACACTTATTACAGATTTGCCCTCGCCCGGAGGGACCAAATAAATATTACAAATTAATTAACTACACAAGCTAATTAAATATTACAAATTAATTAATTAATTAACAAATTAACTAATCTAGGAAAAGCAGTAAACCGCCTCGGGAGGAGAGCCAGATGCAATGCGCGCTCGGTCCTGCTCGGAAATGCACCGCCATGCATAGGCTGCCTCTGTTTTCCTTCCTCTGCTCCTCTGGAGGCTACCAAAACCTCAGGACTGCTTCCTTGGACAATGGGGATCACCACCGGCTGAATGGAATTGCCACCGGCAGTGTGGTGTTGTCACCGGCACAAAACAAAGCTATCGGCCGGTGATTTACTGCCGGTCGGCAATATATACTGCCGGTCGGCAAAGAAAGTCTGCAGAACCTGCAACTCAGAGCAACAGAGGGCAAGACAAAGCATGGCAGCACAATTCAAGGCATATATGCACCAACCATGTCCCTTATCATGGTAATGACTCAAAGGGGCATGTGCCTCGATTCTTGGACCACCAATCACGCATTTCCATACATGATGGCCCAAAGAATCAAGTATGCAACTTTCATGTCAAATGAAATGCAAACCAATCAAACAAACTAAGGCCCAATTCCTATCATCAAGTCAAGGAACAAGGCATGCATGCAAGATGCAATGCAACCTAGGCATGCAAGCTAAGGATGCAACATGGCATGGCAACATACTTATGCAAGCATACAAGCAAACATGGGGCCTTGCAAATGGATGCAAAGATGGACTTATACATGATTTAGGCAACCCTAAATAGGCCTAAAACAGTAGCCAAAGTGCTATAAAATAAGGGCTAAATGGCATGCAAACACACATGCACACAAGGACCAACACTTAGGCACAAATTGGACAACTCTCAAGCACACTTGAAAGAGGCATATCATGGACAATTAACATGCAACATAAGCTCTGAAAATGCATGAAGATGGTGTCAAACCAAGCAACAAGATAGGCTAACATTAACATGCAAAATGGTCCAAGTACTTGAAGCCGGTCAAGGGGACTTGAACCATGGTTAAGCCAACCAAGCCTCACAAGGCTAAGAGGGCTTAAAATAGGTTCAAGACAGACCTAGACCATGCAAAAGGGACTCCCTAGATGGCATCTAAGGGGCTCAATTTCAAAGCATGCACTATGGCCAAAACATGGAACATGCCACACATGCTTTCAAAGCATTAAAGAAGCATCCAAAGCAAACACATAGGCATGAAAATAGGACTGAAATAACACGTAGGGTGGCCCCAAATCACCAAATCAATGCAAAGATGTCATGCTATACATGCACATACTTAAGGCCAACAAGCCGGAATGCAAAGAGGCTATACTAAGCATGCCAAATCCGACCCAAACAACCATGGACAGACCTAAGACATGGCAAAATATGCACAAAATCTTCACAAGACTAAGCCTAAAACATGCTCGAACAAAGGCTAACAACCTAAGGCATATTAAGGCATAAACAAGGCATTACATGGTAGGTATGCTAAGCATGCATGGTGTACCAAAACCATCAATAAACAGAGGTATATTATGACATACTAAGCATGGAAAACAGCCAAGACATGATCAATACACACTCTAACATGGTGCTCCCTCAAGAGGCCAAAAATGATCCATTTTAAGGACAACAAGGAGAGGGGGTGGCCCTCTCCTTTTGGAGACTTCAAGGCACCATCTCCACCACTGAAATCCCTCAAGATTTCAGTGGTGAAGAGGCCCAAACACCAAAGTCTCGAAACTAGCACAAAATAGCACAAAATGAGGCTTTTCAAGGCCTAAGAGGGGTCAAACACCATCAAACCACAAAACACTCTTAATAAACAATCAAGAGGGCTAAAAAACAGAAATTTTTTGTATTATACACTAAGCACAAAAATAGTTCTAAGATAGGTAGAAATAAGGTGCAAAAATGGGGAATAAAGGGGTGAGATTCTTACCCTTGAAGACCTTTTCAACAATGATGCTCCAATGGCCTTCCTTGGCTTGAATCCAACACCAAAACACTAAAATCAGTCCCTTAGAACCTCAGTAGCTAGAGGAAGGTGAAACACTAGGTGTTTGTGTGCAATAGTAAGACACAAAACACCTAGAGCACAAAGAGAGAAAAAGAGAGATAGGATATGTATGGATCCTAACCCTAAAAACCAGAGCTTCTCTCTGTGTTTTTTTGTCTCTAAAATGTCTAAAGTCTCCAACCCTAAGGCCAAGAGACAAGGCTTCTCTTTATAGAAGCTTATTGTCTTGTAAAGCTTACAAGACAAGCTTCCAAGAGAGAAAAAGCAAGACATCTGTCTTAAAATATCTACAAAAGCAGATGCACAGTAGTCGGCCGGCCAAAAATGCCATTTTGGCAAAAAAGAGTGTCGACCGGCAGCAAATAGTGCCGACCTGCAACAAAATGTGCCGACCGGCAACAAATAGTGCCGATGGCAGGAAAAACCAGCCGGTGGCCTCTAGCCACTGCCGGTGGTGAGTGGGGATGCCTCACAAGGCATTCCCTGCCCCTCCAAGGCAAAACACAAGCGTTTAGTGTAAAACCAGACACTAAACAGTTAAGTTCAGAGATCCTGAGGCAAGGCGCGCGAGCCGAGACCTCCGGGAACTCCAAATGAACACAAATATGGATAATCACCGAGTGTTCAAACGGTGACGTCCAAGTCTTGAGGACGGTCAAAAATGGGGTGTCTACAGTGTCTCCCCAACACCTTTACCAATGGTATAGTTTTGTCCCGTGGCACTTGCTCCCAGGTATCTAATATTTGAACCGGTCGTTCTTCGTAAGAGGCATCCTCATCTACCTCCAAGCCAGCCCAATCAAGCGCATGAGAAGGGTCGAGTTCATACTTCCTAAGCATAGCTACATGAAATATGTTGTGAACTCCCGAAAGTTGTGGCGGTAAAACTAACCGGTATGCCACTTCCCCAATTCGCTCTAAGATCTCAAAAGGCCCAATAAACCTTGGAGATAATTTACCACTCTTACCAAATCTCATTAAACCCCGCCTTTGTGAGATTTTTAGAAACACATGGTCACTAACTTCAAAAGATAAAGATCGCCTCCTCTTATCGGCATAACTCTTTTGTCAGCTTTGGGCTGTAGCTAACCTCTTCTGAATGAGAACAACTTTCCCGGTTGTCTCTCTAATAATTTCCGGACCCAGTAACGGTGCATCACCCACTTCGGCCCAACAAACCGGTGATCTACAAGGTCGGCCATACAAGGCCTCAAATGGTGCCATCCCAATACTAGCTTGGTAACTATTGTTGTAAGCAAACTCAATCAATGGTAAGTGCCTTTTCCAAGGCCCCTTAAAATCAAGGACACAAGCTC
Source organism: Camellia sinensis (assembly GCF_055761805.1). NCBI lineage: Eukaryota > Viridiplantae > Streptophyta > Magnoliopsida > Ericales > Theaceae > Camellia > Camellia sinensis. Next base: position 72,648,582 of record NC_138974.1, read on the forward strand.
TAAGCATGTCCTCCAAAATCTGAATGGTATGTTCCGACTGTCCATCGGTTTGAGGATGATAAGTGGTGCTAAGAGTCAACTTAGTTCTCAATGCTTCTTGAAGCCTTTACCATAACCGGGCAGTAAAATGAGGATCCCTATCCAACACAATAGTCACAGGGACTCCATGAAGTCAAACTATCTCTCTAATGTACAACTCTGCCAAGTGTTCAACTGAGTCGCTGGTGCACATCGGAATGAAATGGGTAGACTTAGTCAACCTATCAATAATCACCCAAATGGCGTCATTGCCGCGTTGTGTTCTAGGAAGCCCAACTACAAAATCCATGGTAACACGCTCTCATTTCCACTCAACTATCGGCAAGGGTTGTAACAAACCCGTTGATCTTTGGTGTTCAGCCTTCACTTGTTAACAAGTAAGGCACTTCGATACAAATAAAGCGACATCCCGTTTCATACCCTTCCACCAAAACTGACGACTAAAATCATGATACATTTTAGTGCCTCCCGGGTTTACCGCAAGGCGTGAGTGATGGAACTCCCGAAGTATTTCCTCTCTACAAGATTCTGGTACAAACAAACGGTCTATGTAACATACACTCATATTTGAGTGAACGTTCAAACCTTTCTCTTCCTTTCCATTGGAAATCTTAACACGGATTGATTCCACATCATGGTCTCCTCGTTGTGTCTCTATGACCTTACTAACCAAGGTAGGTTGAGCATTCAAAGTAAACAAGGTAGGACTCTCTCCGGACTCACCCAAGTGCAAATCAAACTTGCCAATAACATCTAGTATATCCCATTCCCGAATGGCCACACTGGCCAAACTACTCACAGATTTTCAACTCAAAGCATCGGCCACTACATTGGCCTTCCTTAGATGATAGTGTAACTCAAAGTCATAATCCTTCATAAATTCCATCCACCTCCCGTTGTCGTAAATTCAAGTCTTTTTGAGAAAAAAAATACTTTAGACTCTTATGATCGAAGAAGACTTCAAACTTCTCACCATACAAGTAATGTCTCCAAATTTTCAAAGTAAAAATCACCGTTAGATCATGGGTGGGGTAATTTTTCTCATGAGTTTTCAATTGTCGTGAACCGCAGGCTACAACTTTTCCCTCTTGCATCAAGACACAACCAAGTCCATCCCTAAATGCATCACAATAAACAATGTAATTCAAACCCCTTTCTAGAATTATCAAAATCGGTGCGGTAGTCAATCTAGTCTTAAGCTCTTGGAATGACTTTTCACAAGCCTCACTTCACACAAATTTGATACCCTTTCTAGTCAACATACTCAAAGGTGCAGCTAGTCTAGAGAAGTCCTTACAAAACGTCGATAATACCCCACTAATCCCAAGAAACTCTGGATTTCAAAAACATTCTTCAGTTGTTCCCAATCCTGTACGGCATCTATCTTTGAGGAGTCCACAGTCACTCATTCTCTAGACACTCCATACTTCACCTCCGTTAACCAAAACTCGCACACAAAATAAATATAACAATTTATTTGAAGATAAATCACATTTTCATCTTTTGAAAAATATCATGCTCAATGATATCATGCAGTTTCAATTGTTCAAAACTTAACAATTTATTTCAAGAGTGGTAAATACGACTCTGGTAATCCCTAGGTCAGTGTCTGCAAGTAGACTATACAAGTATTACCAAATTCTCATTTTTTAACGGTATGAACCGAAAGGCTCGACACCTATCCGCGTGAGTTTTCGGTCTTTCACCCCGGACTCTCAGGCCAACTTATTCAATATCATCTACACCATCTATCAAGACTTACCAACGTATTTACCCCAAAACCATTCCATGAAAACTTGTTTCTCAACATTCTTTTCTCAATGCAAGTTTTCAAATCAACATTCAAAGTTTAATGTAATCAAATGAATTGATATGCCAAGTTCACAAGATGAATATAAATACTTTTATTCCAATTCATCATCCAAGGAATAACACAATTCCCTCTTCTCAAGTATCCTCAACAATTGGTTATTTCAAGACTATTTCAACGTTTTGAACAATAATTTTCAAAATGAACAACAATTCTCATATTCCTTGAAATTCATTATTTATATAAATATAAATAAGAAATTTTCCAAAGATCCATTTATTTTGACACACAAAATAAATATAACAATATCATTCATGGATTTTCAGTCTCCTTTAAAAAAAAAAACCCAAATTTTAGGTTTTCTCACCAAAACTATACAACTCAAATCTTCTGAAAGAACACTTTCGAAAATCATCTTTTCTTCAATCAACGAAGATCAAAACCCATAAGATCATTTTCAAATAACAAGAGACAAACCCATTTTCAAAATCACTCAACTTCTTGAATCAACAATCAATTTTCTAAGCTATCGAAAGATGATTTCGAAAATCATATAGATCTTGCAAATATATACATATATATATATATATATATATAACTCTAAGAAAATCTCTACCTTAAGTTTTGAAGAAGAAATGAGATGAAACCCCCAAAATCAACGGTGTCGAAACTCGATCTTCACCGCACACAACGAAGCCCTCGAGAAATTAACCAACTTTGATAAAGAACCTATGGCAAAACTCTAATGGATCTTGAGAAATCAAGGTTTTGATCAAATTTGGCATAAGAAAATGTAGAGAGAAGAGAGAGAAAAGGGTTTTCAAAAAGAGAGAGATATACAAAAGTGATCTGAAATATCAGATTTACGAACTGATATAACATGGTCCGCTCGAGCGTGAAAAGCCCTGCTCGAGCGTCAAATACACTTTTTCAGTACTTTTGCAGGCACGTCAAACTTCTAGAACCAAACATTCTCCGTTCGAGCACATAAACGGCCGCTCGAGTGGACAAGCAACTTCTAATGCATTTTGTATTTTTGCTTCGGAGGTGTTTCCCCTCAACCCCGCCAGGGCACTGCCCTAGGACCCGCCAAGGGGCGCTGCCCCCTAGACCCCCGCGAGCTGACCGGGCAACTCGATCCCTGACATACTCAGCGAAGTGGCAAAACTAGGATCGCTACATGGAAGGATTCACTAAGAGGCATGCATTCTTCATGAATGTCATGCAGAATAAGTTGGAGATCTTGAACTTAGCTAATCACAGTCTTAGAATCAACCATCACAAAATTCAGGAATTTGCCAACCACAAATTTCTTTAAGCCAGCATCTTCTGTTTTATACTTTTTCTCCAAAAACACCCAAAGTTCCTTTGCCGTTTTGATAGGACTGTAGACGTTGTATAATGTGTTGTCAAATCCGTTCAAGATGTCGTTCCAGCAAAGAAAATCAGCATGTTTCTAGGCATCAACCGCAACAACCACTTGCAGGTCGGTTTCATCATCTTTCAGAGTAGGAGCATCCTCACGGAGGAAACGCGCCAGGTTGAGAGTAGTAAGATAAAATAGCATTTTCTGTTGCCATCTTTTAAAATCAATTCCTGAGAACTTCTCTGGCTGCTCATTATGATTGACTAGAACAGTCACAATAAGAGGAGGGATTCGAGCAATTGCAGTCACCACATCAGTACTTGTTTGAGCATTAGTTTGACTAGTTTCAACAGTAATGAATTCTAAATTATAAAACAAAATTAGAATTAGAGTTTTATACTACACAGAAAATTTAAACCAAAACCACATAATTAAATTCTGTAATAATAAAATAAACAAGAATTGTAATTTTTATTTCCAATTAATTTGAAAATAAAATAAAACTTTATTTAAACAAATTAATTCCACACAAAAAATTAAATTTCTGTAACACTTCAAAAATTAAAATACTGAAATAGAATTTTAACTAATGAAAACTCAAAAATTATTTTTGAAAATCAAAAATTAATTTCTAACCAACTTCACAAATAAATATTCTGAATTACTAATGACTACTAGTACATTACTACTAGTTATCAAAGAATATAACAATATATTATTACTATTTGTCAAACAGTATATTACTACTATTTGTTTTTTTAACCAAAATATTATTTTGTAAAACCATAGAAAATAATTTATGTAAGAAGAAGAAAGAGAAAATGAAACGAACGAAAGATTTTGTATAAACAGAATAATTCAAATCTATTTTAAGATTGTTGGAACAATCTTCTGTGTAAAATAAATAAATTGAAACAAATCAAACAAATAAAAATAAATTACTTGCAGAATTTATTTACTGAACCGAATTAATATTTAAAAGATCAAGTCGAATGTTTGACACTCTGTCCTTAAGACAAATTCGCCCCATTTTGGTGCTTACGGATAAATGGCGTCTATCTCTCAGGATACAATAATCTTCATAAATTGTAGTAACACTCTAAACAATTTGTACGGCGAACCAAACCTGTGTTTTATACTCTCTGAATTTTATTCTAAAACTAATATGAAGAATAATGATGCAAGAAAGCAAAATGAAGGAAACAAAATGAATTTTTCGGAATGACCAAATGCTGAAAAACTTCTAGTATTTATAGGCATAAAAGTGGCTGTCCGAACAGGTGCAAAAAGAATGAACAGATCTGTTTTTAAATTAACAGGTGCAGTTATTGTTTGAACAGATAACTAGTGGGCAGTTTTCAACCTGTCTGAACACATATTTGAATCTATTCTGTGAAGAAATTGAATATGTCCGGGTGCAACAGGTTGAAAAATATGTTCGGACAGTTTAATCTGTTGTGGAATTCAGACTTGGAAGAGGCACAATTTTTGAAAAAAAAACAAATTCAATTCAATTCATTTTGAAATTCAAATAATTTCCTATAAGAATTTTAAAAAATTCAAATAAATTTTGTCCAAAAAATTAATGTTAGAACCGACCCGACCCACAACCCATACCCGCGTTCGGCCAGACAGCGGCGGTGCGCGCGCGTGTGTGGTGGTTTGAGTCAAGGTTCAATTTGTCCATAATTCATCCCTTCTACAAACTTGGGGTGCCCCTTGGCCTCCAACCTAAGTGTTGCTTCTTAGAACTTATATACACACATAAGTTCTCTTAAGTTTCCAATGTGTGACAAGTCTTACAAAGAAACCTACATTTTATTCTTTTATTGTCCATTCCACGAATCCGAAAATGACGTCAACTTCTCATTCACACATAAATGATTTTGACAAACTGTCTTCACCGGTTGACTTGCCATGCGGCAAGAAACACGTCACCTCTTTAGACCCACTTCAAAAGACGTGCGAGCCTCACTCAAATTTGAGCTCAAAGTTGACCCAAGATAAGCCTATAAAAACCAAATTTTCCAACACTTTTTACTTAAAAAAAAGTTCCACCAAACAGACCTTGGTGCTGTTTGGTGCAGCTTATTGTAAGTTAAAAACTGATAATCTGAAAGTAAAAATCAAAAGCACCCCTTCCCCAACTTCTAAATAATCAGTTTTTCTCAGCTTATTTAACATATTTCTACCTAAAAAGCTGGAAGCAGAAGTTGTACCAAACAGTCTGACACATATTTTCAAATTAAAATAAACTATAATTACCCCTATAATCCACTGACATATCACTTGAAAATTTCACATAAATATAAAATGTATCTAATAATAATTTAACATGTCATTAGAGATTAATTTTAAAAGATCAAAAATAGAGGGAGGTATTTGTTATGTGTACTTATTATGCAGTGATGAGTCAAGCTTTATCTCCATGCCTTGAATTTAAAATAAAACAACAAAATTTTGAAAATAGTGATGATTTACCAATATAAAATTTATATAGAAAATTCGTATTTAATTTGAAATTTTTATTTTAAAACAAAATAGTTATAAATATGCTTCATATTTATTAATAATAATATGAAAAAAAAAAAGTCTTGTTAACAAATGTTTATGAAACACAAGATAAAGATAAAATGAATAGATCACAAGATATTTCTTACTAAATTCAAATTTTTTTTAATAAATATCAAAATACATTTTAACTATTTTTTGGGGGGGGGTTTTGTTACATTTTTTTAAAACACTTTTGGTGGTGCTAAATATACCAATTGATATACCAATTAGTATACCAATATATATTATGATATTATTATTGACTTAACTTATTATTTACAAATATTTAAACTTTTAAAATTATATTACATCACTTATTAATCCGCTAATTAATATATATATATAACATTATTCAAACACTTTTGATCACATTTCTAATATTAATATTAAGAGCATTTGTCTTTACACTTACTACAAAAACAACAGATGTCACTCCATTGTCTTTGTCACATATTTTGTGTTACTTTTTGTGCAGGTTTTCTTTTTTTCCTTTTTTTTAGAGGGGGGCGGGGGGTGTTAATAATATGGCTTCCCTTTTAAAAATAGTATTTTTATTGTTTTTTTTGGAAGAATTAATTTAATTTAGGGGTTGTTTGAGATGTTCTAAATAAGTGTACTTTTTAATTTTTTTAGACTAAAAAGTTAAGGAAAAAAAGATGATTATTTGGGATAATTTTTTAACTTTTTATGAAAAAAATGTGTACCAAAAAATTGTATAAATTAGTATATAGAAGAATCTTCGACAAAGTAGGCAGTACGGTGGGCAGAATAGTGTATAGGAGAAGCTTGCCTCCTTTTCGGGCATTAAATTGGATGGTGTTATTCGGCCCATAGGGGCCCACCACGGGTCCCATTTTGCTAATGGGAACCGTGCAATATGTAGAACTCGTTAAGTATTATATGCTTGTAAAAAATCATGTTAATCGGATATCAATAGTTATCTGATCGGATTAATTTTTTGTCAACCGTTAACTATAACACCATCTTTTTTTTATACAAAACTAATTTGATCATGTAGTTAGCGATATCCCATCAACGTGATTTTTTATGAGCATATATTAATCGATAAATTCTACACTTTAAGTAGTTCAGATTATCAAAATAGGACCCGTGATAAACCTCCACGGTCCGAACATCACCATCCTGTGCAAAAAAAAAATTTCTACCCGCATGAGCATCACTTACCTAGCCTGTGCAGTGGCTTCTACTTCGCCTATGTAAAGGGGATTTTTTTATATATTTTTTTTTTTGTAAATAGTGATAACTATTTTATTTTTTTTAGTAATTTTTTTATTTTTTTGTATTTTTTAGTGTATGCTAAACCAAGCCTTAGTTTTTTTTTGTTTTTTTTTTTTTTGACTAATTTAGTCTAGCTAAATTAATTTTATTTGGGAAGAACATTTAGTTTTTTTTTATTTAGATGTGATGATTGTAAGAGAAAAAGTACAATGATTATGATTTGAATGTGACATTTTATCTTATTGATTTATTTAGCTTATTTTATCTTTTTGTGCTTATATAGCTAATTTAGCCTGACTTTTTGTATTTTTGATTCATTTAGCCTGATTAAAGTTTCGCTTGGAAAAACTTTTAGCTTTTTTTTATTCCGGATATAATGACTATGAAATAAAGAGTAAAATGATTATAATATTAACTTATTTGTCTTTTTATATTTATTTAGAAAAAAAGAAATTATTGTCAAGCGACAATTTAGGCCAAAAAAAATTTGTTGCCAAACGGCATGATAACTTACTGATTGCATTAAAATTGAGAATGTGGCCTCGTAATTTATATATTATCATCATTAATTATGGCCAATTATAATTCCAAGTCAGAAAGGGAATTTTTTTTTTTTTTTTACAAATTCTTGATGCTCAATTGCAACCTACACATCTCTATTAACAGTGGCAGAAGATCAAAAAAAGCCATTAAACTTGCAAAATTGCCCTTTAAAATGAAAAATAAATAAATAAATAAATTGAAAAATAAATGGAGTCACTTTAATAATGAAGTAAACTTATTTATTTACTGATCTTGACTAATAAATTTATCATTGTAAATTTATTCATAAAAATAAAGATTATAAATGTATCACTTGATAAATTTATCAATAAGACTTGGAGGTTGTTTGGGATGTATTAATATACTTTTTGATTTTTTATAATAAAAAAAATATGCAAAAAAGTAAAGAAATGATATAACAAAAAATAAATAAAAGTGTACTTTTTTTAGTGTTAGTCAAATAACTTCTTAATGAATAATAAATCTCAAAAATAAAACATGTTGATAATTTAAGGCTATTTTGGGAAGATAATTAAACAACAATAATAGAGAGTTAGTGAGGTGGTAAGAAAAAAATAAAATAAAAATATAAGCACACATATCACATCACATCATATATGGGCTCCACTTCTTGTCATATCATTAGAGCTCTCTTTAGAGTTCTAAAACAACAATGATTCATCCCACTAAAAATATCACCACTAATAGCACTAATGCATTAAAAAAATAAAAAAAATAAAAAGAAATTACAACTCCAAGACCAAAACATCACATCATTCATGGCGGGACCCACTGCCACCTAATTAGTGGGAGCACTAATTAGTGCTCCCAAGCATTTTTCGTTCTAAAATTAGAGCTCTCAATTTTTATTCATCATTAAGAGTCATCTTTCAATTTTTAATCCATTTTAGATCATATTATTTTTCATAATTTTTTATATTTTTTTTAAAAAAAAAACTTTTAATCATCTTTTCCAAATAAGTCTACTCAAATAAATAAAGATAGGAACAGTTTGGTTTGGTACATATTATTACAGGTCAGTGTCAACACAGCTAGGAGAAACTTTTTTTTATTATTACTTTTAAAACGGTGTAGTAGTATGAGTTACTGTAGAGCATCTCTAATAGTTCATCAGATTTTTTATTAAATTTAAATTAAAAAAAATGATTTTTTCTATTTGATATTGTCTATTCCAACGGAGAAATTTGACTTTTTATCAAACTATCGGTCAATCGGGCAGACGGCTGGTCGGTCGACCAATCAATATAAAAAAATAAAAAACCTGGTTGTGATCTTTCTCTCTTTTCCTATTTTTTTTTTTTTACTAAGAAAACAAAGAGGTGGTCGACCGGAGAGTCGACCTCTTAGTGTAAAATTTTCACAAAATTTTGTTTGAGATGGTCATCTGGGAGGATGTCTAGCCAGACGTCCAGCCGGTCGTCCGGTAGGACCCACCTCCAACGTAAACGCAAAGTATTTTGGTGAAATCTGTCCAGCTCCTCAATTTGGTAAAATTTTTGGGCGATTCTCATTTTGATATCAGTTTGATGAAATTATTGGAGTCAAAAAAGTTGTTTGTTTTTACCAAATTCAAATTTGATGATGGTTTTACTTAACCGTTGGAGATAGTCTTAGGGCACAGAATCTTTAAAAGGAGACAAAATGAAGTTTCTAGTTGACATTTTATTCACTTTCTAACCATTAAGGGTAAATTTGCAAATGATGCTCAAAGCATATCACTGATTTTATTTTGATTCTAAAGTTTTGATTTGTTTCAATTACATTCTTAAAGTTTTACATATTAATTTAATTTTATCTCTTTCTTTGGATTTGTTTCAATTACATTCTTAAAGTTTTACATATTAATTTAATGTTATCTTTTTCTTTTTAATTGTTGTTTAAACAATAGAGTTAAATAATAATTATATTACATTTTAATGCATTTATTCATGTATTAGTAAAAATTATGTTAACTCTCAATTGACAAGAATTAAATAATAATTTTAATTAAATAATTAAACAAGAGTAATTAAACAAGTGTGTTTTTGTTTCAAATGTCCTAAAAGTAAAAGGACTTCTTTGAAATAAAAATTACAATTAGTAAGATCAAATAAAGTAAACAAGGCAAATTAAAGATGATTTCAAGATGAAACCACCAATATTTACAAATATTATAAATTACTGAGAAAAAAAACTACTCATAAGTTAAGATAAAATTATTTCTAAAATAAAACTAAGCTGTTGTGTTGATGTTCTCCTTTCTCTAGCAATTCCTACCTTTTATATGTTTCCATTTTTCTCTGGACCATGATTGCATGTTTTCCCTGATTTTTGCAACTACCACTGCTTAACTGTTGCAACCGCTCCTTCATATTCAAACCCTCAAACTTCACCAAATCTTCATCTCTACCTGTCGAACCACTTTCCCTTTATGATGCATGTCCCTCAACACTTTGGACCTCTGATCGACAAAGCCAAGTCCTTATTATGTACTTGCTTACTTTTGCAATAATCCACTAACTCCATGACTTAGCCTGGTAACTGCTTCACCATTTGGACCATCAAAAGTACACAATCAACCGCTCTAATGATACTGGTTCCTTTAATTGATGAAGGACTTACACTTTGACTTTGCCATATGTCATCATGTGGTTGATCCACCTGTCAACAGGAATTTAACGAAAATGGTGCAAACAATGCCCCTATAACTCTTTAAGAATAAGACATACTCAAATTCTTGATGAATTATAAAATTTAAACCTTTCCACTTGTGAAAATTCCAAATTTTTTATTTTTATTTTTAATTTTTTTATGATCGATAGTAGCTTGACTTTGAATATTTGAAGCCCAATAAAAAAAACATTCCAACAGTGGAAGTTTTATTATGATTCCTTCTTTGTATAATATCGCTAAACATATTTTTTTAAGAACATTGGTTCATCAACTATTTTATTAAAACCAAGTTTTGATGTGATCCACATATCCAAAAGAAAATTTGAATAACAAAAGCCATATATGACCTTAAAAACTCATACATATTGACATCTTGAACAATGTCCAAAATTTCAAATTCATGAACATTTGATTATTCATAATTTCCAGCCATAGTTGGCTTAAAATAACACATTTTAAGCACATTGTTTGCATCACTCTTTGAACCATGAGTTGCAACAAAGGATTGATTTTTTCTTTCACAAATGGGTTAGAAACATTTTTTGAAAACTCTGAAAATATTTCTTCCTTGTGAAATTGTCCCCCTGCCATGGATTTTTTTATTCTCATGGGCTTTTGTTTTTTCACTTATAACAATTGATGAATTAACTTTTTAATCATTCACAACTTTTAAAGGCGTGGAAAGAACAATTGAAAAGCCACAAATTTTGGCTTCTATAACAAATTGGTCAATTTTATCATCAAGTTAACCAATCACTTTATCAAAACAATTTCGTGTTTTTAATATCAAATAATATGACAATGGTGATATTGTTTGAAATTTTTCCAATCAAGATAATCAATTTTTTCCTGTAATTATAAAATTTCATTCTCATGCCAACACATTTCTTCTTTACAAAACCAAATCATTTCATCTATTTTGCTCGACACATCATTCCATGGAAATTCACTTATTGGAACATCATGTGACTGTATTTCGCAAGATAGGTCTTATCATCATTCCAAATTAGGAAGATGTCCCACCAGACGTGTCAAAAATTATTAGTAAAAATTATGCTAATTCCCAATCGACAAGAATTAAACAACAATTTTAACTAAACAATCAAACAAGAGTAATTAAGCGATTGTGTTTTTGATTCAAATGCCTTAAAAGTATAAGGACTTATTTGAAACAAAAATTACAATCAGTAGATCAAACAAAATAAAGAAGAGAAACTAAAAATTATTTCAAGATGAAACCACCAATGTTTACAAAGGTTACAAATTACAGAAAAAAAAAAAAAACTACTCCTAAGTTAAGACAAAACTACATATAAGATAAAACTAAGTTGTTATTGTGTTGTTGATGTTCCCATCTCTCTAGCAATTCTTGACTTCTATATCTTCTCATCTTTCTCTGGCTCATAATTGCATGTTTCCCCTGATTTTTGCAACTACGACTGCTTAACTGTTGCAAGTGCTCCCTCATTTCTAAGCCCTCAAACTTCACCAAATCTTTATCTTTACCTATCGAACCACTTTCCCTTCATGATGCCATGTGTCCCTCAACACTTTGGACCTCTGATCAACAGAGCCAAGTCTTTATTATGTACTTACTCACTTCTGCAATAGCTCGCTAAGTCCATGACTTAGCCTGGTAACTACTCCGCTATCTAGGCAATCAAAAGCACATGATCAACCCATCTGATGCCACTTGTTCCTTTAACTGATAAAGGATTTTCACTTTGATTTTGTCACATGTCACCATCTAGTTGCCCCACCTGTCTTAATGAAAATGGGTGCAAACATCATGTCAAATATTATAAATCAAATAGCCAAAAAACACATGTATTATGCACTTAATAATTAAGTGAAAGGTTTTGATGTGTTTTGTTTTGTAAACAATGTGCATTTCATCTCTCCCTTCAAGTGACTGATATGAGATATAAGTATTTTTTTAAATGTTTTTCAGGAAATAAAATTGAATGAACATATGAAGGTTGGATATACATGTGGTATAAACTAAAAATTAGTGACCAAAATGAAATCTATCATTATACTTAAGCATACTACGTGCCACCAATACAATTTTGGTGTTCAAATAATTGTTTTCACGATTAGATGAATAATTGAATCAAATTTATTCTAAATGTACAATGCAATATTGTGGTCCAAACATTCTTGGATGAATGTGTTTGACCACATCCAAAATAAACCTAGTTTATACATTCATCAAGTTGTATGCAATTCTTAGCCGTCAATGAAATTTAAGTCCAAATACTCAATTTAAAACAAAAGTCAACATAACCAAACATAAAAACAAAAATAAAAGATTATAAAGATCATACATACAAAAGAAGGTTTTGTTACCAAATTATTTGCATATTAACTCTTACACATACAACAATAAGAATTCTACCGATATATAATCAATCACACAATATACAAGTCAAGCAACATGAGCAAAGCGTTCAACCTTTTTATCTCCTGTATAACACTATTACTTATCATATATAGTCAGTTCTATGGCCGTAGAATTATCGAACGATACATTTTTAGGGCAACAATGGTTTATGAGCAACCTTCTTCACAAAGACCTTCCTCTTGAATTTGATCCCAAAGGGCGTCACCTCCCTATCACACAAGTCCGAGCCATGCCACACATGCCTAGGCAAATACCGGCGAAAATAGAAATAATTTGAGCTCAAGTGGGAATTGCCCTCGAGCACCTGGACTTGAGCGAAACCGGGCCGCCAGTCGTCGTCACCGGTCAATTTGAGGTATAAGTAGCAAATGGGTGATTCCACACACTGGGCTGTGATCTGGAATTGGTTTACCATGCAAGCTTGGAATGGTTTTCTCGGCACGTCATCGAGGACTTGTGGCTCCAATGGATCTAACCATCTCACATGCTTGGAATTGAGGTGTTTTACTAAGATGTCGTTTGAATTTGTGTCACCAAATCTTAGGCTGACATGGTTTGAGGTCTCAGCACCCTTTGTACATGTTGTTTCTATTGTTACTGCATAGGTACAATTTTCCTACAATGTTAAAGAATGAAACAATTTATTAGACAATCTGTGATAGTCTCAAAGCTGATGATTGGTTGGACTAAATGTTTTTGTTTCATGAAGCCTCCCCACCAAGATTGGGCCTATTTGGGCTAAAAACTCACAATTTTTTCATTTTTGAAAACTGTTTCCATTCGAAAAAACAGAAAAAGAAGAAATCTGATATGAAAAAATCATTTGACAAGCTGTCCGAAAAAGCCCAATTATAAATTGTTTTTTGATTTCTCAAAAAACGATTTTCATGTGAAAATGAAAATTATGGAGTTTTTGAGTGCCTTTGTTTTATAAAATTACTAAAACAAAACGATGCCAAACAAGATTGCAAATAATGAATTAGAACACTACCATAAATGTCAAGACAATAGCTCAAACCCAGACTATAAATAAAGCAAAAAGGCCGAGAAAATAAAGAAATGTACTACTTTCAATAAAAATAAAAAAGCCTCTGTCCTCATTTGATTTTGTAATTATATGAACCATGAAACAAAATTTTCTTAAATTTGATACCATGGCTTTATCTGTCATATTGCTCTGTTCTCAATCACTTTCAATCGTATGACAGCACAAAAAAAAATAATAATAAATAAATTTTAAGGACAGAGAATCACGTGCCAGAGACTCATGCCATTCAATACCTTCTTTTCCAGCAAGAGACTTTTATCTAAAGCAATTACGGATGCAAAAGCAAGAAATAGAACACAGAGTGAAAAGATAGATCTTCTGCAATCGATCATCCTTATTGATAGCTAAAGCTCATATCCTAAGAAAATAAGCTCTTGCAAGTTCCAGTTAGACACTTCAATCCTTGCAATTTATACTCTGTTTTTTCAATCTTTAATTGGTTCCTTCGCACACTTGAAAAGCTCATATTCTCAAGCTTTTCAGCCGCAATTTATTTGTTTATTTTTTTGGGCTGGTTGGTTGCTTGGATTTTACTCCTACTTGTCACTTTAATAGGTCTAATTTTCTTTTAATTTGGTTAAAAAAAACCTTTTTTTTTTTTTTTTTTTTTTTTTTTTTTTTTGTGTGTAAGCATCTTTAATCTTTTAGCTCTCATTGCTAAAGCTATATAGATTGATATTTGCTTCTCCTTTTTGATGAAACCCCTCCTAGTGGTTTTATCTTTAACTAGAAAGATTACAACAAAAGAAAAGAACAAGAGGCAATACATATCATATTATGTACAATGAAGATGAATCAATCACAATCAAAATAAACATAATAAATAAATAAATAAATAAAACATAATCGTTATTTTTAGAAGGACAAAAAACTCGTTAGTCATTATTTCAATTTGATATTTCCGTTCAAATTGGATTTTAAAAGTAAACAATTTTGTAATGTATGTTAGTTACCTAAGGTGTACAGGTAGAAAAAAGTGAAGGCAATTTGGATAGAATGACCAAATTAAAACTGGACTTAAAGTGTAAGAGTTAAATTGTTCTACTTAAAACAACAGAAAAGAAAGTGAAATTTGAGTCCAACTATAGGGGTGAAAAATGTAATTTATCCAAGGAATATTTCAAATTGAAACAAAAGGGAACAAAGTGAAATTCGGGTAAAATTATAAGGGTGAAATGTGTAATTTACCCAAGGAAAAATGAAAGCGAAATCTTGGAAGGAGTCCTTATTAAAAATAATCAATAAAGATAAATAACATTTTGTCAAGTATCCTGATAAAAATTAAATAAATAATATATAACAATTCCCAAAATCTTACCATATACCCTAGTAATATAAAATGATGGGCAAACCAATATATCGGGGTATAAATGGTTCGGTTTGGTTGGTGTTAAGAATATATTTAGCATCAAACTAATTTTTTCGATTTTTATAATTGAGAAACCGATACAGACCGTATGCTACAGTTCAATTTGATCGATTTGATGTACAAGATAAACTTACATGAAATTTTAAAATATTTTATAGTAGATTATAGAATTTTACATTGAAAATAAATGAAGAAAATATATGAAAATTGCTCTATAAATGTTTTCCACCCTAATTTTTATCATAAAAACGTATTATGTTAGTTACTTCTCATATAATGTTCAAAAAACTATAATATAAAAATATTTAAATATGATATTTGGTCGGTTTGGTTTGCATTAGTGTAAAAGGTTTCAAAATCGAAACAGATCGTATGTTATAAAAAATGAAAAATAGACCGAAAACTAAAATTTCGATCGGTTTTGATTGGTCGACTCAATTTTATCAGTTTTTCTTACATTCTTACCAATATACAATATTTCTTTTCTTTCCTTTTTTGGATAGCCAATGAAGTGAAACTCTGAATCCTAACTCAGGATCTCTGTTAGGGTGAATAATAGTGAACATCAAATTGTGATTTTCAGCCATCAGGAGGGGAATAAAAGAGAATAGGGGAATGAAAAACTATATTACATGGTATAGGAGAATTCAAACCCGAACATCACATTCAATAAGGGATTGTCTCATTCACCAAAACCAAGACGTGTAACCAAGAAGGATACATCTTATAGTAAAGCCAATAATCGGGAGAGGTAGGGTGGTATGAAACTTCCATATAGAAATAAGAGACTAATAGGAATTTTTCTGTTAAAGTCTTTTTGCAAGCAAGTTGAAAGGAAAATGGGAATGGAAAAGAGTTTTAGGAGAGTAATTTGGAAAAAATGTATCTTCAAAAACTCAACTGTTTTGTCGGTAATATATCACTTATGGAAAGGATTACCACAAGAGAGGAGTTACTGAAAAGAAAGATTACCCCAAGTGACTCAAAACTTGAGTTGTGCTTTCTTGCCAACTATTTTCTGTCTATGTCTACTTCTTTCTTGTTGTGCATCTGGTTGGTTGGAGTGCTTGTAACCTATTGGGGTTTTGTTCTGCTCCTCGAAGGGTGTAATTACCTTTGTCGTAAGTCTATTTTAATACATTGATCTTTTGCTAATAAAAAATAAATAAAAAATAAATAAAAAAAGGCACGACACTAGGTGCACATGACAACTTTGGCAAGTTGTAGGTGCATGCCTGCCGGGTGACTAGGCTAAAATTTGACTTGGCTTTGGACAGTTGATCTAAGTGAGGTGACGAAATGACAACGTGCGTTTATGTAGTGTTCAAGGACTAGGGCTTAAATTTGACTAGTCTTTTGGCTCTTCATTACATTGTTTTAGTGGAGTTCAAATCATGTACTCCAAGAGAAACTATAAGAAAAATGTGCCATATATTGTTAATTACTGGTTCACCAAATTAACATATAAAACTATAAGTATACAATATTTATTTTCTTATTTTTTGTATAGGCAATAAAAGGTAAAGTCTGCAACCTAGCTAGCATCTCTGTTAGGGTAAATAATGAACATCAAATTGTAAAAATAAAAATAAAACAATTCTTAGTCATCCGTACGAGGAGAATAGAAAAAGAGGGAACATTACACGCAACACTAAAACTTAAACACCAACATTGGGTTTTGCTATTTGCACATACATTAAATAAATTTTTTATTACCATTTTACCCTTGAGCACAATTACCATTCAAAAAAATTACAAAAAATCCAAAAAAAAAAAAAAAAAAAATGTTTGGGAGCACTAGGGGAGCACTAATGATATGGCAGTAGGCCCCGCCCACTTTCTATGCCTTGTTTTCTTTTTTTTTTTTCTTTTGTTTTTGTCATTCCCAATGCATTAGTGCTATTAGTGATGTATTTTTTAGCGGTCTAAATCATTGTTGAAAAAATAATTCTAAGTGCACCTACCTCCTCCACCACCACCACCACCCACAACCCCTCTTCCTTCCCTTAGCTGCCACCTCCCCTCCCAACAGCCCCCACCCCCATCTGCTACCTTAACCCCTCTTCTTCTCATCTTGTCACCCCTAGCCCCTCCCTCGCCATCCACACAATGCAGCCCCTCCCTATTTATGCCATCTCAACCCAAATGACCACCACCCAATTGCAAAAGCCTGTTTGCGACAATTGTGGTCGTAAAAGAGAAGATAAGAAAAAGAGCGGGTGGAAATTTTGATATAGATTGTACTGATTTAAAAATAACTAAATAGATTGGAAATAGATTGTATAGATTGCAAAAACCTATCAGCACAATCTATATTCAAAAGATGCACAATATATTGGAAATTTTGATATAGATTTTACCGATTAAATTTAGTTATTTTTGAATTTAGGAAACGGATGTACTTAGAATGTGAAAATTATTAAACAATCCCCTAGAACCATGTGGTGTTACCTATGTAGTACTCCCAACAAATGAAAAAATGCAATCCATGCTAAGGCCTCGTTTGGCAAGTGGTGGTTTTAGCTTGAAAGTCAAAAAATTACTAAAAAAATTAAAAAGTCTACAATTTTATCCTATAAACCTATGCACAGTGACAGTGTACTAACAGCAGTGTACTATCACAGTGTACTAGGCAGTAGTGTCTTGATGCCTATTGTACTAAGCCACATCCTACAATATGATTTGATATTTACAAATATATTATATTGTTTTATATGTTTTCAAACATATTATATTGTTTTATATGTACTAGGCAACAGCCATGCAGCCTTGGCATTAGTCTGTCGTCTGCTGCATTTCTGTCAAATTACTCACTATTAATTATTTATATTATTTATTTTCACATCTTTTTATAAAAAGTTAAAAAGTTCATCTCAAACATATTAATTCTTTTTATATCGTATTTTAATCAAAATGCCAAAAAAATTACTAAAAAACATGTTCCCAAACGAGGCCTAAATAGGCCATCCCTATCTCCCAACTACCTAACAAAGATGAGTTATCATGTCCTACTTGTAATATTTTCTATTTCACCATTAATTTGAACCACCACGTAAACAGCATCACATAATATTCCGATAGTACCCAATGATTACTTCTTAGAATGTGGGTGAACTTGAAAGTTTAGTGAGTGCAAATAGCCCCGAACATTACACCCAAAAAAGGTGTATCTCATCTACTAGGCGAACACTTAAAGACGGCAAGATATTTAGGAGTTTGAAGAGACGCATATCAGTTACACAGGATACATCTCAAGGAAAAAACCAATAATTGGGAAAAGGTAGGGTCTGAAACTTCCATGGGATGTCAGGTTCCGCTGATGAATCCAAGAGAATCGAGTTTGAGATGAAGAAGAGGACAACAAAATACAATACTAAGAGCCTAACGTCTTTTGAGTTATTGGGAAACACATTGCTTACTAAAATTGTGGGTTGGTGTTTTTTTAATAACAGTTATTCGTTGTCTATTGTTGTCTGAAGAATCAATGGACCGATTCTGACTTATCAGGATGTAGATGTAGTTGTTTTTTATTCATTTGTTGCATCTTTGACCTTTTCTTTCAGAAAAAAAATGTCCTTTAAACATTGATTTTATTATTAAGGAATCAAATCATTTTACCACGAATTGAAAGCGAAGCGCGTGACTTGGATTCATCTTTTTGTCGTTGGCTACGAACTGGAATCCGCACAAGCCGTTGCAAAGAAAGAGCCAACTCATCTGACTGTACTTGATAATTTGGCTGTTGTTGCCTTGTAATCATCTTGTTTGTACTTGCCCTCTCGGCATGGAAGTGGCTTGAGGAATCCAACACCGGAAACTTTTTTTTACTACCAGGAGTCTAACACTGAAACTCAAGAGGCTTTCCATTTGAAATCTAACACTGAACCCCTGACCGGTTGGGCATGCACGGTAGCATGAAGTTCATGGTCACTCTGCAATTGTTGGGAAAAAAATTAAATAATCAGGTTACTTGACAAGGCTTAAAAATGCAACTTCATAGTCGATCAGCCTATGCCTCTGTTATAGATATGTTTAATGATATTATAGTACTCTACACGGATATGGACATGCAACATGACACAAACACGTTGAACCATCAATTTTCAAAAAATGCAAAACACATCATGTGAGAGACACAAAATATATAGTTTTATATATTAATTATACGATATATATATATATATATATATGAATATATTATTCATAAATAATAATAAAAAAATGCAGCATAACTCTATTTCTTATAAATTTAGGTTTTATTTCTTTTAGCATTATATCCTAATTTTTTATGTTCAAACTTATAATTAGTTTTATGTGTGTCTAAGTGACAAACATTATATCCTCCAAGTGTCCGGGTCTAAAACATTTTCAATAAAATAGGACAAGTTTGAACGAGTGTTAGACATGTGTCAGAAAGTTGTCCTATGAGTGTTGGTTTCTGACACGAATACTCTACCTTCTCAGAAGTGTCTATGCTTCTTCGGTTCTGTATTAATAATAAGATAATTACATATGCCATACCATTTCAAGCGATTCACGCTTTTGAGGGAATAGTGTTGGGATCTAGGATCCCGCCCAAGACCTTATAGAAATTATACCAAGCAGAAAAACACACCCACATTCAAGGAGACACAATATTTAACGTGGTTCGGCCTCAATGCCTACGTCCACGGGAGAGTAGCCGGTTATCACTATAACAATGGAGATATTACAGAAAGATTACAATAGAGGAGGAGCTCACACTCTCCTCACTCACCCACTCACCCGTCTCCCTCGCTCACACCGAGGGAGACGGTCTCTCCGCCTCACATATCTCAGCTTGCTCTGCTCTCTCACTCTCTCTCAATTCAACTCTCCCCTTAACCTCCATTTATACACTAACAGAATAGGGAGAGCTTGGCTGTCCTTGCACATGGCCAGCTCCTTCTCCACATGTTGCAACTTCTTTCACATGGCCAACACATGAGAAAAGATCACCTTTGTGCATTTGTAGCTGGGAACATGGCAACCACGTGGCAACTCTTGCTGACGTGGCTTATGACGTGGCCGACACGTCGCTGCTGACGTGGGCCCACATGGCGTGCTCGTCGTGGACACGCGCTGCTCCCACTCACCTTCTTCCTTCGTCCGCGCGTGGGGCGCGTGGGTGAGACTGGTCCGACGCGCCGACAGCCTTCACGGCGCGTGATGGCGCGTGCAGAGACTGGGCCTCACGTGCCTTCTTCAGGTGGCGCGTGAGGGCGCGTGGGGCCTCCTCTGGATGTCTGCTTTATATTTCTGGACTCCTCTCGTCGAGCCCTTGCTCCTGGTATGCTCAAAATCTGATTTCGAGCAACTTGATTTCTGGGCAGTTTCAAACAACACGCTGTTTTTGTTCCGAAACGCCACCAACGAGGCTCTGATACCAATTGTTGGGATCTGGGATCCCGCCCAAGACCTTATAGAAATTATACCAAGCAGAAAAACACACCCACATTCAAGGAGACACAATATTTAACGTGGTTCGGCCTCAATGCCTACGTCCACGGGAGAGTAGCCGGTTATCACTATAACAATGGAGATATTACAGAAAGATTACAATAGAGGAGGAGCTCACACTCTCCTCACTCACCCACTCACCCGTCTCCCTTGCTCACACCGAGGGAGACGGTCTCTCCGCCTCACATATCTCAGCTTGCTCTGCTCTCTCACTCTCTCTCAATTCAACTCTCCCCTCAACCTCCATTTATACACTAACAGAATAGGGAGAGCTTGGCTATTCTTGCACATGGCCAGCTCCTTCTCCACATGTTGCAACTTCTTTCACATGGCCAACACATGAGAAAAGATCACCTTTGTGCATTTGTAGGTTGGCAAGCTTGTGCACTCACATGTGAAGGGAATCACCCCTCACATGGGATGATATCCCACAAATAGCATACTGCATACACATTATTACTATTGTAGATTAGGCCAAGATAAAACAAGACAGCGCACAACAGCAGATCCCTCTTACACATAAATTATAATAACTGAAAGACAGAATATGCATTGTACACAAGTTGGCCTGCATACAGAAATGAAGATTTTAAGTAAAAAAAATAAGACACCAGCATAGAAACAAATACATTATTGACTAGTAAATAGTTTTAATCAATTTGCTTGTATAAATACCTCTTGGAAACAGAAACTCTTCATCCAATAAGCATGGCTACATCAAAGCTCCTTGTTTGTACGTGTATTTTTCACATCCTCTTCACCACTTCTTCAATAATCCATGCAGCCCCAACAAACTCGAAGCTCTTCAGAGAATACATAGGAGCTGATGGCAACAACATTCGTTTTTCAGATGTACCCATTAATCCCAATGTTGATTTCCATTTCATCCTTTCCTTTGCCATTGACTACACAAACACAGCTTCCCCTACCCCAACTAACGGTGACTTCAGTGCCTTCTGGGACACCAAGAACCTCAGCCCATCTCAGGTTTCTTCCATCAAGGCCCACCATCCAAATGTCAAGGTAGCTATGAGTCTTGGAGGTGATACCGTTAACAATCACACTGTCTTCTTCAGCCCTGCAACAATAAGTTCTTGGGTTAGAAATGCTATTAGTTCAATCACTCGGATAGTCAAAGAAAACAATTTGGATGGAATTGACATCGATTATGAACACTTCCATGCTGATCCCAATACATTCACCGAGTGCATTGGACAGCTAATATTCAACCTCAAACAAAGTAAGATTGTGTCATTTGCATCAATAGCACCATATGATGATAATAATGTCCAGCCACATTACTTGGCTCTGTGGAGCAAGTATGGGCATCTAATAGACTATGTGAACTTCCAATTTTATGCCTATGACAAGGGGACAACTATTCCTCAGTTTCTACAACATTTTGAGACTCAAACCTCAAACTATAAAGGAGGTAGAGTTTTAGTGAGCTTCAGCACCGATGCAAGTGGTGGCTTGAAGCCTAAAAACGGGTTCTTTACAGCCTGCAGTATGCTCAAAAGTCAAGGTAAACTTCATGGCATCTTTGTTTGGTCTGCAGATGACTCCAAGGCGGATGGTTTCCCTTTCGAGATGCAGTCACAAAACCTTTTGGCCAGCGCAAAATGATTTCTCAGTTGTATTGTTGATGATGCGGGAAGTGCACACTCCAAGTCGGCATGGAGATTTTATTTATGTTTATTCATTTTATTTATAGTTTTATCAGGATTAGTAATATTTAGTTTCCTATTTTGTTAGAATTTCGTTTCCTATTTTTTATTACGGTTATTAGCCTATAAGTAAGATGTTTTGACATTCTATTAGACAACTTTGGCTTAACAATATTGAGATTAGAGCTGTGACCATTGTGTTAGTATTTCTTCCTCTCTCTTCTATTCTTCTCCTACTGCGTTCTACGTCAATTGTTTTGTAATGATGTTAATTTTTTCATTAAGAAGATAATATGAATTTGACTTTTGCAAATTCTTTTATGATGTGTTTAGTTGAGGGATTTGAGGAGGGATTTGGAAAGGGAAAAAGAAAAGGTGTGTGAAATTATGTGAAATATAGGTATATTTTTTTCACATTTCACCTATCTTTTTCATTTCCCTTTCCAAATCTCTCCTCAAATCCCTCAACCAAACACAGTATTAGGAGGGCTTTTATAACCAAATAAATTTATTGAGAATCATCTAAGATCAATAACAATAATTTTGATATGATTATCTTAATATAATGATGTGGAGCCAGCCACAGCATTGGTCAAGGCGTATGTGTCAGCTAATAAGACTGAAATCTGTATATGTAGAGACAGATTTTATTTATTTAATTTTAGCAGTTGTGGAGGATGGGATGAATTGTAATTGTGATCAAGTATCACAGGGTGGGAAGGTGAGAAGCATAAGATGCTGTGAATCCAAAAAGTACAAATCTGAGTAACAACGATGATAATGTCCAAACCCTCAACAATCCAATTACTGGTAAGTTGACACTTCCAGTTCAGCCCTGCACTTACTATTCTTAATCGCCGGGTTCAACTCTAAAAATAAAAAATATATATTTATTCTATTATATAAAACGAGTTAGTGTGAACACTATCACGATTTTTATTTTTTCAAGAATGTCCACTATCACGATTTCTTCTTCATCAAGCCATCCAAAGCTACTAATAAATTTTCCTCAATCATCAAATTATCAAAAAATTTAAATATACAATTACAAATGCTACGTTTACAGCCACCACTAATTTATATCTAGATATATGGGCTCATGCTTAGCATTTTGGCCTGTTGACAATCACAATAAGGCCAATATTGTAATATTTATCAAAAAAAGTATGGCCGGCCAATATTCTAATGCCAACAACTGTTCTAGAGAAAAAAACATAATCGTTATTTTGTTAAAACATGATTCCAAAGGGCGTCACCTCCCTATCACAAAAGTCCGAGCCATGCCACCCATGCCTAGGCCAATACTGGCAAAAATAGAAATAATTTGAGCTCAAGTGGGAATTGCCCTCGAGCACCCAGACTTGAGCAAAATCGGGCCACCAGTCATCGTACCGGTCAATTTGAGGTATTAGTAGCAAATGGGTGATTCCACACACTGGCCTGTGATCTGGAATTGGTTTACCATGCAAGCTTGAAATGGTTTTCTCGGCACGTCATCGAGGACTTGTGGCTCCAATGGATCTAACCATCTCACGTGCTTGGAATTGAGATGTTTTAACAAAATGTCATTTGAAATTGTGTCGCCAAATCTTAGGCTGACATGGTTTGAGGTCTCAGCACCCTTTGTACATGTTTCTATTGTTACTGCATAGGTACAATTTTCCTACAATGTTAAAGAATGAAACAATTTATTAGACAATCTGTGATAGTCTCAAAACTGATGATTAGTTGGGCTAAATGTGTTGTTTCATGAACCCTCCCTACCGATAGTGGGCCTATTTGGGCTAAAAACTCACAATTTTTTCATTTTTGAAAACTGTTTCGAAAAACAAAAAAGAAGAAATCTGATATGAAAAAATTTGACAAGCTATCAGAAAACACCCAATTTTAAATTATTTTTGATTTCTCATCGATTTTCATGTGAAAATGAAAATTATGGAGTTTTTGAGTGTTTTTGTTTTATGAAATTATTAAAACAAAACGATGCCAAACATGATAGCGAATAATAAATTAAAACCCTACCACAAATGTCAAGACAATAGCTCAAATCCAGACTACAAATAAAGCAAAAAGGCCGAGAAAATAAACAAATGCACTACTCTCAATAAAAATAGAACAATAAAAAAGCCTCTGTCCTCATTTGATTCTAGGACAAATTACAAATACCTCCCTTAAGGTTTGGTGAAAATACAGATTCCCCTTGAGATTCCCGCCCCATGAGATTTATATTTTCATAACAAATTATCCCCTGAGGTTTTTATTTTTATACAGATTCCCCCTAATTTGTTATGCAAATTTGACCTTCAAGGGGCAATTTGTAATTTCTCAAACCTCAGGAGGAATCTATATTTTCACCAAACTTCGAGGGGGTGTTTGTAATTTGCCCTTGATTCTATAATTATATGAACCATGAAACAAAAATTTCTTAAATTTGATACCATGACTTTGCCTATCATTGCTTTGTTCTCAATCACTTTCAATCATAAAACTCGCAGTACAAAAAAAATAATATATAAATTTTAAGGACAGAAAATCATGTGCCGAGAGACTCATGCCGTTCAATACCTTCTTTTCCGGCAAGAGACTTTCACTTAGAGCAATTACAGATGCAAAAGAAAGAAATAGAACACAGTGAAAAGAAAGATCTTCTGCAATCAATCATCCTTATTGATAGGTAAAGCTCATTTCCTAAGAAAATAAGCTCCCGCAAGTTCCAGTTAGACACTTCAATCCTTGCAATTTATACTCTGTTTTTTAAATCTTTAATTGGTTCCATCGTACACTCGAAACGCTCAAATTCTAAAGCTTTTCAGCGGCAATTTATTTGTTTATTTTTTGGGGCTGGTTGCTTGGGTTTTACTCCTACCTTATCACTTTAATAGGTCTAATTTTCTTTTAATTAGGTAAAAAACCCTCCTTTTTTTTTTTAAATTTTATAAGCACCTTTAATCTTTTAGCTCTGATTGCTAAAGCTATATAGATTGATATTTGCTTCTCCTTTTTTATGAACGAAATGACCAAATTAAAATTAGATTTAAAGTGTAAAGATTAAGTTATTTAAATTGAAATAACAAAAAATAAAGTGAAATTTGGGTCCATTGTACGCGTGAAAAGTGTAATTTACATAAGGAATAACGAAAGCAAAGAAAATCTTGGAAGGAGTCCTTGTTTAAAATAATCAATAAAGATAAATAATATTTTGTCAAGTACCCTGATAAAAAATAAACAAATAATATATAACAATTCCCAAAATCTTACCATATACTCTAGTAATATAAAATGACTAGCGTATACCCGTGCCTGAAGTTACAGTGTAAATAAATAAATCCTAAATAAATGAAACTCACCACAACTTACCAATTACCAATATTGCTTAACTAAACAAATTAAAATCACAAATTTAACAGAGAAGCAGCAATGAATTGTAAACAACGTAAAATTAAGTTTTATTGATACAATAGTAAAAAATAAACAATTTCTCTAAAATTAATATTATTATATAACATTCTAATAATTTAATATAAGACTTATTCTACACTACATAAACAACATAAAATTTATTATTTGAAGTAATGTATTTATTATTTAATTTTTTTTAAAGTTGAAATAAATGGATTTATTTTTTTCCCACAATTTACATTACTTATTTATTCATATGTAAAAAAAATTATTATTTCATCTTTTCTCAATCATATATTATTTTCAATTTTCAATTTTTATTTTCAAGTCATTAAACTTCTAATTGATGCATATTGAAAAAATACAGGTTAATATAGCTTACATAATTACAAAAATTAAAAAATAAATAAATATAGAAGTAAAAAAATCAAAATAATAAATCTAATGGCCTTACAATAAATTACAATTTTTTGATAGAGAATGAAAGATTAAGAAATCATTTGAGAATAATAAACAATTCAAACAATCTCTTATTTATTAATTAAAATTAAAATTAAAATTATTTAAGAAGATAACAATATTTTGGTGGGTCCAGAACTCCAGATTATTCGGCAATGCTTAATGCCCAAAATGAAACTAAGTAGGTGTACAATGGAGGATGAAAGAGGCATAGATTCTGCTCATCCTCAACTTCAGATTTCACATAGCAAACCATATGCATACGTTTCGTCTGTTAAGAAAAAAGTTTTAAAAAAAGCTAACCATATATGCGTGTATTATTAAACTCTCTTCTAACTGGCATAATCAATACGGCAAAATACATATACATTCATGTAGATAGGACAGAGATTTATCTAATGGTAGAGTTAGCTCCCTCTAGTCGAACTGGTCAAAGACTTGATCTGAATCCTATGGAGCATTAATTCAAACATGCACAACACAGTCTCACTGTTCAATTTAGCCCATTCTTAATAGACAGATTCCAAAAATCTCCCCACAAAACGGTAATATCACATGTAATTGCGTAAAATCTCAGCCTTTGACCGAATTCACATGAGATCAAATTTATAATAATAATAATTTACATATTGTTGGTGATTAATGATTAAATAGAGAAAATGAGCGATCAATACAAAGCTTTGACTAATCCGTAGCCTAGATTACAAACAACCCTTCATACAGCTAAGTGCATTGATATCATGAAACACAAAAACTACAAAACAAAAAAAAACAAAAAAAAAATTTAATTAATTCATCGTAACATTAGAGACACTAACTAAACTGAGGAAAAGAAGAAAAAATAATTAAAAAATAGAAGAAGAAGAAGAAGATGGTTTTGAATCCTTTATCTTACGCTTTCTTCGCAAGCCTTTCAAGCCGAAATCTGAAATTTCAAGTAGAACTGAATCTGTAAAATTTTATCGAATCAAGCTACTGCAAAATTTTGATTCAAAACTTCTGAAGCACAGTAGAGAGAGAGAGAGAGAGAGAGAGAGAGAGAGAGCAATTAGAATCTCACCTGGAAATTAACCCTAATGCTTCGCAGAAACTCTATTTTCTGCTTTCTTCGCCAGCCTTTCAAGCCGAAATCTGAAATAGGAAGAGAGGGAACTCAACAAGTCTTTTTATGATGAGAACAAAGAAGAGAGAGAGAGAGAGATAAAGATAAAATAGAAACTCAACAGGTCTCTTTTATGATGAGAATAGAGAAGGGGGAGAGATAAAGATAAATTAGAGAAGAGACGTGGATAAGCAGGAAGTTTAGTGTTTGGGTGAGAACCAAGAAGGGAGGAGATAAGATTGAATAACAGAGTGATCTTAAAGATAGAATGGAGATGAGACGTGTGTGAGTAGGAAGTTTAGGCCTTGTTTGGTTTGTGTTTCTCAAAAAATTTTGGAAAAAATTCTCTACAAATAAGTTTTCAAAAGTAATCAAACCAAACAAATTTTTCCAAAAAAAATTTCCAAAACTTGTTTGGTTTACAAATTTTCCAAACAAATCTCTCTCTCATACACATCAAATCAATCACTTTTCCAAAACTCTCTCTCAAAATAATTTTTCAAAACATCTTTTGAAAAAAAACCAAACCAAACAAATTTTCGTACTTTTTATCTCAAAACATATTTCTCAAATACAAACCAAACAAGGCCTTAGTGTTTGGGCGGGAAGTAAATTGATATATATTTAAAGGGGCTCATCTCATCCGTCTATCTAAATACACAATTGAATCATGACCGTTAAAATGTCCAAGTAGAACAATTGTCTCTAGAATAAATTCAAAAATCTTTCTCCGGTATTATATAGATGGGCAAACCAATATACAATATTTCTTTTCTTTTCTTTCCTTTTTTGGATAGCCAATGAAGTGGAACTGTGAATTCTAACTTAGGATCTTTGTTACGGTGATAATAGTGAACATCAAAATTGTGATTTTCAGCCATCAGTAGTAGGATGGGAATAAAAGAGAATAAGGGAATGAAAAACTATGGCACTGTTTGGGAAGAGAAGGTTGAGCCTATTATAGCCTCAAATTACAAATAAGCCAAAAAATTTCACTGTTCAAAGTTTTTTTTAAAAGAAAAAAAAAAATACGCTACAGCTGCCGGCAGTGTATGCATAGCCTAAACTGTCAAAGTGTCAAATTATTACATCACTTGAGAAATTACAATTTTGTCCCTTTACATCAATTTAAAAACTTATAATATTAGGGACAAATTAGTCATTTTAAATTCAAACATCATTTCAACACACTTTTCAATACAAGAACTCAAATAAAAATCTATCTCATCTTCCCAAACATAAAAACTAAAATAACCTACTAAAATAGCCAAAAAACTTTTAAAATAATCACTTCCCAAACGAGGCTCATATTACATGGTGTAGGAGAATTCAAACCCAAATATCACATTCAATAGGAGAGTGTCTCACACCAAACCCAAGACGTGTAACAAGAAGGATACATCTTAAAGTAAAGCCAATAATTGGGAAAGGGAGGGTGGTCTGAAACTTCCATATAGAAATAAGAAACTAGTAGGAATTTTTCTGTCAAGTCTTTTTGCAAGCAAGTTGAAAGGAAAATAGGAATGGAAAAGAGTTTTAGGAGAGTAATTTGTCTCCAAACTATACTGTTTTGTTGGTTATATATCATTTATGGAAAAGATTACCACAAGAGATGAGTTGCTGAAAAGAAAGATCACTCCAAGTGACTAAAAACTTGAGTTGTGTTTCCTTGCCAACTATTTCTTCTCTATGTTTGCTTCTTGTTGTTTTGCCTTGGTTGTGCATCTGGTTGGTTGCAGCGCTCATTATCTTTTGGGGTTTTGTTTTTGCTCCTCGAAGGATGTAATTACGTTTGTCATAAGTCTATTTTAATGCATTAATTTTTGCAGATAAAAAAAATGACATTAGGTGCACATGACTACTTTGGCACGTTGTAGGTGCCATGCCTGCCGGGTGACTAGGCTAAAATTTGACTTGGCTATGGACAGTTGATCTAGGTGAGGTGACGAAACGACAAGGTGTGTTTATGTAGTGTTTAATGACTAGGGCTTAAATTTGACTAGTCTTTTGGCTCTTGATTACATTGTTTTAGTGGAGTCCAAATTATCAACTCCAAGAGAAACTACAAGAAAAATGTGCTATATATTGTTAATTACTGGTTCACTACATTAACATATAAAACTATAAGTATACAATATTTATTTTCTTATTTTTAGGATAGGCAATAAAAGGTGAAGTCTGCAGCCTAGCTAGCATCTCTATAAGGGTAAATAACGAACATACAATTGTAATTTTTTTTTCCTCAGTCATTCGTAAGAGGAGAATAGAAAGAGAAGGCGCATTGTGTAACAGTAAAACATCGGGAACTACTATTTGCACAAACATTAACTTTAAGTTCAATTACAAAAAAATAATAATAAATTTTTTTATTGCCATTTTACCCTTGAGCACAATTACCATCCAATAAAAAAACTACAAAATTTCCAAAACAAAGAAAAAAATACAAAGTGCACCTACCTCCTCCTCCTCCACCACCACCCACAACCCCTCTTCCTTCCCCAGCGGCCACCTCCCCTCCCCACAGCTCCCACCCCCATCTGCTCTCCATCCAACTACCCTAGCCCCTCTTCTCCCCATCTTGTCATCCCTAGCCTCTCTCTTCCCATCCAGACATTGCAACCCCTCCCTTCCTCATGCCATCTTAACCCAAATGACCACCACCCCTTCATAAAACCCTATTTGCGGCGATTGTGGTCGCAAAAGAGAGGATAAGAAAAAGAGCTGGTTGTGGTAAAGGTCATGGCAACTTTGAGATTTGGGAAAGGAGCTGTTGGGGATAGAGGACAAGGGATAAGGGCGTCCGGTGGGGGTGGCTGCAATGGTCAGAGGTTGATGAGGTAGTGGCTGAGTGGGTTTCAAGTTAGTATTAGAAAGATTAGAGATTGGAATAATTTCGGTATTATGGTGGGTTTACTAAGACAATTTTAAAAACTAAAATTTAGGAAAGGGTGTACTATGAAAATTATTAAATAGTCCCCTAGTACCATGTAGCATTGTCTATGTAGTGCTTCCGACAAATAAAAAAACGCAAACCCACACGAAGTGGGTCATCCTTATCTCCTAACTACCTAATGAAGGTGAGTTATTCAACCACCATGTAAACAATACTACATGGTGTTCCGGGAGTAGCCAATAATTACTTCTTAGAATGTGGGTGAACTTGGAAGTTTAGTGAGTGCAAATAGCAGAACCCCTACATTACACCCCAAAAAAGGTATGTCTCATCCACTAGGCGACAGCAAGATATTTAGGAGTTTGAAGAGAGGCATATCAGTTACACAGGATAGGATACATCTCAAGGAAAAGACAATAAATAGGAAGGTAGGGTCTGAAACTTCCATGGGGATGTCATGTTCTGCTGATGAATCCAAAAGAATCGAGTTTTAGATGAAGAAGAGGACAACAAAATACAATGATTAAAGCCTAATGTCTTTTTGAGATATTAGGGAACACATTGCTTACTAAAATTGTGGGTTGGTGTTTTTTAATAACCTTTATGCGTGTCTTTTGTTGTCTGAAGTATCAGTTGACCGATTCTAACTTATCAGGATGTAGATGCAGTCGTTTTTTATTCATTTGTTGCATTTTGACCTTTTCTTTCAAAATGAATAAGTGTGTGAGTGATTTTCTGACCACACTGCCCGCTTAGTAACCAGCTGGAGAGCACCAGCAGAATAGATGGCACCTGCCTAGCCTGCAACAGAAAGAGAAAATTCCGGGGGTGGTTCGTCCACTCGAGGGCACTCCGACGATCAAGTCAGTATATCTCTCAAAGATAAATCAAGTGCTAAACTAACAAGCTTGAGTATCAAAAGCGTACCTTAGACCCATGGGGGTGCCTCTCTTTTATAGCCAACATAAACCTAGTCCCAATAGAAGCCTAAGTTCTATGGACTCAGGATTACTGCTAATCTTGGACTCCCAGTAAGATTAGGATAAACTCTCTAAGAGTCTTATCTTAATACAAACTGAAGTCTTCTCTGATTTTAGGACTCTTGCCCCTCATCCGCTTATCTCAGATTCCGATATCTTCGGAGGTCACCTCGGCCTATCTGAGATGACCTCGGCATAACAACCAGGACACATGGCACCTCGGCAGACACGTCGGCGTCACCTTGGCCACGTGTTGGTACTCAGAAAATATATCCCCATAACTGCCCCCTAGGTTCTATTACCTTGGCATTCTGAGGTGATGGAACCTACACTGTTCGTTCATCTGTGCCCCTCTGTCTGAGATCAAACTCGCCGACCTCAAAGTTCCCTGGACTTTTACTATCCACTTCTGTTAAGTATCAAGCTTCATGCTTTCCAAGCTGCTCGAGATCACACCTCCTAGCCGAGGTTCTTGTTTCATTAATTCGTAAAATCCAAGAGCTTTGCAACTGCTCCACTCACATTCTTCGGTGGGTTCCCGACTTCCAGTCATCTATTTGACTCCAGCGATCTTCATATCGGTGTTTATTTCTCCTGGTAGGTTCATAAACTCTTTTATTAAGCTCAATCTTTCATAACTCTTCTGAATCCGTTTACTTGTCCTCTGTTGTTTTCTATTTTCATATGTTTTCAAGTTTTGAACTGTTTGAATGCCTGGCACTGTTCTTGCCATATCTGCTTTCTGTTGCTAGCATTGTGTCTGGGTCATTACTTTCTTGTTCTTCACATATTTACTTAGTGCCTGTGTGCTTGGCTTTATTCTTGAACTTTGTCGTCTTCTTGACTCTGATTTTTCTCTTTTTTTTTCATTCAATCCTCTGGCTTTTTCTCTTTCTAGCTCTTTTGCTTAAATCTGTCATTGTTCCAAGCTTTCAAGCTCTGTAAATGTTTTCGTTCCTCTCCTCCGGTGAAGTTTATGTCATTCTGTCATTTTCGCATCCGTCGTCAGACTTCGGCAATTCTCATTCCGACTTCCCTCTTTCTGGTAAGCCATTGTTCCTCCTGGTTTTATTTCTTACTGTTTTCCAAGAAGCTCTGCTTCATTGTTAATCACCATTGCTATTTTACCCGTTATTTCTAAATCATCTTCTTGAATACACACTGTTCACACATCTGTTGATTTCTGCCACTGTTCTTGGTTTGACACACCTGTGCAATCTTTTTGTCTTGATTTCCTGATAGCTTCATCATCATTCTTGATTACGAATTACATTCTTGTTTCTGTTTTCTGTGTATTTTTTCAGATTCTTGCTTTCAATCCTTGCCTTCAAACTCCGAGGTGTCGATCGCCGAGAAGAGCTTTGATCAAATTTTTCAGGAGATCGATGCTGAGCTCGAGGCCAAGAAGGCAACTGAGAAGTCTTCCCAACTGTCTTCAATATCCTGCCATTGTTGCCGAGTAGTTTTGTTTCCTTCTTTTATGTAGCAACCCTCACCACTGTTTACCGATAACTACCGATTACCGCTAAACTGAGACTGATTGTGATTGATAACTGAAGTAATTGAACTGAATAAACTACTGAACTGACTGACTGAAATTGAAACTGAATTGACTGAGTATACCTGTTTAATTGTAATTCTATTTGTTTGGTTATTTGATTATCTGTTCGTGTCTTTATGTTTAAATTGCGAATTGAGGGCCTTATTGGCGGCCGAACCGAAAACCGATTAGTGTTTTATGATCATCGTGATTTATGTGATTTTATGGTGTAATTACCTGAAAACTGATTAGATATGATTAAATTAGATTAAAATGAATTAAATTGCATTTTTACACTTATTTACCATTTTTGCCACACTTAGTGGCCCACTACATGAGCCATGTTTGAGCCTTACACACTTGATCACATAGCACACTTCATCAGCCATTTTTCCTTGTTCTTGCCGACTTGAGAGAGTGAGAGGTAGTGAAAGCTTGAGTTCTTCACAATTTGGCTTGAATCTTGAGGAATTGAAAGCTTAAGTGCATAATTGAGCCTCTAGACTTGTAATTGAGGAACCTAGGTATGAATTTCATCCTTCTTATTATGTATTTAAGTCCCTTCTAGCATGGATCATGGTAGTTTAAAGAGCTAAGTCAAGAATTGGTTCATTAATGTTGAATTGGAGCTCATTCCATGCATGCATGTTTGAATTGTTGAATTTTGAGTTGATTCCATGGAGAATTGTCACTTGCATGCTCATGGTTATGTTAAGTCCATGTTTTCATCTTGTTTTTGTAAGAGTTAGCTCATTTGAGCTTATATTTAAAGCTTTGAAATGATTTAAATTCATGCATGTTTGCATGTTCTTCATATTCATGAAAATTGATTTCAAATTGAGTTGTTTGAAACACCCTTAGGCCTTGATTTTACAAATTGAGCTTTGAATCATGTTAAAATATGAGTTTTGATGTGTTTTCTGGAAAATTGGCCCAAGAGGATCGAAATTTATGGTTTAAAACTTGGTTTTGAGCTTGAGGTTCAAATCTAGAATTTTCAGAATTTAGACTCACGCTCGAGCGGGGTGATTGCTGCTAGAGCGTGGAAATCGTGCTCCCAGTATTTTTGTTCTATTTTGAAGTCTGCTCGAGCGGAATAATTTACACTCGAGTGGGACATTGTGTCTCATGCTCGAGCGGGTGTCGAGCGCCCAATCGAGCGTGATTTTCACCTATCCAGCACTTTTGACTGTTTTGCAGAACGCTCGAACGGGTAAGTCTACGCTCGAGCGGAAACCTTTGTCTGCATGTCCGCTCGAGCGGAGTAACCTACGCTCGAGCGTGACCCCTGTTTTCTGAAAAGTCTGAAAATGCTTTTAAAGTGCATCTTTGCATCATCATCTCATTCTAGGCATTCTTAGGCCTAGTTTAAGACATCTTATTGAGGATATAAATGTAGAACACACCGAGGCAAATTAGAGATTAAGTTATTATCTTTCCCAACTGTGTAGCTTAGTGTGTGTTCAATCTGTAACTGTGTAGGGTTGGCTACTGGGGACGCACTCTAGGTTTACTGTAGCCTGGAATTCTGTGAGTAACAACTGTGTAAAGATATGTTCAAAATTATTATCTTCTAAACAATTGCACTGTACTGCTTTCTGAACTGATACTGTTAATTGAATGAATGTATGTCCTATATTTTGAACTGTATTGTGGCATCCTTAGCAACTATTGTTTACTGTTACTGTTACAGAGATCTCTGTCGGTTCTCTTGTTGGAACCACTACTGTTACTGATTGATGGCCATCATTTACTGTTCGGTCTTTTAAGACCTACTGTTTACTGTACTGTTATGCTAATGGATGTACCACATATGACTGAATGACTGAAATACTAATTTAATGAACTGTTTTCATTACTGTAAGGACATTCATTCTCAACCCCTTTATGCATTGTGTTATTCACTAGGCTTTAGCTCACTGCTCATATATATATATAGGTGTACAAGCACCAGACCGCAGCTAGAAGCATCGGGGTAAACTCCAGTTTTGTCGAGCCAACCTATGTGCCTCAATGCGAGGTTCCGAGCCTGTCAAACTACGGCTTAGGGGTGTTTTTAATTCCCCCGTTTGTCTCTGTATCTGTTTTGTACGACTGTATAGACTGTTACGGTACTGTTTAATAGGGATTAGGTCCCTAAACTGAATGATTGTATATATATACTGTTTTGTCTTACTGTATATATTTGAATGAAAAGTCTTTTTGCATACAGACTGTCACAGCTCATTGGACATTGTTTATTTACTGTATTGGCTTCCGCCAGCCCCTGTACTCTGTATTACTGTATTACTGTTAAGCAGGCCTTCGGTAATCTTGGATTACTGGCCGGTTACGGTGCTAAACCCATAGGGGCAGGTTTGGGTCGTGACAGAGTGGTATCAGAGCGATACTTACCACGAGTTATACCGCACACACGTGTCCAACTGAGCTATAGGATGTCCTAGAAAAGTAAATAGGACATCGCATGAACATGATAAGTGTGTGGCTAGGACATGACTGAATATATGCTAATGTGTTAATCTGTTTAAACAAATGACTACCTATGTTGATAACTGTTATAACTGCCTATAGTGAAATGGATAATGCGAGAACTGCAAATGAATCTGAAACCTCATCCTCTGAGGCAAGAATGGAAAGACTGGAAAGAATGATGGAATTAATAACTGAAAGACTGGACCAACAACAGAATCAACAGCCCTCACCTCCTCCTCCAGTACAGCCAGAACAGAATATGAATGTTAATGATGGGGACATAATTGCTCTCACCCATAAGTTCAGCAAAATGAAACCACCATCCTTCCAGGGAGGCCTTGAACCGTTAAAAGCTGAAGCATGGGTTCTTGAGACTGAAAAATTGTTTGAGGTTTTTCCGTGCTCTGAAGCACATAAAGTGCTATTGGCCACCTTTACTCTGGAAGAAGAAACCAAAAGGTGGTGGATGCTTATCCGTGATAACAATACCGTTATGACTTGGGCTCAATTCAAAGGAGCCTTCTTCGAGAAGTATTTCTCTTAGTGTGTTAGGGATAGAAAGGTGACTGAGTTTGAACAACTGAAACAAGACACCATGTCGATTGCTGAATATGAGACAAAATTTACTGAACTTCCTGTTATGCACCACATATGGTGGACACTGATTATAAGAAGGCCAGAAAGTTTGAAGGCGGCCTTAATGTTGCAATACTCGATAGAATAAATGTCCTGAAATTACCGAATTATACAAATGTTCTTGACCGAGCCTTGATGGCTGAATCGAATATCGAAGCACTGAAAACTGAAACACCAGCGTCTGAATGGCGTGGTAAAAGGCAGGGTTTTAAATTCAAGAAAGGAAAGCATAACCCATTGAACAAGAAACAGAATACGGGGTCAACAACTAGCCCCAGCCTAGGGAGTGGTTTTATACCACCCTGTTCTGAGTGTGGCAAGAAGCACAAAGGGGTTTGTTACAAAATATCTGGAGCCTATTACAGGTGTGGTAAGGTGGGCCACATGGTTAAAGACTGCCCCTCTGCTCCGCAAGCCAGCAGTAAAGCTGCACCAAGTGTAGCAGCATCAACTGTTGCACCAAAACCGAACCCCAAAGCTATCGGAAAGAGCCTATGAAGCAAGGCCGAGTGTTCGCCCTAGTACCGGGAGACGTGCAGAATACCGAGACTGTTGTGTCAGGTATTCTCTCTATTTGTACTCAAAATGCTTATGTACTGATTGATTCGGGGTCTACGCATTCATATGTGTCGCAGGCTTTTTCGCGAAAATTGAATAGACCATTAGAACCCATGAATTATCTGTTAGCTGTATCATCACCCATTGGGGGATCTATGACCTGTTCATATATGTACCCTGCTTGTGAAATTATTAATGGAGATGCACATTTGTTTATTGACTTACTGCCTCTGAACATTGATCATTTTGATATAATACTAGGAATGGACTGGTTAACGAAATACTATGCCACCATAGACTGTGTAACGAAACAAGTAGTTTTCCGTCCATCGGGTTTACCCGAATTTGTGTTTAATGGGGTTGGAATAGTACCTCTTCCGTATTTGATTTCATCTGTGAAAGCTATTAAATTGCTTAGAAATGGGTGTAAGGGATATCTATGTTCTGTATTGACTGTATCTACTGATGATAATGCTAACGTGAACAGTATTCCTATAGTCAGAGAATTCCCAGATGTATTTCCAGATAATCTACCAGGGGATTTGATTGACAGAGAGATTGAATTTATCGTTGATGTGATTCTAGGAACGCAGCCAGTATCTAAAGCTCCTTACCGAATGGCCCCAACTGAACTGAAAGAATTGAAAGTGCAACTGCAAGAACTGCTAGATAAGAAGTTTATCAGGCCTAGCACTTTACCATGGGGCACTCCTGTTTTATTTGTGAAGAAGAAAGACGGCTCACTGAGACTGTGTATCGACTACCGTGAACTGAACAAGGTAACTGTGAAAAATAAATACACATTGCCATGTATTGATGACTTATTTGATCAGTTACAGGGTGCTCAAGTGTTCTTTAAGATCGACCTCAGGTCAGGATACCATCAGTTGAAAGTTAAACCAGAAGACATTGACAAAACTGTTTTTCGAACAAGGTATGGACATTACGAATTTTTAGTTATGCCTTTCGGAGTTACCAATGCACCTACTACATTTATGGACCTCATGAACAGAATCTTTAAACCATACCTTGATGACTTTATTGTAGTATTCATTGATGACATATTGATTTACTCCAAAAGTATAGAAGAACATGAATGTCATCTGAGACTTGCCCTACAGACCTTAAGAGAACAGAAACTTTATGCTAAACTGTCTAAATGCGAATTTTGGCTTCATCATGTTATGTTTTTGGGGCATGTTGTTAGCAAAGATGAAATTTCTGTTGATCCACAGAAAATTGAAGCTGTAGTAAACTGGCCTAGATCAACAAATGTGACAGAAGTCCGAAGCTTTTTGGGACTAGCCGGATATTACAGAAGATTTGTCAAAGATTTTTCCAAAATTGCCTTACCATTGACTCAGTTAACTCAGAAGGGGATATCGTTTGACTGGACTGACCAAAGGGAATCAGCATTCAAAAAATTGAAAACTCGACTTGTGACTGCACCAGTTCTTACCCTACCTTCAGGTACGGATGGTTATACTGTATTTAGTGATGCTTCTCATAAGGGTTTGGGATGTGTTTTAATGCAGAATGTGAGAGTTATTGCTTATGCTTCCCGACAACTGAGACTGCACGAAAAGAACTACCCGACCCATGATCTGAAACTTGCTACAGTAGTATTTGCACTGAAAATCTGGCGTCACTACCTGTATGGGGCAACATGTGAAGTATATACTGACCACAAGAGTTTGAAATATTTCTTCACACAGAAAGAACTGAACACGAGACAGCGGAGATGGCTAGAACTGATTAAAGACTATGACCTACAGATTTTGTACCATCCGGAAAAAGCCAACACCATTGCCGATGCACTGAGCCGAAAATCGATTGAAAATTTAGCCTGTTTGCTTACCGGGCAGAAGGAACTGCTTTGTGACCTTGAAAAATCTGGAATTGAAATCGTTTTACGAGAACAAGGTGGAACCTTAGCTGCTATTTTTGCTCAACCAGCACTGATTGAAGAGATTAAAGAGAAACAGCAACTGAATGACTTCTTGAAGAAGATCATCGAAGAAAGGGAAATTAAACCAAGACCGGGTTTTAAATTTGAAAGTAATGTACTGAAATTCCAAGAAAGACTGTGTGTACCAAATGATACTGAATTGAAAAGAAGAATTCTGCAAGAGGGCCACAATTCAAAATTTTCTATCCATCCAGGGAATACGAAAATGTACCAAGACCTGAAACTGAATTTCTGGTGGCCAGGAATGAAAAAAGAAATTGCTGATTTTGTATCGAAATGTCTTCATTGCCAACAAGTTAAAGCCGAACATCAACGACCCGCAGGCTTATTGCAGCCCTTACCCATACCGGAGTAGAAATGGGAACATATTACCATGGATTTTATTGTGGGATTGCCTCGCTCCAGTAAAGGTATGGACTCAATTTGGGTTATTGTTGATAGACTAACTAAATCTGCTCACTTCTTACCTGTTAAGACAATTTATAATGCGGACAAATTGGCTATACTCTATATTGATGAAATTGTTAGACTGCATGGAGTGCCTGTGTCCATTGTTTCTGACAGGGATTCGAAGTTCACATCGAGATTTTGGCAAAGCTTACAGACTGCATTGGGTACCGAATTGAGACTGAGTAGTGCTTATCATCCTCAGACCGATGGCCAGTCAGAAAGAACCATCCAGACTCTGGAGGATTTACTGAGAATGTGTGTCCTTGATTTTTAGGGAAACTGGGAAAACCATTTGCCATTGGCTGAATTCGCCTACAACAACAGTTATCATTTAAGTATTGGTATGGCGCCTTTCGAGGCATTGTATGGCAGAAAATGTAAATCTCCGATTTGCTGGGCAGAAGTTGGAGATGGGCCTTTGCTTGGGCCCGAGATTATATAAGAAACAACTGAGAAAGTGAAACTGATACAACAGAGACTGAAAACCGCACAGAGCAGACAGAAAAGTTATGCTAATGTCAGAAGACGGGATAGAGAATATGAAGTGGGTGATCACGTGTTTGTGAAAATGACACCGATGAAAGGCCAGACTCGTTTTGGAGTCAAAGGCAAATTAGCACCGAGATACGTCGGACCATATGAGATTATTGAGAAAATCAATCCGGTGGCGTATCAAGTTGCGCTTCCTCCTGAAATGAAGCATATGCACAACATCTTCCACATTTCTATGTTGAGGGACTACCTCCAGGATCCTTTCCATATGATAGAGCCTACTCGTGTAGTGCTGAGTGATAACTACACTTACGAGAAACGGCCTATTCAGATTGTAAACAGACGGATCAAGAAGTTGAGAAACAAAGAGATCCCGTTAGTGAAAGTTGACTAGCAAAACCATGGTGGCGTGTATGCCACTTGGGAGAGGGAAGATGACATGGCTAAAAGATATCCTGAACTGTTTTCACTGAATCCTGTTTTCTTCCAAAACGAAGGTAATTCGAGTTTAGAGGACTAAACTCTTTTTAAAGAGGGGAGACTGTAACAACCCTCACCACTATTTACCGATAACTACCGATTACCGCTAAACTGCGACTGATTGTGATTGATTACTGAAGTAATTGAACTTAATAAACTACTGAACTGACTGACTGAAATTGAAACTGAATTGACTAAGTATACCTGTTTAATTTTAATTCTATCTGTTTGGTTATTTGATTATCTGTTCGTGTCTTTATGTTTAAATTACGAATTGAGGGCCTTATCGGCGGCCGAACCGGAAACCGATTAGTGTTTTATGATCATCGTGATTTATGTGTTTATGGTGTAATTACCTGAAAACTAATTAGGTATGATTAAATTAGATTAAAATGAGTTAAATTACATTGTTACACTTATTTACCATTTTTGCCACACTTAGTGGCCCACTACATGAGCCATGTTTGAGCTTTACACACTTGATCACATAGCACACTTCATCATCCCTTTTTCCTTGTTCTTGCCGACTTGAGAGAGTGAGAGGTAGTGAAAGCTTGAGTTCTTCACAATTTGGCTTGAATCTTGAGGAATTGAAAGCTTAAGTGCATAATTAAGCCTCTAGAATTGTACTTGAGGAACCTATGAACGAATTTCATCCTTCTTATTGTGTATTTAAGTCCCTTCTAGCATGGATCATGGTAGTTTAAAGAGCTAAGTCAAGAATTGGTTCATTAATGTTGAATTGGAGCTCATTCCATGCATGCATGTTTGAATTGTTGAATTTTGAGTTGATTCCATGGAGAATTGTCACTTGCATGCTCATGGTTATGTTAAGTCCATGTTTTCATCTTGTTTTTGTAAGAGTTAGCTCATTTGAGCTTGTATTTAAAGCTTTGAAATGATTTAAATTCATGCATGTTTGCATGTTCTTCATATTCATGAAAATTGGTTTCAAATTGAGTTGTTTGAAACACCCTTGGGCCTTGATTTTACAAATTGAGCTTTGAATCATGTTAAAGTATGAGTTTTGATGTGTTTTCTGGAAAATTGGCCCAAGAGGATTGAAATTTATGGTTTAAAACTTGGTTTTGAGCTTGAGGTTCAAATCTAGAATTTCCAGAATTTGGACTCATGCTCGAGCGGGGTGACTGGCGCTCGAGCGTGGAAATCGTGCTCCTAGCATTTTTGTTCTGTTTTGAAGTCCGCTCGAGTGGAATAATTGACGCTCGAGCGAGACATTGTGTCTCATGCTCGAGCGGGTGTCGAGCGCCCAATCGAGCGTGATTTTCACCTATCCAGCACTTTTGACTGTTTTGCAGAACGCTCGAGCGGGTAAGTCTACGCTCGAGCGGAAACCTTTGTCTGCATGTCCGCTCGAGCGGAGTAACCTATGCTCGAGCGTGGCCCCTGTTTTCTGAAAAGTCTGAAAATGCTTTTAAAGTGCATCTTTGCATCCTCATCTCATTCTAGGCATTCTTAGGCCTAGTTTAAGACATCTTATTGAGGATATAGATGTAGAACACACCGAGGCAAATTAGGGATTAAGTTATTATCTTTCCCAACTGTGTAGCTTAGTGTGTGTTCAATCTGTAACTGTGTAGGGTTGGCGACTGGGGACGCGCTCTAGGTTTACTGTAGCCCGGAACTCTGTGAGCAACAACTGTGTAAAGATATGTTCAAAATTATTATCTTCTGAACAATTGCACTGTACTGTTTTCTGAACTAATACTGTTAATTGAATGAATGTATGTCCTATATTTTGAACTGTATTGTGGCATCCTTAGCAACTACTGTTTACTGTTACTGTTACAGAGATCTCTGTCGGTTCCCTTGTTGGAACCACTACTGTTACTAATTGATGGCCATCATTTACTGTTCGGTCTTTTAAGACCTACTGTTTACTGTACTGTTATGCTAATGGATGTACCACATATGACTGAATAACTGAAATACTGATTTAATGAACTGTTTTCATTACTGTAAGGACATTCATTCTCAACCCCTTTATGCATTGTGTTATTCACTGGGCTTTAGCTCACTGCTCATATATATATGTAGGTGTACAGGCACTAGACC
Source organism: Camellia sinensis (assembly GCF_055761805.1). NCBI lineage: Eukaryota > Viridiplantae > Streptophyta > Magnoliopsida > Ericales > Theaceae > Camellia > Camellia sinensis. The sequence goes on from NC_138974.1 coordinate 72,690,277, forward strand.
GCAGCTAGAAGCGTCGGGGTAAACTCTAGTTTTGTCGAGCCAACCTATGTGCCTCAATGCGAGGTTCCGAGCCTGTCAAACTACGGCTTAGGGGTGTTTTTAATTCCCCCGTCTGTCTCTGTATCTGTTTTGTACGACTGGATAGACTGTTACGGTACTGTTTAATAGGGATTAGGTCCCTGAACTGAATGATTGTATATATGTATATACTGTTTTGTCTGACTGTATATATTTGAATGAAAAGTCTTTTTACATACAGACTGTCACAGCTCATTGGACATTGTTTATTTACTGTATTGGCTTCCGCCAACCCCTGTACTCTGTATTACTGTATTACTGTTAAGCAGGCCTTCGGTAATCTTGGATTACTGGCCAGTTACGGTGCTAAACCCATAGGGACGGGTTTGGGTCGTGACATTTTACTCCTTGTACTTTGTCCTTCTTTGTATGCTTTTAATTCGGCCGACGTGCCATTTTTGTAGTCTGAATAATTTATTTTTCAATATTTAGGCCGAAGTGCCTTCTTTCTTCTTTAAATGCATTTCTCTAATTTCTTCTTTGAATGAATGTCTTCTTTTTTCTGCTCTTGTATGATTCTATACTTAGAATAATTTGCATGTCTTCAAAATACACCTTGACTGTGCAATCTCTTCGGGTAAAATACTTCTGTCACAATTTCTAATCTTGCTCATCTCGGCCTTGTCCTAACACTTGAAAATATTGTAACAAATATTTTCACAAGTGTTGTTTAGGACTTGTCACTTTCTCAATGTCTTCTATCAAGACTTCAGTTTTTCATATTTCAAGTTTTGACAACTTGGTAGTCCCGGTAAGTACGCAGATATTGCTTGAGCTTAACTTTAACTTGTAAATTTTTCTCAAAAATTTCAACAAGTGTTTTAACCATCATCCTTTATCATAACCTCGGCTTAATTTCAGCTTGTAAATTTTTCTCAAAATTTCAACAAGTGTTAAACCATCTTCCTTTCGATATGACCTCGGTTTAACTATAACTTGTAAATTCACACAGAATTTCAACAAGTGTTTAAACCAATCTTCTTCCGATATGACCTCGGTTTAACTTCAACTTGTAAATTCACACAAAATTTCAACAAGTGTTAAATATCACATCGGTTTAACTTCAACTTATAAATTCACACAGAATTTCAACAAGTGTTAAATATGACCTCGGTTTAACTTTAACTTGTAAATTCACACAGAATTTCAACAAATGTTAAACATCATCTCGGTTTAACTTCAACTTATAAATTCACACAGAATTTCAACAAGTGTTAAATGTCACATCGGTTTAACTTCAACTTGTAAATTCACACAGAATTTCAACAAGTGTTAAACATCATCTCAGTTTAACTTCAACTTGTAAATTCACACAGAATTTCAACAAGTGTTAAACAATGATTTCGGTTTAACTTCAACTTGTAAATTGTCCACAAATTTCAACAAGTGTTAAACAATGATCTCGGTTTAACTTCAACTTGTAAATTGTCTACAAATTTCAACAAGTGTTAAACAATGATTTCAGTTTAACTTCAACTTGTAAATTGTCCACAAATTTCAACAAGTGTTAAACAATGATCTCAATTTAACTTCAACTTGTAAATTCACACAGAATTTCAACAAGTGTTAAACATCTTTGTCTTCTCTCTGCCCCCTAATTGTTTGTTTCTTTTTTATCTTCTAGGATCTGAGATTTTGCTCACTGAACTCTTCTCTTCTCAGATTTAAGTACCGAGCTCTTGTCTTCTGAAATCTTGAATCTGCTCACTCAGGTTGAGCTCTTCTCTTCTCGAACCTATTCATCTAGGCCAAGATCATGTCTTCTGGGATCTGGGATCCGGGATTTGCTCACTTAGGCTGAGCTCTTCTATACTCGAATGTCATCTCCTTGGGAGCGCTCATGCCCCCTATCTTTGCGTCCCTTCTGGAAGGGTCTTTATTCTGTTTATGTCGACACATTCTCCATCTTTGCTAAACTCGTCGTTTCCGCTACGTTGATCTTGTACGATGATGACCATCTATTCTCCTTTCTTTTCCACAGACGGCGCCAAATTGTGTGAGTGATTTTCTGACCACACTGCCCGCTTAGTAACCAGCTGGAGAGCACCGGCAAAATAGATGGCACCTGGCTGAGCTGCAACAGAAAGAGAAGATTCCGGCGGTAGTTCGTCCACCTGGGGCACTCCGACGATCAAGTCAGTATATCTTTCAAAGATAAATCAAGTGCTAAACTCACAAGCTTGAGTATCAAAAGCATACCTTAGACCCATGAGGTGCCTCTCTTTTATAGCCAACATAAACCTAGTCTCAATAGAAGCCTAACTTCTATGGACTCATGATTACTGCTAATCTTGGACTCCCAGTAAGATTAGGATAAACTCTCTAAGAGCTTTATCTTAATGCAAATTGAAGTCTTCTTTCATTTTAGGACTCTTACCCCTCATCCGCTTATCTCGGATTCCGATATTTTCGGAGGTAACCTCGGCCTATCCGAGATGACCTCGGTATAACAACCAGAACACGTGACACCTCGGCTGACACCTCGGCGTCACTTTGGCCACGTGTTGGTACTCAGAAAATATATCCCCACAATAAGTTCTTTAAAACCTTGATTTTATTATTAAGGAATCAAATCACTTTACTAGGAATTGAAAGCGAAGCACGTGCCACAGATTCATCTTCTTCTTGTTGAACACAAACTGGAATGCGGTGCATGCTGTTGCAAACAAAGAGCCAACACATCTGACTGTACTTGATAATTGGGCGGTTGTTGCCTTGTAATTATCCTGTTTGTACCTGCCTACTTGTCAAGGAAGTGGCTTGAGGAATCCAACACCAGAAACATTTTTTTGTTACCAGGAATCTGAAACTAGAGAGGCTTTCCATTTCAAATGAGCCCCCGAATGGTTGAATGTGCGATGGTAGCATGAAGTTCACAGTCATTGCAGTTGCTGCAAAAAATAATAATAAAAAAATAAAAAAAAATAAAAATTGCCTCCATTACAGAAAAACTAAATCATCAGGTCAACAAGCTTAAAAATGAATCTTCCTAATCGATCAGCATAAACCTCCATTATAGATATGTTTAATGATATTACAATTATGTACTAAGAAATACAAACACACAACATAACATTAACACGTTTTTACAAAAACAGGACACCTGAAGTGTTTGTGCTTCTTAGGTTCTGTATTAACATTCGATAATAGGATATCCCATCCCATTTCATGCCATTCACTGTCATGAAATAAGAAACCGAATAAAATAGCATCAGTTTTTTTTTTCTCCTGGAGCTATGTCCAGTACAGGTGCTAAATTTTAAGTTCATGCCTAGGAGAGAATAGAATACACATTATGATTTGTTGTAGATAAGTTCTAACTAAAACAAGACAGCGACAGAAGATTGCTCATAGATATACAATAACTAAAAGACGGTGTATGGTACTGTACACCTGCATAAACAAATGAAGATTCGAGTAAAATTAAATGCCCTCATAGAATCAAATACATTGTTGACACTTAAATAGTTTAAATCATTTTGCTATTATAAATACCTTGTAGAAACAGAAACTCTACATCCAATAAGCATGGCTTCATCAAAGATCCTTGTTTGTTTGTGCATTTTCCATGTCCTCATTGCCACTTCTTCACTAATCCAAGCAGCCCCAACAAACTCGAAGCTCTTCAGAGAATACGTAGGAGCTGATGGCAACAACATTCGTTTTTCAGATGTACCCATTAATCCCAATGTTGATTTCCATTTCATCCTTTCCTTTGCCATTGACTACACAAACACAGCTTCCCCTACCCCAACTAATGGTGACTTCAGTGCCTTCTGGGAAACCAACAACCTCAGCCCATCTCAGGCTTCTTCCATCAAGGCCCGCCATCCAAATGTCAAGTTAGCTATGAGTCTTGGAGGTGATACCGTTAGCAATCACACTGTCTTCTACAGCCCTGCAACAATAAGTTCTTGGGTTAGAAATGCTATTAGTTCAATCAATCGGATAGTCAAAGAAAACAATTTGGATGGAATTGACATCGATTATGAACACTTCCATGCTGATCCCAATACATTCGCCGAGTGCATGGGACAGCTAATATTCAACCTCAAACAAAGTAAGATTGTGTCATTTGCATCGATAGCACCATATGATGATAATAATGTCCAGCCACATTACTTGGCTCTGTGGAGGAAGTATGGGCATCTAATAGACTATGTGAACTTCCAATTTTATGCCTATGACAAGGGGACAACTATTCCTCAGTTTCTACAACATTTTGAGACTCAAACCTCAAACTATAAAGGAGGTAAAGTTTTAGTGAGCTTCGGCACCGATGCAAGCGGTGGCTTGAAGCCTAAAAACGGGTTCTTTACAGCCTGCAGCATGCTCAAAAGTCAAGGTGAACTTCATGGCATCTTTATTTGGTCTGCAGATGACTCCAAGGCGAATGGTTTCCCTTCCGAGATGCAATCACAAGCGCAAAATGATTTCTCAGCTGTATTGTTGATGATGCGGGAAGTGCGCACTCCAAGTTGGCATGGAGATTTTGTTTATGTTTATTCATTTTATTTATAATTTTATCAGGATTAGTAATATTTGGTTTCCTATTTTGTTAGAATTTAGTTTCCTATTTTTTATTAGGGTTATTAGCCTATAAGTAAGATGTTTTAACAATCTCTTAGCCAACTTTGGCTTAATAATATTGAGATTAGAGCTGTGACCATTGTGTTAGGATGTCCTCCTCTCTTCTATTCTTCTCCTACTGCGTTCTACATCAATTGTTTTGTAATGATGTTAATTTTTTCATTAAGAAGATAATATGAATTTGGCTTCTGCAAATACTTTTTGGGGGGCTTTTATAACCAAATAAATTTATTGAGAATTGTCTAAGATCAATAACAATAATTTTGATACGATTATCTTAATATAATGATGTGGAGTCAGCCACGACATTGGTCAAGACATATGTGTCAGCTAATAAGACTAAAATCTGTATATGTAGAGACAGATTTTATTTATTTAATTTTAATAGTTGTGGAGGATGGGATGAATTGTAACTGTGATCAAGTATCACGGGGTGGGAATGTGAGAATCATAAGATGCTATGAATCCAAAAAGTACAAATCTGAGTAACAAGGATGATAATGTCCAAACCCTCAACCATCCAATTACCGGTAAGTTGATACTTCCAGTTCAGCCCTGCACTTGCTATTCTTAATCTCTGGGTTCAACTCTAAAAATCAAAAATATATATTTATTCTATTCTATGAAACGTACAAATAAGTTAGTGTGAACACTATCACGATTTTTATTTTTTCAAGAATGCCCTTCTAGCCTAGTAATTGTCACCCCTTTCCACCCAATTACTATCACATCCAATAACTATTAAAATGATTTCTCATTCATCAAACCATCCAAACCTACTAATAAATTTTCCTCAATAATCAAATTATCAAAAAAATTAAATATAAAATTGCAAATGCTACATTTGCACCCACCGCTAGTATACATCTAGATATATGGGCAAATGCTTAGCATTTTGGCCTATTGACAAGCACAATAAGGCCAATGCCAACTGTTCTAGAGAAAAAACATAACCGTTATTTTATTAAAAGATGATCCCAAAGGGCGTCACCTCCCTATCACACAAGTCCAAGCCATGCCACACATGTCTAGGCAAATACCGGCGAAAATAGAAATAATTTGAGCTCAAGTGGGAATTGCCCTCAAGCACCCGGACTTGAGCGAAACGAAACCGGCTGCCAGTCGTCGTCACTGGTCAATTTGAGGTATAAGTAGCAAATGGGTGATTCCACACACTGGGCTGTGATCTGAAACTGGTTTACCATGCAAGCTTGAAATGGTTTTCTCTACACGTCATCAAGGACTTGTGGCTCCAGTGGATCTAACCATCTCACGTGCTTGGAATTGAGGTGTCGCCAAATCTTAGGCTGACATGGTTTGAGGTCTCAGCACCCTTTGTACATGTTTCTTTTGTTACTGCATAGGTACAATTTTCCTACAATGTTAAAGAATGAAACAATTTATTAAACAATCTGTGATAGCCTCAAAACTGATGATTAGTTGGGCTAAATGTTTTGTTTCATGAACCCTCCCTACCAAGATTGGGCCTATTTGGGCTAAAAACTCGCAATTTTTTCATTTTTGAAGTGTACCAAAACACAGAAAAGAAGAAATCTGATATGAAAAAATCATTTGACAAGTTGTCTGAAAACGCCCAATTTTAAATTGTTTTTTGATTTCTCAAAATCGATTTTCATGTGAAAATGAATATTATGGAGTATTTGAGTGTTTTTGTTTTATGAAATTACTAAAACAAAATGATGCCAAACAAGATAGCGAATGATAAACTATAACACTACCACAAATGTCAAGACGATAGCTCAAACACAGACTACAAATCAAGCAAAAGAAAATAAAGAAATGTACCACTCTCAATAAAAATAAAAAAAAATAAAAAAGCCTCTGCCCTCATTTGATTCTGTAATTATATGAACATGAAACAAAAAAATTTTAAATTTGATACCATGGCTTTTGTTAATGTACACTAAACCTAACCCACTAACCTAACCCACTACATCCACCCCACTAAACCTAACACACTTACCATCTCCACTACCACCCACCACCTCCACTACCATCCACTACCACCACTCACTAACCCAAACCCTCTCCTTATACATGCGTTGGAGCAGAGCCAGCTGGGAGTTTAAATGCTGCACCTCCTTTGTCCTACTCTGCAGCCGGTTCGACAAGTTTGTGACCGCCGTCATGCTTTCCACACATGCCTTCAGAGTATACTGATTGGCCTCCACATCCGACTGCACAGCCATTTTTTGCTCCACCGACTGCATCGGAAAGTTCAACGGAGCAAACCCAGTGGTGTTTGGTTGAGGTTCACGGGACACCGCACCTGCTATCTCTCTTGTGGACTCGTTGAGATCGGGAAAGAGAGTAAGTAGACCACGGGACGACGAAGCCATTTTCTCTCGCAACAGAGTGTTACAGCCTCTCTCTCTCAGCACAACAGTGTTACAGCCTCTCTCTCTCAGCACAACGCAGACTTCTTCAGAGGTTTCTCTCAGCTTCTTGTCTGAGCCTCGGCCTCGGCCTCAGCTCCGTCTTGGTTAAATAGCCGAGGCAGCCACGCGCATCGCGCGCCTCTTCTCGCCGACAAACTGGCACGCCCAGTGGGTTAGTTCCTATCCTCCTTGAGTTTGAGGGGGGCTGTTAATGTACCACTAAACCTAACCCACTAACCTAACCCACTACATCCACCCCACTAAACCTAACACACTTACCATCTCCACTACCACCCACCACCTCCACTACCATCCACTACCACCACTCACTAACCCAAACCCTCTCCTATATAATGCCACTCTGATTTGTAATACAATACATCAAAATATCAATACATCAATCTTGTAATATACACAACAATCAATAATACATTGAATTTTATCATGGTATCAGAGCTAGGTTAAGAAGCTAGTAATTCTGCTTCACCGGCGGGCGGCAGCCTCGCCTTGACCGCCCGCCGGACCTCTACTCTCTCTCTGCAAGTTCAACCAACCTCCATGGCTTTTCTAGCTCGAAACTCACCTTGCTCCATTCTCATCAATAAAAACACTAACAGACACATACAACAAGCTCACTGCGACCCTACGCCCAGCTGGGTCGTCGACGTCTCCCTCCGCGGCGAGTCCGAAGACCTCATCTTCGAAAAAGCCGGCCGGACAGGGTTCATGACTGGTTCAATCTCCCCTTCCATCTGCACTCTCGACCACCAGCGCCACCCTCCTTCGACGGGCCTCCACCACCACATCCGCCGTCATATTACGAACCACCGCCACCAACTGTGTATGGAGGCGGCCCAGGCGAACCATACCAACTGTTAGGGTTGTCCCCCAAGCAGAGAGTACTTTCTCTCTCACTATCCGTGACGGCCAGGTCATCCTTGCCCGCTCCAATCACTCCGATCCTTTCCAGCACTGGATCAACGATGAGCAGATCCGTCCACGAGTGACGGATGAAGAGGGCTTTCCCAGCTTTGCTCTGGTCAATAAGGCCCCTGGTCAGGCTATCAAAGTGCCGAAACCCATCCCCCATCTTGCTTTTTCTTTTTTTAATAGTCCCACCGAGAGAGGTCCACTTTCCTCCCCCATCAACACCTTTCTTTTTTTAATTTTGTTTTTCCTCACTGGACTGCCACTATCCTCATCCCACAACTCATTCTCTTTCTCTCTCTTTAATAATCAAACCCATCTTTTACGCACGCCACTGATACACAAACCCAGCATAATCATCACTCCCACTAAAATCACATCCTTCACATACCCATTATTTTTCAAACCCATCTTTTACACTGCCCCATATATATAGATATATATATATATATTATTATTTTCTTTTATTTTATTGTTTTTGTTTTGTCAAGAGGGGGCACACGTAAAAGAAAAAAAAAATAAAAAAAAAATAATAATAATAATAATAAAAAACACACAAACAACCCACAATTTCCATATTTGTTGCACAATCCACTCATTTTATTCTTATCGGGATCAACCCCGATCCACATTTTACACAAAAAAAAAAAAAAAAACAAAAACAAAAACAAAAACAAAAAAAAAAAAAAAAAAAAAACACAACAAAACAAAACAAAAAAAACACAAAAACAACAACAAAAATACACAAAACATCACAACAACAACAGCTTTGTTTTCTTTTCTGCAGAACCCACCGACCTACTCTACCGCCGGTCTCTTCTTTTTGCCTCCGTCCTGGGCGGCCCTTGACGGTGTTGCCTCCATGCTTCCTACTCCACTGGGCATGATCAGTACTCCCTGCTCCTCCACTGCAGCATATGGCGGCCCTCCAAATCGGAACATCACGGTGGCCTTCCGCTTCAGCTCCTTGTTTTCTGCCCTTAGCACGCTCATCTCTGCTCGCGCATCCTTATACATGCGTTGGAGCAGAGCCAGCTGGGAGTTTAAATGCTGCACCTCATTTGTCCTACTCTGCAACCGGTTCGACAAGTTTGTGACCGCCGTCATGCTTTCCACACATGCCTTCAGAGTATACTGATTGGCCTCCACATCCGACTGCACAGCCATTTTTTGCTCCACCGACTGCATCGGAAAGTTCATAGGAGCAAACCCAGTGGTGTTTGGTTGAGGTTCACGGGACACCGCACCTGCTATCTCTCTTGTGGACTCGTTGAGATCGGGAAAGAGAGTAAGTAGACCACGGGACGACGAAGCCATTTTCTCTCGCAACAGAGGGTTACAGCCTCTCTCTCTCAGCACAACGCAGACTTCTTCAGAGGTTTCTCTCAGTTTCTTGTCTGAGCCTCTGCCTCGGCCTCAGCTCCGTCTTGGTTAAATAACAGAGACAGCCACGCGCATCGCGCGCCTTTTGACGCCGACAACCTGGCACGCCTTTTCATGGCACGCCTTTTGATGCATATGGCACGCCTTTTGATGGCACGCCTTTTGAGGGTGCGGGCACACCTTTTGAGGGCACGACTTTTGAGGGCTCGATATCTACATCCATGTATTTTTTTTTTGGGCAGCCTATACACACACTCATACAGTGTCTTTTACACCGGTCAGCTTTATCAATCCCTTTGTTTCAACCTCAAATAGGTTTCTATCTTCACACCTATTTGAGTTTGAGGGGGGGTTATACCAGTATAATGTATAAGTCGCCCATGGCGCACTCCCTAAGTCACCCCCTTGGTGCACCACCACAATTTTCAACAACGGTCCGACATGACCCCGTAAACTGTCTTCAACAACGGTCCGACATGACCCCATAAACTGTCTTCTACAACGGTCTGACACAACCACACAGTGTCTGCTACAACGGTCCGACATGACCCCGTAAACTGTCTTCTACATCGGTCCGACATGACCCCGTAAACTGTCTTCTACAACGGTCCGACATGACCCCGTAAACTGTCCTGCTACAACGGTCCGACATGACCCCGTAAACTGTCTTCTACATCGGTCCGACATGACCCCGTAAACTGTCTTCTACAACGGTCCGACATGACCCCGTAAACTGTCCTGCTACAACGGTCCGACATGACCCCGTAAACTGTCTTCTACAACGGTCCGACATGACCCCATAAACTGTCTTCTACAACGGTCCGACATGACCCCGTAAACTGTTCTGCTACAACGGTCCGACATGACCCCGTAAACTGTCTGCTACAACGGTCTGACACGACCATACCGTGTCTCCTATCCTGTTTTGTTTTTTTTTATTTATCAGTTTACTTTTCTGTTTTGTTACTCTCTTCAAACTCAAGTTGGTTAGTTCCTATCCTCCTTGAGTTTGAGGGGGGCTGTTAATGTACACTAAACCTAACCCACTAACCTAACCCACTACATCCACCCCACTAAACCTAACACACTTACCATCTCCACTACCACCCACCACCTCCACTACCATCCACTACCACCACTCACTAACCCAAACCCTCTCCTATATAATGCCACTCTGATTTGTAATACAATACATCAAAATATCAATACATCAATCTTGTAATATACACAACAATCAATAATACATTGAATTTTATCAGCTTTGTCCGTTCTGTTCTCAAATCATTTTCAATCATAACACTCGGGAGTGCAAAAAAATAATAATAAATAAATTTTAAGGATAGAGAATCATGTGCCCAGAGACTCATGCCGTTCAACACCTTCTTTTCTGGCAAGAGAGTTTCACCTAGAGCAATTAAAGATGCAAAAGCAAGAAATAAAAAAAGTGAAAAGAAGGATCTTCCGCAATCGATCATCCTTATTGATAACTAAAGCTCACATCCTAAGAAAATAAGCTCCAGCAAGTTCCAGTTAGACGCTTCAATCCTTGCAAATTATACTCTGTTTTTTCAATCTTTAATTGGTTCCTTCGCACACTCCGAAAGCTCATATTCTCTAGCTTTTCCGCCTCAATTTATTTGTTTATTTTTTGGGGCTGGTTGCTTGGGTTTTACTCCTACCTTATCACTTTAATAGGTCTAATTTTCTTTTAATTAGGTTAAAAAAAAAAAAAAAAAAAAACTTTTTTTTTTTATTTTTATAAGCACCTTTAATCTTTTAGCTCTGATTGCTAAAGCTATATAGATTGATATTTGCTTCTCCTTTTTGATAAAAACCCCTCCTAATGGTTATATCTTTAACTAAACATTACAACAGAAGAAAAGAACAAGAGACAATATATATCATATTATGTACAATGACCATGAATCAATCACAATCATAATAAACATAAAAAATAAAAATAAAAACATAATCGTTATTTTTAGAGAAAAAAAAATTTAGTCATTATTTCAATTTGATCTTTCCCTTCAAATTGGACGTTAAAGTAAACAATTTTGTAATGCATGCTAGTCACCTAAGGTGTACACGTAGAAAAAAAATTTGGACGGAATGACCAAATTAAAACTGGACTTAAAGTGAAAGGATTAAATTATTCAAATTGAAATAACAAAAAACAAAGTGAAATTTGGGTCCACTATAGGGGTGAAAAGTGTAATTTATCCAAGAAATAACGAAAGCAAAGAAAATCTTGGAAGGAGTCCTTGTTAAAAATAATCAATAAAGATAAATAATATTTTGTCAAGTACCCTGATAAAAAATAAACAAATAATATATAACAATTCCCAAAATCTTACCATATACTCTAGCAATATAAAATGATGGGCAAACCAATATACAATATTTCTTTTCTTTCCTTTTTTGGATAGCCAATGAAGTGGAACTGTGAATCCTAACTTTGGATCTCTGTTAGGGTGAATAATAGTGAACATCAAAATTGTGTTTTTCAGCCATCAGTAGTAGGAGGGGAATAAAAGAGAGTAGGGGAAAAACTATATTACATGGTGTAGGAGAATTCAAACCCGAATATCACATTCAATAAGAGAGTGTCTCATTCACCAAATATCAAGAAGGATACATCTTAAGGTAAAGCCAATAATTGGAAAAGGTAGGGTGGTCTGAAACTTCCATATAGAAATAAGAGACTAATAGGAATTTTTCTGTTAAGTCTTTTTGCAAGCAAGTTCAAAGGAAAATAGGAATGGAAAAGAGTTTTAGGAGAGTAATTTGTCTCTCCAAAAACTCTACTGTTTTGCTGGTTATATATCATTTATGGAAAAGATTACCACAAGAGATGAGTTGCTGAAAAGAAAGATCACCCCAAGGGACTCAAAACTTGAGTTGTGTTTCCTTGCCAACTATTTGTCTATGCTTGCTTCTTGTTGTTTTGCCTTGGTTGTGCATCTGGTTGGTTGGAGTTCATTATCTTTTGGGGTTTAGTTTTTGCTCCTCGAAGGATGTAATTACCTTTGTCATAAGTCTACTTTAATGCATTAGTCTTTTGCAGATAAAAAAGAAAATGATATTAGGCGCACATGACAACTTTGGCACATTGTAGGTGCCACGCCTGCCGGGCTAAAATTTGACTTGGCTCTGGACAGTTGATCTAGGTGAGGTGACGAAACGACAATGTGTGTTTATGTAGTGTTTAATGACAAGGGCTTAAATTTGACTAGTCTTTTGGTTATTGATTATGTTGTTTTAGTGGAGTTCAAATTATCAACTCCAAGAGAAACTACAAGAAAAATGTGCTATATATTGTTAATTACTGGTTCACTACATTAACATATAAAACTATAAGTATACAATATTTATTTTCTTATTTTTAGGATAGGCAATAAAAGGGAAGTCAGCAGCCCAGCTAGCATCTCTGTAACGGTAAATAACGAATATACAATTGTAATTTTTTTTTTCCTTGGTCATCCGTAAGAGGAGAATAGAAAAGAGACGGCGTATTATGCAACAGTAAAACATCGGGAACTGCTATTTGCACATACATTAGTTTAAGTTCAATTACAAAATAATAATAATAAATTTTTTTATTGCCATTTTACCCTTGAGCACAATTACCATTCAATAAAAAACTACAAAAAATCCAAAACAAAGAAAAAAATTCTAAGTGCACCTGCCTCCTCCTCTTCCACCACCACCACCCACAACCCCTCTTCCTTCCCCCAGCTGCCACCTCCCATCCCCACAGCCACCCCCCCCCCCCCCCCTCCTCCCAATCTGCTCATCCCTAGCCCCTCCCTTCCTCATGCCATCTCAACCCAAATGACCACCACCCCTTTGCAAAACCCTATTTGCGGCAATTGTGGTCGCAAAAGAGAGGATAAGAAAAAGAGCTGGTTGTGGTAAAGGTCATAGCAGCTTTGAGATTTGGGAAAAGAGCTGTTGGGGATAGAGGAGAAGGGATAAGGGTGTCCGGTGGTGGTGGCTGCAGTGGTCAAAGGTTGATGAGGTGGTGGCTGAGCGGGTTTGAAGTTGGTATTTGAAAGATTAGAGATTGGAATAATTTCGGTATTATGGTGGGTTTACTAAGAAAATTTTAAAAACTTACATTTAGGAAACGGGTGTACTATGAAAATTATTAAACAGTCCCCTAGTACCATGTGGCGTTGTCTATGTAATGCTTCCGACAAATGAAAAAACGCAACCCACGTGGGTCATCCTTGTCTTCTTGCTCCGGGAGTAGCCAATAATTACTTCTTAGAATGTGGGTGAACTTGGAAGTTTAGTGAGTGCAAATAGCAGCACCCCCGAACATTGCACCCCAAAAAAGGTATATCTCATCTACTAGGCGAACCCTTGAAGACGGCAAGACATTTAGGAGTTTGAAGACACGTATATCAGTTACACAGGATACATCTCAAGGAAAAAACAATAATTGGGAAAAGGTATGGTCTGAAACTTCCATGGGGATGTCAGGTTCCGCTGATGAATCCAAGAGAATCGAGTTTGAGATGAAGAAGAGGACAACAAAATACAATACTAGGAGCCTAATGTCTTTTGAGTTATTGGGAAACACATTGCTTACTAAAATTGTGGGTTGGTGTTTTTTTAATAACAGTTATTCGTTGTCTTTTGTTGTCTGAAGAATCAATGGACTGATTCTGACTTATCAGGATGTAGATGTAGTTGTTTTTTATTCATTTGTTGCATTTTGACCTTTTCTTTCAGAATGAATAAGTTCTTTAAAACCTTGATTTTATTATTATGGAATCAAAGCACTTTACCAGGAATTGAAAGCGAAGCGCATGCCACAGATTCATCTTCTAGTTGTTGAACACAAACTGGAACGCGGTGCATGCTGTTGCAAACAAAGAGCCAACACATCTGACTGTACTTGATAATTTGGCTGTTGTTGCCTTGTAATTATCCTGTTTGTACCTGCCTACTTGCCGTGGAAGTGGCTTGAGGAATCCAACACCAGAAACATTTTTTTATTACCAGGAATCTGAAACTCCAGAGGCTTTCCATTTCAAATGAGCCCTCGAATGGTTGAATGTGCGATGGTGGCATGAAGTTCAGTCATTGCAGTTGCTGTAAAAAATGATAATAATAATAATAAATAAAAAATTGCCTCCATTGAAGAAAAACTAAATCATCAGGTCAACAAACTTAAAAATTAATCTTCCTAATCGATCAGTATAAACCTCCATTATAGATATGTTTAATGATATTACAATTATCTACTAAGAAATACAAGCACACAACACAACACGAACACATTTTTACAAAAATAGGACATGTGAACTGTTTGTGCTTCTTAGGTTCTGTATTAACATTCAATAATAGGATATCCCATCCCATTTCATGCCAGCCACTGTCATGAAACAAGAAACCAAATAATATAGCATCAGTTTTTTTTTCTCCTGAAGCTATGTCCAGCACGGGTGATAAATTTTAAGTTCATGCCTAGGAGAGAATAGAATACACATTATGGTTCGATAATAGGATATCCCATCCCATTTCATGCCATTCACTGTCATGAAACAAGAAACCAAAAAATATAGCATCAGTTTTTTTTCTCCTGAAGCTATGTCCAGCACAGGTGATAAATTTTAAGTTCATGCCTAGGAGAGAATAGAATACACATTATGGTTTTTTGTAGACAAGTTCTAACTAAAACAAGACAGCCGCACAACAGAAGATTCCTCATAGATATACAATAACTAAAAGACAGTGTATGGTACTGTACGCCTGCATAAACAAATGAAGAATCAATTATAATTAAATGCCCTCATAGAAGCAAATACATTGTTGACAAGTAAATAGTTTAAATCATTTTGCTAGTATAAATACCTCGTAGAAACAGAAACTCTACATCCAATAAGCATGGCTTCATCAAAGCTCCTTGTTTGTTTGTGCATTTTCCATGTCCTCATTGCCACTTCTTCACTAATCCAAGCAGCCCCAACAAACTCAAAGCTCTTCAGAGAATACATAGGAGCTGATGGCAACAACATTAGTTTTTCAGATGTACCCATTAATCCCAATGTTGATTTCCATTTCATCCTTTCCTTTGCCAATGACTACACAAACACAGATGCCCCTACCCCAACTAATGGTGACTTCAGTGCCTTCTGGGACACCAACAACCTCAGCCCATCTCAGGTTTCTTCCATCAAGGCCCGCCATCCAAATGTCAAGGTAGCTATGAGTCTTGGAGGTGATACAGCTAGTAACAATCACCCTGTCTTCTTCAGCCCTGCAACAATAAGTTCTTGGGTTAGAAATGCTATTAGTTCAATCACTCGGATAGTCAAAGAAAACAATTTGGATGGAATTGACATCAATTATGAACACTTCCATGCTGATCCCAATACATTCGCCGAGTGCATTGGACAGCTAATTTTCAACCTTAAACAACGTAAGATTGTGTCATTTGCATCGATAGCACCATATGATGATAATAATGTCCAGCCACATTACTTGGCTCCGTGGAGGAAGTATGGGCATCTAATAGACTGTGAACTTCCAATTTTATGCCTTTGACAAGGGGACAACTATTCCTCAGTTTCTACAACATTTTGAGACTCAAACCTCAAACTATAAAGGAGGTAAAGTTTTAGTGAGCTTCAGCACCGATGCAAGTGGTGGCTTGAAGCCTAAAAAGGGTTCTTTACAGCCTGCAGCATGCTCAAAAGTCAAGGTAAACTTCATGGCATCTTTATTTGGTCTGCAGATGACTCCAAGGCGGATGGCTTCCCTTTCGAGATGCAATCACAAAACCTTTTGGCCAGTGCAAAATGATTTCTCAGTTGTAGTGTT
Source organism: Camellia sinensis (assembly GCF_055761805.1). Classification (NCBI taxonomy): domain Eukaryota; kingdom Viridiplantae; phylum Streptophyta; class Magnoliopsida; order Ericales; family Theaceae; genus Camellia; species Camellia sinensis. Next base: position 72,706,485 of record NC_138974.1, read on the forward strand.
GATGATGCCAGAAGTGCGCACTCCAAGTTGGCATGGAGATTTTATTTATTTTTTAATTTAATGTTAATTCATTTTATTTATAGTTTTATCAGGATTAGTAATATTTAGTTTCCTATTTTGTTAGAATTTAGTTTCCAATTTTTTATTACGGTTATTTGCGTATACGTAAGATGTTTTGACATTCTATTAGACAACTTTGGCTTAATAATATTGAGATTAGAGCTTTGACCATTGTGTTAGGATTTCTTCCTCTCTCTTCTATTCTTCTCCTACTGTGTTCTACATCAATTGTTTTATAATGATGTTAATTTTTTCATTAAGAAGATAATATGAATTTGACTTCTGCAAATTCTTTTAGGGGGCTTTTATAACCAAATAAATTTATTAAGAATCATCTAAGATCAATAACAATAATTTTGATATGAGTATCTTAACATAATGATGTGGAGACAGCCACAGCATTGGTCAAGGTGTATGTGTTAGCTAATAAGACTGAAATCTGTGCATGTAGAGAGAGACTTTATTTATTTAATTTTAGCAGTTGTGGAGGATGGGATGAATTGTAATTGTGATTAAGTATCATAGGGTGGGAAAGTGAGAATCATAAGATGCTGTGAATCCAAAAAGTACAATCTGAGTAACAAGGATGAAAATGTTCGAACCCTCAACCATCCAATTACCGGTAAGTTGACACTTCTAGTTCAGCCCTGCAATTGCTATTCTTAATCTCGATTCAACTCTAAGATCAAAACTAAATATTTATTCTATCATATAAAGCGTACACATGAGTTGGTGTGAGCACTATCATGATTTTTACTTGTTTAAGAATGCCCTTCCAACCCAGTACCTGTCACCCCTTTCCACCCAATCACTATCACATCCAATAACTGTTAAAATAATTTTTCTCCATCATCAAACCATCCAAACCTGCTAATAAATTTTCGTCATTCATCATACTATTAAAAAATTTAAATATAAAATTGCAAATGCTATGTTTGCACCCACCGCTAGTACATATCTATCTATCAATTGTAAGCAATTTACCTTTAGTCCAATGTGCTTAGAAATTGATGGTCATGCCAGCCAGAAGAAGGGACAGTTTGCAACCTTCAATATCAACAAGACCAATCCTATTACACCACAGATAGATATATATAAACATATGTTTACTGAAATACACATATAAATACACACATGTAACACCCCCTACCAAGCATGGACACTGACATGCGACACGACACGATACAACAAGACACATTAATTTTCAAAAAATGCAGGACACGATACGTGGAAGACACGCATAAAATATATAATTTTATATATTTATTATATGTTATATCTATGAATATAACATTCAAAGATAATAAAAAATGCAATATGATACTAATTCCTATAATTAGTTTAAGTTATTTTATTCAAACTTATAATTAGTTTCACACGTGTCTAATCGATAGATATATATGTTTAAGCGATAGACACATAAGTCCTCCAAGTGTTCAAAGAGTGTCCGAGTCTTTAAAAAAAATTAAAAAATAGAACACGTTTTGAAGAGTATCAGACACGAGCCGGGAAAATGTCCAAAGAGTGTTCGTGTCCGATAAGGATACAACACAGATACGTCACCTTCTTAAAAGTGTCCGTACTTCTTAGACGTCCCTTTCTCCCTGGGTAGTTCACTCACTCCCAAAGCCTAATATGTCTATATATTATTGAAATTAGAGGACGAGGTAGGAGTTTAATGTTGAAATAGCACCTGCTCTTTTCTTAGGAGTCAGGATGATCAAATTAGCTTGGCAATGTGTCTCTGTGTGGGTGTGCATGATAAAATCACGAGACTAGAGTTATTGGATCAATCATACCACAAATGTTTCATGTTTGTCCAGGTGGAAGGCCAATGTGTCCATAGCATCCAAAGTGTGTCCAATAGTAGAGAAAGAAAGATATTTTTTAGACATGTGCACCACGTGTTAGGGTCCAAGGAACATAATAACTTCATAGAAGTGCCCATGCTTCTTACGCTTTCGGAGTTGATCTATGGTTTGTATTATGTATGGTTCTCGCAACAGATAATAATTATCTAACCATTAAATTGAAATTTAGGGGTAACCAATAAAGTCTAAAAAGATTCCATTTATGATTAAACTGGATATCAAATCATGTCTAAAACATAACTGCTAGTATAGATCATGTCAAGTTAAAATGAATCATGAAACAAACCAGTATCCGCACTGATAAACTCCAGCAAAATACAAACCAGTAAGTCAAAAAATAGGTCAGCTCTACATGAAGAATATCAGAGATACATTTAGATTTTGCACAAAGGTTTTGCCATGAATCAGAACTGTACAAGTAAATGGTGAAACTCCCCCTTCAGCCTTACCAGCAATTTCTCTTCTGCCATTGATGTGCATAAAAACATTAAACAGTGCACAAATCTAACCGATAGTAAAATCCTTTTTTTTTTTCTTTTCCAAACAAGTATGCTGCAAGAGCAACGCTTCCTTGCGACACACATTGCATGTATGAACATCACCACATGTTTGCACTATTTCAAGAGCAACTGCAATTTTCATGTAGTCAATGAATACAAGCAAAAGCCAATTTTCAACTATTAGGAGAGATTGAACTCGGTATCCCCTACTTTGATCATTACATTATCATTGCTAGCAAAATATGAATCACTCAGTAGCTTCAAAGTGAGCCCTGCAGAGTCTAAACAGGGCACTCCTATAATCATTCATTATAAAATTGCAGTTCATCAACTAAGACTGTCATTCAAAATCATCCTCATAAAATTGCAGTTGATTTAGATATTATCCTTCAAAATTCACATAGCAAAAACCACCAAAAATAATTTCATTTCAGCAAATAAATTGAAAAGGGACAAACTCCCTAGGTATTACATGAAATAAACATTAACATCTCAAATATTACCCAAACTATCGATTGCTCTGAAAAAAAACCCTCCTTTAATCACACCACCCATGAATGACAACAGCAACAACAATCCAAATCATAGCTCAGCGCACTATTGATCATGTTCAATTCTCCTCTTTTTCTTCTTCTTCTTCTTCGAATTACTCTGTTCCGCCGAATCAACAACCTCTTCATCATCAACCTCCTCACTCTTCCTCTTCTTCTTCTTCTTCTTCGAATTACTCTGTTCCACCGAATCAACAACCTCTTCATTATCAGCCTCCTCACTCTTCCTCTTCTTCTTCTTGTTCTTCGAATTACTCTGTTCCGCCGAATCAACAACCTCTTCATCATCAACCCCCTCACTCTTCCTCTTCTTCTTCGTCTTCTTCTTATGCTTCTTTCCCACACTGTCCTCTTCGTACTCTTCCTCTGAGTTGTGCTCGTACTTCAAAGGGTGATCTTGGACATTGTTCTTGAGCCTTCGATCGGGCTTCGAAGCCTTGAGCTCTTTGTGGAACTGAACCAACTCGTTGAACGATGCCGAAGCGCGTTTCAGGTATGCGGACACAGCGTGGGAAGCTCCGGTCTCGGCGGTGACGAAGTTGGAGAGGATTTTCGAAGCTTTGGAGAGAGAGATTGGCTTCGTAGATGTCACATTCCCTGAAATAGTCTTCATCTTACAGATAGATAAATACCTACAAATTCATATCTAGATGTCTGTGTGTTGCTATGGAGGGATTGATTCTAGGGTTTTAGGGGATTAGGGTTTGGATTATGGGAAATTTGAGGTGATTGTGGATTTGTGTTGTTGGATTGGTGTAGGTTTTTCTAGGGTTTTTTTTTTGGATCGTCTTCGTTGTTGTGGTGGAGAGTGAGTTGTTTCTAGGGTTTTGAGGGGGTTTTGCATGACGGCGGCATATCGATATTCCTGATGTGCGAACAATTGATTTGTTCGCGGTCTGGTTTTGTCATGGTTGAATTGTGGCTGCCTCACCAATAATCACTTGCCACGTCAGCCAAGTGGTTAACAAAACTTTAATTCATATATTATTTATTAAAAATAAAATAATTATGTTTAATTTTTTTATATTTTGTCTCTTTGTAAATAAAATTTTATACATAAATTTAAGGGTTTTTTTTTTAAATGTTCATTTACTATAACATATAGTATAGATAGATTAAAATTGTTATATTGACAATTAATAATTAAAATTATACTTTGTTATAAAAAAATAACATAATTCTAATATTTTAATATTTTAGAATTAAAATTATATGAATTTTAAAAAATTGTCATATTGGTTTTTGAAATAGAAATAATTAAAAAAAAATTAAAAACTTAATGATGAAGAAAGAAAGTAAAACCGCTAAAATCACGATTAAACGAGCAAATTATTCAAACAAAAAATGATTTAGCTTAATCAGTTAGATCAAAAGACCGACCAGCTTACACAAAAATTAATTAATTAAAACTTTTAAATTTTGTTTTATTAAAATTTAAACTATCACTAAATATAGAAAACAATCTATTAATATAAATTTAAAATTGACACAACATAAATTTAAAATTATAATAATCTATCCCATAATTTATAGGTTTTAAATACAAATTTAAAATTATCACAATTATCTCATAATTTTTGTATTAATGAGTAATAAGAGTGATATTGAGATTATCAATAAATATATATATATATATATATATATTCTACAAAAGAATACTTTTAAGGAGAAATATTATGAAAATTTCAAAATCTCATACAAAATTATTTTTAAGATCAAAACCTCTATGTGGGATTGTAAAATAAAAGTTAAATGAAAGCTAGTCAATCGGAATTTTCTTAATTGTTTAAAATTAAGAAAATCAAAAAAAATAGCATGAGATATTGATCATAAGACTTCTTACTAATAATCTCTTTTTGCTTATATAAATAGGAGCATAAGATTCACTTTATGTAAGTGAAACAATTAATTTCTTCCTTCTTTTCTTGATATGGGATTCTAAAATAAAAATTAAATGGAAGGTAGCCAATGAAAATTTTCTTAATTGTTTAAAATTAAGAAAATTCAATAATTTATATAAATGAGAACATAAAATTCACTTTATTTAAGTGAAACAATTTACTTTTTTCTTCTTTTTCCGATATGAGATTATAAAATAAAAATTAAATGAAAGCTAGCCAAATTATTGTTAAACCAGCAAATCATTAAAACCAAAAACAATTTAACTTAATCAATTAGGTCAAAACATTAACCAGCTTACACAAAAATTAATTAATTAAAAATTTTAAATTTTATTTTATTTTATTAAAATTTAAACTGTCACTAAATATAGAAAGCAATCTATTAATTTAAATTTAAAATTGACACAATATAAATTTAAAATTATCATAATCTATCCCATGATTTATAAGTTTTACATACAAATTTAAAATTATCATAATTATCTCATAATTTTTGTATTAAGGAACAGTAAGAGTTATATTAAAATTATCAATATATCTATATATTTTACAAAAAAATACTTTTAATGAGAGATATTATGAGAGTTTCAAAACCTCATACAAAATTATATTTAAAATCAAAACCTCTATGTGAGATTGTAAAATAAAAGCTAAATGGAAAGTAGTTAATAGGGATTTGTTTAATTGTTTAAAATTAAAAAAAAATTAAAAATTAGTATGAGATATTGATCATAAGGTTTCTTTCTAAAAATCTCATTTTACTTATATAAATAGGAGTATAAGATTCACTTTATGTAAGCAAAACAATTCACTTTTTCTTTCTTTTCTCAATATGAGATTGTAAAATAAAAAGTAAATGAAAACTAGCCAATAAAAAAAATTTTAATTGTTTAAAATTAAAAAAATTTAATAATTTAAGAATGATGATTTGAAGTTCCTAAAATATTTCTCCCTCAAAATCTAATTTTTCTTATATAATGCATAGATAGATTGGTTTTTGTTAACAAAAGTGTCTTAGGCACTATAGGATGCAATAAATATGCCTAACTCAGCTAGGAAAAAAAATAAATGTAATAATTATATCTGGTTAAGAACTAAATTATCAATTTTCCTTAGTTCTCTATTTTGATATTTGTGTATATATATTTTATTTTTGTTACACACAGTTTCACCGTCCCACGTGATTAAGGCTGAATTGTGTAACATTGAGGCTATTAATTAGTCTCTTACCTTTATTTGCTTGTCAAATAATATATTTTATATCTGTTTAATGTCAATCAGGTTGTACATAATCGGAGCATAAAATGAGCAAAAATATAGAATTTGGAGAAAAAATACTTTTTCCGCACATGCGTTGACTTTTCTCGAAAAAACAAGCCCAATGTTTCGAACTTGTTTGAAAGACAGAAGAGGGATAAATATGCAAAAAAGAGGTTGGATTAGGGTTCTGAAATTAATTCTAAGAAAGAGAGGCTAGGGTTTGAAGGAAAAAGAGGATTCTCAAGCTTTCAAGACAACTTCCATGGGGTCTTCCATCTCTCTCATCTCTTCCACCTCTTTCCACTCCTCCATGAGTGGCTAAGTTATTCTTTTCTAGGGTTTTGATGAAACCGTAACCATGTAATAGGATTTTTTTTCATATGCTTTGATTGTGATTCAATTTGAATCACTGGATGAATGTTTTAGAAGTTTATAACAATTATTCTTTTCATCTTTTCAAGTATTTTACTCTCTATGATTGTTTAATACTTTCCATGCATTAGTTTTCTTTGTGTTTGTATTCAAAGTACGAGACGAGTCAGGTTACGAGAGACGGGTTGTGTTGCTACCGTAGTTTAGAACAAACACCTCGTGCTACTCAGGGTGACTCGTGCCTGTATATTGAATGCAACAACCCTCTTGATCAATATTTCAAACTTGTAGTTGTGAAATATTGGGTATTTCAAACCGAATTGCAATTGATAGCCAATGTTTAATCTCATTTATATGGTTAGTGGTGAATTCTTTGTCCTAGGATTTTTTCTCAAAAATTAATATCTCAAACCCTAATTTTAATTATCAATTTAATTTCTTAATTTCATTTAATTCATTTTTAGTCATAAAATCTCTCAATCTTTTTAATCAAAATTAATTTAGGAATTTAGCGATTAAATTAATCTAATTTCACAATTGTCCCTGTGGACCAATACCTAGACTTGCCATTATTCTAAAAGACTTTGGTATAGTTTAGTGTTTATTTTTGGTGTGTGTAACGACCCACCAAATTTTGGCGCCGTTGCCGGGGACTTCTGGCGAAATTAATTAATTTAAAGTTATATTCTTATTTTAATTTTTAGTTTAGGATTTTATGCTTTCGTGTTGCTAAGTGTGCAAAGTGTTTGAAAGTGGAGCTATCACTGATGTGCAAGTGGAGCCAACCGAGCTTTAAAAAAAAAACAAAACAAAACAAAAACAAACAAATCACATCACTAAAGTGCTAACAAAGAAGCAGACACTCGCAAGCAAAGCAGCAAAGTGCTACAAAGAAAGATAAAGCTCAATTAGAGGTTGGAGACAACGTCTACACGTCAAGCACCCACAAGACGAGTAAAGCGTTTTTGTTAAATCGCTATGAGTATTCTCTTCTTTGGTACTTTTGTTTACATAACTTAGTGCACAGAGTCGGAACTTAGTGTGTGTGAGTGAGTAGTGTATACATGGGCGCTGTTCTTGTCGCCCTGAATTGTGGAGTTTGGACCTTGAACTAGAAATGACTCTTAGGAAACTTAGGGCCTCTGCCCACATTCCTAGGCTTGAATATTCATATCCATACATTGAGCCATTAGAGATTGAAAATCCAAATGTCTTGAATGGGCCCAACCGAACCTTTAAGGATTATTTCACACCCACTGCATATACATCACCATCATGCATCCAATTACCCGACACCACTGCTGCTCATTATGAGATTAAGTCCAGCACCATACAAATGTTCCCATCATTCCATGGACTAGCTCATGATGATCCTTATAAACATTTGAATGAATTTCTTGAAATTTTCTCTACAGTGAGGATCCAGAATTTCACAAATGAGACCTTAATGTTGTGATTGTTTCCATTCTCATTAAAGGACAAAGCCAAACACTAGCTGAACTCTTTACCTACTAATTCAATCATAACTTGGGACCAATTACAGCAACTGTTCTTGGAGAAATACTTTCCCATTGATAAAACCAACCAACTTAGGCGAGCCATCACCAGTTTTTCTCAAATTAATGGCAAGCAATTTCATGAGACATGGGAAAGACTTCGTGACTGTCTCTAATAGTGTCCCCACCACCAAGTGCCTGATTGGCAACTTGTGCAAAATGGTGGATTCCTCTTGTGGTGGGACATTTATGTCTAAAAATGATGTCGAGGCATGACAATTGCTTGAGAACCTAAGTGACAATTCCCTTCACCATGCCTCTGCAGCCCGGCAAGTCTGACAATCAGTAGTTGGAGCCCCGAAAAGAGGGGGCATTTATGAGGTCGGGCAAAACCTAGAGTTAGCTCAGCAAGTAGAGGCATTGTTCCACAAAATGGACCAATTATTAGCTGCGAGACATGCCCCTACACAGCAAGATCAGCCTCAATTTCACGAGGCATGTGTTATTTGTGCGAGCCCTACTCATGACTTGAGCAAGTGCCCCTCGGCATCACAATTTCCAGAATTAGTCCAAGAGCATGTGAATGCAACTCAAGAATTCTCCAACCCGGGTGATGACCCATACTCCAACACATACAATCTAGGATGGAGAAAACACCCTAATTTTTCATGGAGACCTCCTTCACAAGGCACTCCTTATAACCCTCCACCTCCAAGGCAGAATTTTAATAATTTTGCCAACCAATCTTCCTACTGGCCACCACAACCTTATCAATCCCTACAACCTTACCGACAACCACAACCCCCGCTTGTTTCTCAAGGCAACTCAGTCTTTGAGACTCAGGTGTTAGAAGTTCTCTCAGAGCTTAAGAGGTTAGCACTAGTAGTTCACTCCCATACTCACTCCATTGCCAAGCTAGAGGCCCAATTAGGTCAAATGGCTAACAACATGAATACGAGGGATGAGGGAAAATTACCGAGTCTGACTGTGACCAACCCTAAGGATCAATACGGGGCAGAGAGTTCAGGTGGGAATAGAAAACACCATGAGTAGGTGCAAGTGGTGATTACCTTGAGAAGTGGGAGGAAGTTAGAGCCTCGGCTAGTTGCGTCTGATACAAATAAGGCTAAGAAGGGTGACCACGGTGGTACACCCAATGAGAGCAAGGCTGAGGGAGAAACACCTAAGAGGGATGAGTTAGTCCCTAGCACTTCACATGAGCCTAAGGCACCATATATGCCTAAGGCATCCTTTCCCCAATGCCTTGATACACCATCTCCTTTTAATAAGAAGGCGGCATCCATGGAAGCAATGATGGAGGTTTTTAAACAAGTGAAAATCAACCTCCCCTTGTTGGAGGTGATTAAGCAAGTGCCCTCCTATGCTAAATTTCTGAAGGACCTATGCATGCAAAAGCGCAAATCTAGGACACACATGTCCCAAAAGGTCATACTCACAGAACAAATAAGCTTTATCTTGTTAAATGACACACCCCTAAGCTTAAAGACTCGGGTGCCCCAACCATTACATGCATTCTAGGGGACCATTTCATTGATAGAGCCTTGTTAAATTTAGGGGCTAGTGTCAATTTGTTGTTGTACTCTGTGTATGAAGAATTTGGGTTTGGCGAGTTGAAGCCCACTGTTGTTACTCTCCAGTTGGCTAACCGGTCCCTCAAAGTGCCACGTGGCATGTTGAGGATGTGCTAGTGAAGGTCGATAGGTTATACTTTCCTGTTGACTTTTTGGTTTTAGATATGGAACCAGTAGCCAGTTCTAGGAAACAAATCCCGGTGACCTTAGGTCGACCTTTCTTGGCTACGGCCAATGCATGCATAAATTATCGTACCGGGGTTATGGAAGTTTCATTTGAGAACATGCAACTGAAACTTAATATTTTTCAAGCATCCCAACAACCCCATGAGAAAGAAGAGTGCTTATTTGTGGATGTTGTGGATGAGATTGTGGAGGAAGTTTTACCCTCTATTCTTATAGAGAACCCTCTAAAGGCTTGTCTAGCTCATTTTGGATTTGAGGATTTTGATATTGACTGGTCGGTTGAGGAGGTGCACACTTTATTTAATGCTTCTTCTACACCAGATTTTCCTCCGTGAAAAGCCCGGTTTGAGTCATTTCCTCCTCTATCTAAAGAGCCTACCTACACTTGAGTTGAGGCCATTTCCAGCCACACTTAAGTATGCATTTTTAGGGTCAAATGATACTTAACCTATTATCATTGCATCTGACTTAACTGCTGAGCAAGAAAGTTAATTAATGAGTGTTCTTGTGGCACATCGGAGTGCTATAGGGTGGTCGGTAGCTGATTTGAGAAGGATAAATCCATCCGTGTTCATGCATTATATACATCTAGAGGAGGACACCAAACCTTCTCATGAAATGCAACAGATGCTTAATCCTAATATGAAAGAGGTGATGAAAAATGAGGTATTGAAACTGGTAGATGCGGGTATTATATACCCCATCTCGGATAACAAGTGGGTGAGTCCCACACAAGTGGTGCCCAAGAAATCGGGCATCACTATTGTTGAGAATGAGAGAAAAGAGTTAGTCTCCACACAAACCACTACTGGGTGGCGAGTGTACATTGATTATAGGAGACTGAATTCCACGACTAGGAATGATCATTTTTCCTTACCTTTTATTGATCAGATTCTAGAGCGGTTAGCGAATCAGGGTTTCTATTGTTTTCTTGATGGCTACTCGGGGTATAATCAAGTCCCAGTGTACCCTGCTGATCAGGAAAAGACCACATTCACTTGCCCTTTCGGCACTTTTGCTTATAGGCACATGCCCTTTGGGCTATGTAATGCACCGGTGACTTTTCAACGGTGTATGATGGCCATTTTCTCCGATATGGTAGAGAAATTCTTAGAGGTTTTCATGGATGATTTTTCAGTGTTTGGACCATCTTTTGAGAAATGCCTTAGGAATTTGACTAGAGTGTTAAAACGATGTACTGAGGCAAACTTGATTTTGAGTTGGAAGAAGAGCCATTTTGTGGTTCGTGAGGGTGTAGTGTTAGGACACATTGTGTCCCTTCGAGGTATAAAGGTAGACAAAGCTAAAAGTTGACCTCATTGCAAGCCTTCCTCCACCCAATTTTGTGCGTCAAGTCCGTTCTTTCTTAGGGCATGTAGGTTTTTACCGTAAGTTCATCAAAGACTTTAGTAAAATATCACGTCCTTTGTGTAGTTTACTTACTAAGGACACACTTTTTATCTTTGATGAGGCATGTTTAAAAGCTTTTGAAACACTGAGAATGACCCTTACCACCGCCCCAATCATGAAATCACTGGATTGGTCACTTCCCTTTGAAATCATGTGTGATGCCTCAGATTATGCTGTTAGGGTTGTGTTGGGTCAAAAGGTCAATAAGGTACCATATGCTATATACTATGCTAGTCGCACTCTCTCAGATGCACAATTGAATTACACTACCACCGAGAAAAAGTTGTTAGTTGCAGTCTTTGCCTTAGATAAATTCCAGTCCTATCTCTTAAGTTCCAAGGTCATAGTCTTCACTGATCATGTCGCTTTACGGTATTTACTATCAAAGAAAGAGACCAAACCTAGGTTAATTAGATGGATTTTGTTGCTTCAGGAATTTGACTCAGAGATCCAAGATAAGAAAAGATCTGAGAATATGGTGGCGGATCACCTCTCCCGAATCCTTGTTGAACATACTAGTGACCCTCTAATTTTGCATGATTCGTTTCTAGACGAACAACTCCTTGTGGTGTCATGAGCGAGCCCCCCGTGATTTGCACATATTGTGAATTACTTGGCCATTGGGCAAATTCCTCAAAATTGGTCTAAGTAAGACAAAGACCGATTCTTTCCGCAGGTCAAGTATTATTTTTGGGAGGATCTGAAGTTGTTTAAATATTGCTCCAACCAAATGATCCAACAGTGTGTGCCAGAGAGTGAGATGCATTGCATTCTTACCTTTTATCATTCTTTTGCATGTGACAGACATTTTAGTGGGCATAAAACGACCATCAAGATTTTATAAAGTGGGTTTTATTGGCCCACAATTTTTAAAGATACCCATCAAGTTTGTAGGACTTGTTTACGCTATCAGCAAATGGGTTCGATATCTCGGCGTGACATGATGCCAATGTCCCATATTCTTGTAATCGAGATCTTTGATGTTTTGGAGATTGATTTTATTGGGCCTTTCTCGTTTTTATTCGGATTTGAGTATATTCTCTTGGCAGTGGATTATGTGTCTAAGTGGGTGGAGGCGATAGCTATCCGAACAAACGATCATAAAGTAGTAATCAAAATTTTGCATGAAAACATTTTTAGTCGTTTTAGGTTTCCTAGAGTCATAATAAGTGATCAGGGTACACATTTTTGTAACCGGTTCTTTGAGTCGGTAGTTAAGAAATACTCTATCACTTATAAAGTTGGCACTCCATACCACCCTCAAACTAATGGCCAAGTAGAAATCTTAAATAGGGAGGTAAAGCACATAATAGAGAAAACAGTGAGGCCAGACATGAAAGATTAGTCACAACGTTTGATTGATGCATTATTGGCCTACCGCACTACTTATAAGACACCCATTGGGATGTCACCATATAGGGCGGTGTTTGGAAAAGCTTGCCATCTCTCGGTTGAACTTGAGCACCGAGCATTGTAGGCCATAAAGAAGTTTAACTTCGATATGACCGCGGCTGGGCTCAACTAGAAATTGCAACTCAATGAGTTGGAGGAAATTCGGAATGATGCATGTGAGAGTTCGAGAATTTTAAAGCTCGGACCAAGGAATTCCATGACAAGCACATTAATAGAAAATCCTTTGAACCCGGCCAAAAAGTGTGGCTTTTTAACTCAAATTGAGACTCTTTCCAGGTAAACTTAGATCAAGATAGGATGATCCATTTGTGGTTGTAGAGGCATTTATTCATAGCATCGTTAAGGTGCAAGATCCAAAGAATGACCACACTTTCAAAGTGAATGGCCAAAGACTAAAGCCATATATAGAGGGGATTGAGAATGGGGATATGATTGAGTCCACTGCTTTGATGGACCCTTTTTACTATGATTGAGAGATTGATGTCTTGTTTTCTTTTCTTTTCTTTCCCTTCTATTCCCTTCTATTCTATTCTATTCTATTTTTCTTTATTCTTTTCGTGTTTTATTTGCATCTAAGAGACTTTAAATCCTTTAAAGGTGTAATTCCTTTGGTGTTAGCTGTGCCCGAGCGGCATTTGACGGTTTGGTATAGCCATCTAACTGTGTTTGTAGTGAGTTCCTAGGAGACAAACTTAGACGGTGGAAACTAGAATTCGAATGGCAAAGCCTAGAACGCAAAGGTTTGGAATTTCCAAAACTAAAGTCTGGTATGAATACCCAAGGGTGTGGAGATTGCTTCAAAACCATCCCGGCATGAACTCTGTATGGCAGCCCCATAGGTCGAGTTAGCCTTAGACGTCTCGATTCTGGATACTGAGTCAACCTAGTCTGTCACCCTGTTTGAAAATAGGGAAAATTACAAGCACTGTTAAGGAGAAAAGTAGTACCCATGGTTTTCGCGTGAAGATTATATATTTATTGAACTTTTATTTCTTTTCATAGGCTATTCTTATTTTGATTTTGAAATAATGTACAACTTGGGCTGCGAGAGTTTTTCTTTTTTATAAAAAAAAAAAAAGAGTTCCCGCGCATATGGCAAAACCCACCGCACGTGCATCAAATGTGTCTAGTCCCCAAGTTTTCTACTACTTTAAAAGCAGGTGCACTGCTTGGTGCGGGTGGGCGTCTGCATGTGCGGCGTTTTCTCCCGCACGTGTAGAGAAGTTTTAAAAAAAAAAATGTTTTTTTATGCAGGTGCGCGGTTTGCACGCCGCACGTACAGCCTGGGCCCTGCACATTCGGGAAATTTTTTGAAATCAAATAAGCTGCCTGCTTTATTTGTACAAGCGCGGCTTCGTGCGGGGTGAGTCCGCATATGCGTGGCACAATCCCGCACGTGTGTGACGACATTCCAAAAAAAAAAAATGGATTTCTTTCTTTTATATATATTTTTATTTTATCTATTTCATTTTAACTTATTTTATTTATTTATTTATTTATTTATTTATTTTATTTGTTAAAAAAATTTTAAAAAATTTAGTTTTCTTTGTTCAATTTATTTATTTATTTTATTTATTTATTATTTTTTTATATTATTTACTTTCGTTTTTAAAAAAAAATTAAATAAAAAAACAAAAAATTGATTTCAACAAAACCTAACCCTAGACCCTCTTTTGACTATCACTTTCCCAACCATTCTCCCTCTCTCTACCTCTCATCATATCTCTCTCTCTCTCTCAACCCCACAAACCCACCAATTCATCACACCCCACCATCACTAACCCTTCAACTCTCACCCCTCCCTCCTTCTTCCTCACCACCATCTCACCGTCGGTGTCGTATTTCTTCTTCGTCCGTCGAATCTCTGGCGACCACCATTTTTTCCGGCGAATCATCCTTCTTTCTCTTTTTTTTTTCTGCTCTTTTAAGATTACTTTTCCTTTTTGTATAGATTTGTGGGTGTAGGAGTAGATAAGTAGAGTTTTGTTTTTGTTTGTTATTCAAATCATGATCTATGGTTCATCCTTAAAACAAACAAACAAACAACAACAACCAAAAAAAATATATATTTGGGCAACCAAGAAGACGACCGCCGCACGTGCGGCCATCACCGGCGCACGTGCGGTCCTTTTTCTTAAAAATTAAAAAAAAAATTAAAAAAAGAAAAGAAAAGAAAAAGAAAAGGTTATACTGCTTAGCTATTTGTTTGTTTCATAGGTGATTGATTGATTTATTTATTTTTCTATTATTTTATTTATTTAATTTTTTTTGTTTGTTTATTTTATGTGTCTTTATTTAGTTGTAGTATACTAATTTAGTTGTTTTTATTTTGTTTTTATTCATGTTTTATTTTAGTTCATTTATTTCTCTTTTAAAAAAAATAATAATAAATACCAATAAAAAAAAAACAAAAATTTTTATACCTAACTTTTCTAATTCATGGTATTTTCCATCTATTTATTTAGATGTTTAGATGTATTCTATTATCTCAGTATTATTTGCTAGTTTAATTCAATACTTGCTAAAACGTTAATATGTAAATTTATATTATTCTATTTTATTTTGTTTTAGTTTTCCCAAAAAAAAAATTATGAGAATTGCATGTGGTACTTTAGTTTGCAGACTTGTGCTTAAATATCTTATTTGATTCTCATGCTGGTTTCACGGGTATATGTATCTATTATTGGTGTGTGCAGGACATGAGTCAACGAATATTCGCCTGGGCCTCCAAAAAGGCCAGAGGTTCCACCTCCTCGACGCCACCACCGCTATCGTCACCCCCATCCTTGCCACCACCACTGGTTGAGTTGCCACGACCAAAGTGGGCTTCACGTCCGCTTCACAAGCTCACACAGTTCCAGCTCACCTATTTTCAGAATGACCCAGTCATCTCTTGGGTTGTTGAGCAGCTCCAACGCCGGCAACAGTTGGGCCTTTATACTGTGACAACGCCCACTTATCCTCGTCTAGTACAGCTCTTCTACCAGAACCTGTATGAGTCACTCACCGAGGTAGGACTGTTGTCCACCATTGATGGCCATCTCATCAACATCACCGAATCCATGATTGTCGACGCATTAGGGTTCTTCTCCAAGACAGAATACCAGCCCTTCCCGGAAGTTGAGGACCAATAATCCATACATAGCCTCATCCAAAGTACTTCCCGGGGGCCCACGGTGACACAAGTTTCGCATGCTTGCACCGGAGCAAGCTGTCTGGCCGCTTGTTATTCATTGACTCCGTTATACATAAGAATGCCCTTCCACTTGGGCAAAAAGCTGAGCGCCGCTTGGAATTTGTTCAGGTCTTACACGGTTATCAGCATGGTTATCAGGTCCTGCTTGCGCACATCATCTGGATGCATATGCGAAAATTTCTACGAGAGGTAGTTCGACCTCAACCTATGCAAAACCTGACTTGGCCGCTGCCATTTGCCAACTTGCTCACACTTGTCTTCGAGCTGAATGGCCTCCCCATTGATTCGACTGAGGAGATTGATAGAGCTTATTCGACTTTCGAGCAGCGAGAATGGTAGTATATCATATATCGCCTCTTGCAGCAAGTTGGTGCCCCGGTTGATGAGGCCCAGGACCCTGTCCACGACCAACCACCTCATCCTGCCTCCCCTTTTCCTTCCCAAGGGGACCCATTCTACATGACTCGTAAGGAGTATTTACAGCTTCAGCACTCTGTGGATCAGGTCCACAGTACTCTTCGTGATCACCACCAAAGTCTCATGGGGTTGCGCACGAATTTTTAGGCGCATCGAGACTATTCTCAGGCGATTTTTGATCAGCTCAACGCCCCCCAGCTCGACATTCACCAGTCAGTTGCATCATTGCAAACTGATTTTTACACATATCAAGAGTCAAGCCAGCAGCGTTTTGACCAGCTTGGTGCACGGGTTCGGAATGAAGCATTTGAGACGCGATCTTTAATGCATGCCTTGTTTGACCAGCATTTCCCACCACCACCGGATTCTTAGTAGTACTGGCCTATATTTTGCTTTGTCTCTGTTATTTTTATTTTTATTTTTCGTTATTTTAAAAAAAAAAAAGTGTGTGAAGTGTGTGTGTGTGTGTGTATTACTCTATGCCTACCTAGATGTGCACCTACAATCTCTGGTAATATTCTCTCATTTCTTTTTACTTTTCCATTGAGGACAATATCATATTCAAGTTGGGGGATGTGGGTTGTATTTTTTTTTGTGCATTTCTATTTGGCTCATAATACATGCTTATACCTGTTTCACTTGATTGCATTACTTCACTTGATGTTGACTTGTTACTAGTAGGGTGATGATATGTGCATATGTTAATTGGGGAGCATAGTAGGCTTGTAAGAAAGGGGTTTGTTGGGTAAATATTCACATGTGATGTTTGCACTAGAATAGTTGTTTGTGTTTGTGGTATTAGTACACTTGTCATGAGTATACTTTATTTCACATGAACACACTATAATAACAGTGACCTCTTTATTATAATCCCTACTATACATCATTGATAATGGCTAGGGTTGCAGAAAAGATTAAATGAGTAGCCAAGATTTTTTTTTTTAAAAAAAAAACAACAAAAAAAAACTTGACTTGTTTGGGTTCGTAATCTTTTTAACTCGAGTTATTAAGCCTATAGAGGTGTCTCTACACCTAATGCCCTAAAACCGTCTGGTTTGGGAGTCATTGGCTCAATACTTGTTACACGGGTTAATTAGAAAGCTTAAGGGACTTAGACAATGCACAGTTAAGAAAAAATAAGGAGAATGACTTGTTTGGATTCGTAGCCTTTTCAACTCGAGTTATTAAGCCCGTAAAGATGTCTTTACACCTAGTGCCCTAAAGCCATCTGGTTTGGGAGTCATTGGCCCAATGCTTGTTACATGGGTTGATTAGAAAGCTTAATGGATCAGGACATTGCACTGTTATCTTAAAAAAATAATTAAAAAAAAATGAGAATCTTGACTTCAATAGTTTAGTTTTTCTGTATATGTTGGGTGTTATTATGAGTTACACTGGGCTATTATAGTGGACAGTTAACTAATATGGAAATTGCACTTTACACCAAGGGTACTGATGATGTGTCTACTAGCATGCACAAATACAGGGGATTTTACTTTTGTATTAACTGAATTGTGGTTTTGACTCAATAGATTCCTTCATGTTTGTCCACTATGTCTTCAATGACTCATTATGTCTCAATATCACACTGTAGTGGCACATAAGTTGATTGTTAAGTAGAGTAGTGTGGTTAATTGTTGTTGAGTATATATGAATATGTTAATGTTTGTGGGTATCATTTCTGGAAACCCTCACGAGACTTTACTCATCCACTTGGGGTAACTTTGTAGTTTAAAAGCTTATTGCATATGCTAAATGCAATTACTTTCTCACAAAAGAGGAAATAGCAAGATTTTGTTTCATTTTATTTTATTTTTATTGCTTACTTGAGGACTAACAAGTTGTAAGTTGAGGGATGTGATTAAGGCCGAATTGTGCAACATTGAGGCTATTAATTAGAATCTCTTAACTTTACTTGCTTGTTAAATAATATATATATTTTGTGTCTGTTTAATGTCAATCAGGTTGTACATAATCGGAGCATAAAATGGGCAAAAATACATAATTTGGAGAGAAAAGACTTTCCCACACGTGTGTTGACTTTTTTCGAAAAACGGGCCTGATGTTTTAAACCTATTTGAAAGACAGCAGAGTGATAAATAGGCAAGAAAGAGCCTGGATTAGGGTTCTGAAATTAATTCCAAGAAGAGAGAGATTAGGGTTTGGAGGAAAATGAGGATTCTCAAGCTTTCAAGACAATTTCCATGGGGTCTTCTATCTCTCTCATCTCTTCCACCTCTTCCCACTCCTCCATGAGTGGCTAGGTTATTCTTTTATAGGGTTTTGATGAAACCCTAGCCATGTAATAGGATTTTTTTTCATATGTTTTGATTGTGATTCGGTTTGAATCAATGTATAGATGTTTTAGAAGTTTATAATAATTATTCTTTTCTTCTCTTCAAGTATTTTACTTTCTGTAATTGTTTAATGCTTTCCATACATTAGTTTTCTTTGTGTTTGTGTTCAAAGTACGAGACGAGTCATGCTACGAGAGACGGGTTATGTTGCTACCGTAGTTTAGAGCAAACACCTCGTGCTACTCGGGATGTCTCATGCATGTATGTTGAATGCAACAACCCTCTTGATCAATATTTCAAACTTATAGTTATGAAATATTGGATATTTTAAATCGGATTACAATTGATAGCCAATGTTTAATCTCGTTTATATAGTTAGTGGTGAATTCTTTGCCCTAGGATTTATTCCCCAAAACTAATATCTCAAACCCTAATTTTAATTGTCAATTTAATTTCTTAATTTCATTTAATTCCTTTTTAGTCATAAAATCTCTCAATCTTTTTAATCAAAATTAATTTAGGAATTTAGCGATAAAATTAGTCTAATTTCACAATTGTCCATGTGGATCGACACCTGAACATACCATTATTCTAAAAGAATTTGGTATAGTTTTGTATTTATTTTTTGTGTGTGTAACGACTCACCACTCATGTCCTTGGCATATGGGTTAAAATGAGGTTGGAAGTTAAAATAATCATAAAAAAATAAAATACGTTAAAAAATTAATAAGATAAAATATCACATTTAAATCATAATTATTTTATTTTTTTCTCACAAAAATCAAAAAAATTAAAAAGTCTAATCCAAACGAGATTTTTAACCCCAGGCTAAAAAAGTCAATCTATTTTCCAAACGAAGCCTATGTATATGTATATATAAATATATACTAGTTTAAAAAGGCTTGTTGATTAAGGCCGAAATGTACGTTATTAAGGCCGTTAATTACAATATCTTAACTTCACTTGCTGGTCAAACTGTATATTTTATATGTGTTGAGTGTCAATCAGGTTGTACATCGTTGGAGCATAAAATGAGCAAAAAGACAGAATTTGGGCAGAGTTGACTTTTCCGCACGTACGTTGACTTTTTCCGCACGTGCGTTGACTTTTTCTGGGAAAGTCAAACCGACGTTTTAAACCTGTTTGGACGAGATTGGGAGTATAAAAAGGCAAGGAAAAGGCTGGATTAGGGTTCTGAAATTGTTTTTGACCTAAAGGGAGAGGCTAAGGTTTGGAAAGGAAGAAGAAAACAAGAAGCTTCAAAGATGTCTCCCATGGTGGTTCCTTCTCCATCTACCTCCTCCCACTCCTCCATGAGTGGCTAGTCTCCTTTTCTAGGGTTTTGAAGAAACCCTAGCCATGTAATAGGTTTTTCTTGTTTGATTTTATATTATGTAAAGGTTAGAACCATTGTATGGTGTTTTAGAAATTCTTTATATATAATTTTCATTATCTTTTCAAATATTTGACCTTCTGTGATTGTTGAATATTATCCATACATGAGTTTTCTATTCCTTCACATTCAAGGTATGGGACGAACCATGCTACAAGGAACGAGTCGTATCACTACCCTAGTTTAGAGTGAACGATTCGTATTACTTGAGATGGTTCATGCTCGTACATTGAATGTGATAATCTTCTTCTTAAATGTTTTGAGCTTGTAGTTGCGAAGCATTAATCCGTTCAAACTGTAGCATAATTAATTTCAATTGGAAACCTTAATTATGTGGTTAGTGATGAATTCTCTACTCTATGATTTTTTCCCAATTCAGTAAACCCAATTTCATTTATTGATAATTTAATTCCTTAGTTTAATTTATTCGTTATTAAATTAGGTTATAAACAACCAACCTCTTTATCAAAATTAATTTAGGAATTTGACAATTAAATTAGTTTAATTTCACAATAGTCCCTGTGGATCGATACCTGGACTTGCCATTATTCTGATAGAATTTGGTATAGTTTAGTATTTAATTTTGGTGTGTTCAACGACCCATCAAATTTTGGCGCCGTTGCCGGGGACTTCTGGCGAAATTAGTTAATTTAAAGTTACATTCTTATTTTAATTTTTAGTTTAGGATTTTATGCTTTTGGTGTTGCTAAGTGTGCAGAGCGTTTGAAATTGGAGTTATCACTGAAGTGCAAGCGGAGCGCAGCTGAGCTTTAAAAAAATAAAAAATAAAAAAAACCGCAGCGCTAAAGTGAGTAAACAGAAACAAACACTCACAAGCAAAGCACCAAAGTGCTAAAATGGAAGTCAAAGCTCAAACAAAGGTTGGAGACAACATCTACACATCAACCATCCGCAAGACGAGTAAAGCGTTTTCGTTAAACCGCTGTGAGTATTTCTTCCTTTGGTATTTTGCTTTCATACTTAGTGCACAGAGTCGAAACTTGTTGTGTGTGTTTGGGTAGTGTATGCACGGGCGTCGTTCTTGTCGCCCTAAATTGTGGAGTTTGAACCTTGAACTAGAAAGGACCCTTAGGAGACTTAGGACCTCTGCCCGTATTCCTAGGCTTGAATATTCATACATTGAGCCATTAGAGATGGCAGATCCTAATATCCCGAATGAGCCTAACCGGACACTTAAGGATTATTTTACACCCACCGCATATACATCACCATCATGCATTTTTTTTTTTTCCGTATACAAAAAAAAAAAAACCACCTTATCTACTCACTCTCTCCCAATCACTCTCACTCTCACTCTCACTCTCAGATTTCTCTCTATCTCTATCTCTCTCTCTCTCTCTCTCTTAACCCTACAAACCCATCTTCTTCTTCTTCTTCTTCTTCTTCCCTTTTCTTTTTCTCTCTTCTTCCTCACTACCATTGTCTCACCGCCGGCATCACTTCCCTCTCCGTCCGGCAAAACTCCGGCGACCACCATTTTTTCCGGCGAACCTCCATTCTTTTTCTTTTTTTCTCCACTTTTTCAAGGTAAATTTTTCTTTTTCTTCTTTTCTTTCTTTTGCATAGATTTGTGAAGGTAGAAATTATTTTGTAAAGTTTTTGATTGATTTATTTATTTATTTTATCTTGATCTAGTGTTCAAAAAAAAAAAAATGTTTAGCCATGACTGATCTACTTTTTTTTTTTAGTATTTTTGGTGGTCATTATGATTTTATTTTCTTTTCTTTTATTTTTTTATGCTTATTATTATTTTTATTTTATTAGTGCTCTTTTAGTTGTAGAATGCTTGTTTGTTAGTTTCTTTCAAAAAAAAAAAAAACAAAACAAAACAAAACAAAAAACAAAAAACAAAAACAACAAAAAAGAGGAAGAAAACCAGACTCAAACTCGGCTAAGGAGGAAGATGAGGCCGCACGTGCGGCTTGACTCCCGCACGTGCACAAAAAAAAAAAAAAAAAAAAAAAAAAAAAAAAAAAAACTCATAAATATTGGTACTAACACTAATCCTAGTTTAGTTTTTTTTTTTATTTGTTATATTTATTTAGTTTAAATTGTTTCGTAGTGATTCTGGTTAAGTTAATTAGTTAGTGAAATTTGATTTTATTTTTATTTGTCGTATACTTGTGTAGTTAGTGATTCTATTTTTATCTTATTCTATGATGTCATTGTTCATATACTTTCTAAGTAGTTTAGTTCATTTTCTTTTATTTTATTTTCTGAAGTTTTATTTAATTTTCTTCCCTTCCAAAAAAAAAAAATAAATAAAAACAAAAAAATAAAAAAAATAAAAAAAAATGCTTAGTTTTGGTTGTTTGATTCTATACTTTAGTCTTTTTTGTAGTTTAGTTATTTTATAGTCTAGTTAGTTTAGTTTATTTTATAGTTTAGTTAATGTAATTTAATGACATTTTACTTCATTTATTTAATTAATTTCGTTTTTACACAAAAAAAAAAAAAAGTGGGAATTGCATGTGGTACATTAATGGGCAAATTTGTTCTTTCATAATTTAGTTGAATCTCATGCTGGTTTCACGGGTATCTGTATTTGTCGTTGGTGTGTGCAGGATATGAGTCGCCGTGTCTCTGTTCGGGCCTCCAAAAAGGCCAGGGGTGCCTTCTCTTCGGCGCTACCACCACCATCATTACCACCATCCTCGCCACCACCACCAGGGGACTTGCCCCGGCCGGAGTGGGCTTCACGGCCTCTTCACAAGCTCATGCAGTTCAACCTGTCATTTTTCCAGCATGACGAGGACACTACTTTGGCGGTTGAGCAGCTCCGACTCCGGCAACAGTTGGGCATTTGTGCTGTGACAGCGCCCACTTATCCTCGTCTGGTGCGCCTATTCTACCAGAACCTGCATGAGACACCCACTGCGGTTGGACTGCTCTCTAACATTGATGGTCATGTTGTTCACATCACCTCGGCCATGAATGCCACAGTGTTAGAGTTTTTCGCCAAACCGGAATATCAGCCTTTCCCGGAAGTCGAGGATCGCCAACCCATACATCGCCTCATCCAGCAATACTTCCCGGGAGCCCACGGTGACCCCAGTTTCACATGCTTGCGGCGGAGCAAGCTACCTAGCCGCTTGCTTTTCCTTGATTTCGTGGTCCATAAGAATGTCCTTCCACTTGGGCATCGAGCTGAGCGCCGTTTGGAGTTTGTGCGGGTTTTACACGGGTATCAGCTTGGCTATCAGGTCCCGCTTGAGGATTTCATTTTGCTGCATTTGCAGAAATTTCTACGTGAGGCAGTTCGGCCTACTCCTGCAGAACCTGACTTGGCCCCTACCATTCGCCAATTTGTTGACACTTGTGTTTGAGCTGAACCACCTCCCCATTGTTGAGGATGAGGAGATTGATAGAGGGTATCCGACATTCGGCCAGCGGGAATGGCAGCACAGCATATCTCGCATCCCGCAGCCGGTAGGTGCCCCGGTTGATGAGGCTCAGGACCCTATCCATGACCACCCAGCTCATCCTATTCCCCCCGTGCCTCCCCAAGGGGACCCACTCTACATGACTCGCGAGGAGTAATTACAACTTCAGCACTCTGTCGATCAGGTCCATCGTACTCTTCGTGATCACCACCAGAGTCTCATGGAGTTGCGCACGGATTTCCAGGCTCATCGCGACTATTCTCAGGCGCGCTTCGATCAGCTACACGCCGACAACCTCGCCATCCAGCAACAGGGTCAGGATAACGCCTTCGAGACGCACGCTTTGATGCAAGCCTTGTTTGCCCAACATTTCCCACCACCACCACCACCGGCTTCTCCGTAGTCCCCGCCTGTATACCTCTTTGTCTCTTTTATTTTTCTTTTTTACTTCCCTTTTTCTTTTTCGTTTTTTTTTTCATAACACAAAAAAAAAAAAAGAGAGTGAAGTGTGTATATGTTACTCTCTGCCTGCTTGGATGTGCACCTACAATTCTGGTAATTTTCTCTCATTTCTCTTTCCTTTTCCATTGAGGACAATGTCATATTCAAGTTGGGGGACGAGGGTTATATTTTCTTTTGTGCATTCCTATTTGGCTCATAATGCATGTTTATACCTGTTTCACTTGATTGCATTACTTCACCTGACGTGACTTTTTGCTAGTAGGGTGATGATATTTGCATATGTTAATTAGAGAGCATAGTAGACTTGTATGAAAAGGGTTTATTGGGTAGATACTTGCATGTGATGTTTGCACGAGGAGAGTTGTCTGTGTTTGTGATTGTAGTACACTTGTCATGAGTATGTCTTAATTCACATGAACACACTATCATAGCGGTGATCTTTTTATTATAATCCCTAGTGTACATCATTGATAATAGCTATAGTTGCAGAAAAGAATAAATGAGGAGCCAAGATTCTTAAACAAAAAAAAAAAAAAAAAAAAAAAGCACTTGACTGGTTTGGGTTCGTAGCCTTTTTAACTCGAGTTATTAAGCCCGTAGAGGTGTCTTTACACCTAATGCCCTAAAACCGTCTAGTTTGGAAGTCATTGGCCCAAAACTTGCTACATGGGTTAATTAGAAAGCTTAAGGGACTTGGACATTGCACAGTTAAGGAAAAATAAGAAGAATGACTTGTTCAGATTCGTACCCTTTTCAACTCGAATTATTAAGCCCGCAGGGGTGTCTTTACACCTAATGCCCTAAAACCGTCTGGTTTGGGAGTCATTGGCCCAATGCTCGTTACATGGGTTGATTAGAAAGCTTAATGGATCAAGGCATTGCACAATCATATAAAAAAAAAAAAAACTTTGAGAATCTTGGCTGCAACAGGTTAGTTTTTCTGTATATGTTGGGTGTTATTATGAGTTATACTGGGCTATTATAGTGGATAGTTAACTAATATGGAGATTGCACTTTACACCGAGGGTACTCATGACTTGTCTACTAGCATGCACAAGTATAGGGAACTTTACTTTTGTATTAACTGAATTGTGGTTTTGACTCAATAGGTTCCTTCATGCTTGTCCACTGTGCCTTTAATGACTCATGATGTCTAAATATCACACTGTAGTGGCACATAAGTTGATTGTTAGATGGAGTAGTGTGGTCATTTGTTGTTGAGTATATATAAATATGTTAATGTTTGTGAGTATCATTTCTGGAAACCCTCACGAGACTTTACTCGTCCACCTGGGGTAACCTTGTGGTTTAAAGGCTTGTTGCATATGCTAAATGCAACCGTTTTCCCACGAAAGAGGAAATAGATAGATTTTGTTTAATTTTATTTTATTTTACTTGCTTGAGGACTAGCAAGTAGTAAGTTGGGGGATGTGATTAAGGCCGAAATGTACATCATTGAGGCCATTAATTACAATCTCTTAACTTCACTTGCTGGTCAAACTGTATATTTTATATGTATTGAGTGTCAATCAGGTTGTACATCGTTGGAGCATAAAATGAGCAAAAAGACAGAATTTGGGCAGAGTTGACTTTCCCGCACGTGCGTTGACTTTTTCCGCACGTGCGTTGACTTTCCCGCACGTGCGTTGACTTTTCCTGGGAAAGTCAAACCGACGTTTTAAACCTGTTTGGACGAGATTGGGAGTATAAAAAGGCAAGGAAAAGGTTGGATTAGGGTTCTGAAATTGTTTTTGACCTAAAGGGAGAGGCTAGGGTTTGGAAAGGAAGAAGAAAATAAGAAGCTTCAAAGATGTCTCCCATGGTAGTTCCTTCTCCATTTACCTCCTCCCACTCCTCCATGAGTGGCTAGTCTCCTTTTCTAGGGTGAAAAAAAACTAGAAATCCCCTAGATGTTGATTTGTGATTATGTATCAATTTTAAGCAGAATATAACAATCCCAATCAAATAATCAAGACAAAGAGACACAACGATTTTACGTAGAAAAAAACCACAATTGGACACCTCCAACTGTGATCAAAAAAACCACGGGCAACAGCCACAAAAACAATCCACTAAGAAGATTTAAAGGAATTACACAGGTATACTCTCAATTACCTAGCGAATCCACGCCTAATTGAACCAACCTCTATGTGCCTCTTCCAACCCGTCTTCACCTCGGAATTGTCTTTACGATGAGCCACTCCAGAATCCACCAAAGCTTCAGACTCGAATTCTTCAGAATCCACCGAAGAACAACTCTCTCTTTTGTAGAATAAAACACAACCTTTGATGTACTCTCTTTAAACCATGAGTTGAATACTCAATAAAAAACATCAAAGAAACTAGCAAAATATCTCCAGATATAAACCTTAAGATCCAAAAATAAGATCTGGAGAAGTTCCTCTAGTGTTGGGAGAAGATCAACTATTTATAGAAAACCAAAGCAATCCTAATTTCAGAAGAAAACTAACTCCTTAATCAAATCGGGAAATCTGGGATCGCGCGGTCCGCTCGAGCGTGGGTTTGCCCGCTCGAGCGGAGACTTCAAATTCTGTGATTTCATACAGGCTCCACGCTCGAGCTGCGGTTTTGACGCTCGAGCGTTGAATCACACCATCCAGTACTTTTTCAGGCAACTGCAGAGATGCTGAGAGCTTCCAATCCCCGCTCGAGCGTCCCTTTCCCCGCTCGAACGGGGAGACCAAAATTTGAAAAACTGGAAAAAATATAACATGATCGGACAGGCAACTTTGAATGCATTTTTGCATTTTGCTTCGAGGGCGCTGCCCCTCGACCCCGCCGTGGCGCTGCCCCGGACCCGCCAAGGGGCGCTGCCCCCTGGATCCCCGCGAGCTGACCAGGCAGCTCGATCCCCGTCATAATCAGCGAAGTGGCAATCTTGAAAGCTTTAGCATCATAAACTTCCCTGAAAGGCACAATTCGGGTTGGATTCGCATCTAAACACTCATAGCCTCACTGAAATAAAAGTGCGAAAATAAGTACAACTGAAAGGAGTTTTATCAAACGGGGTTGCCAAGAATAAAACCTAACATAGGGTTTTGAAGAAACCCTAGCCATGTAATAGGTTTTTCTTGTTTGATTTTATATTATGTAAAGGTTTGAACCATTGTATGGTATTTTAGAAATTCTTTATATATAATTTTCATTATCTTTTCAAATATTTGACCTTCTGTGATTGTTGAATATTATCCATACATGAGTTTTCTATTCCTTCACATTCAAGGTATGGGACGAACCATGCTACAAGGAACGAGTCGTATCACTACCCTAGTTTAGAGTGAACGATTCGTATTACTTGAGATGGTTCGTGCTCGTACATTGAATGTGATAATCTTCTTGTTAAATGTTTTGAACTTGTAGTTGCGAAGCATTAATCCGTTCAAACCGTAGCATAATTAATTTCAATTGGAAACCTTAATTATGTGGTTAGTGGTGAATTCTCTACCCTAGGATTTTTCCCCAATTCAGTAAACCCAATTTCATTTATTGATAATTTAATTCCTTAGTTTAATTTATTCGTTATTAAATTAGGTTATAAACAACCAACCTCTTTATCAAAATTAATTTAGGAATTTGACAATTAAATTAGTTTAATTTCACAATAGTCCATGTGGATCGATACCTGGACTTGCTATTATTCTGATAGAATTTGGTATAGTTTAGTATTTAATTTTGGTGTGTTCAACGACCCATCACTTGTGACAGTATATTTAAGTTTTATATTTTCTTAAAAATAAGAATATTATTCTGTGAAATTAAACAAAATAAATCATAGATATATGATAGAATTATATAAATTATATTATAAATAATAGAAATTAAAAATATATATATATATATATATAATAAGTCTTATCATTTTAACATAATTATACTTTTTTCTTTTTCAGTAAGACTAAAATGATCGAAATTATTGCAGAGGGCGTGAAGACAAAAAGATAAACAAAATAAAATATACATTTTAGTATAAAAAAAGGTTATAAAAAAGGTATTTTACATCAATATGACTAACTAATTACTAATAAAAATTGAGCTAGGCATTATGTAAATTAAAATTTTAAAAGAGTCCAATAATTATATCAAATTTGTATAAGTTGATATATTTTTAACACTCAAGTGTTTGTTCATGGCCACTTGTGCTATTGTCTAAATGCATATCAACTTCAAATAGTTACCAAACTAATTATTCAATAATTTTTTATTTTATATAAATGTCTTTTGAGTTAGTTCATTTTGTTACTCAATACTTATTCGATATGATAAGGTTTAATCAATAGTGACTGGTTCACTGAGAATATTAATTCTCACATATGATGAAAATGCATTAAAAATGGATTCTTATTCACTATTATAAGGCTATAGTTATTCTATCTAAAGATTATTGAATGATCATTCATTTTTTATTAATTGCAGACTTATGATTTTGAAACTTGCATGTCACCCTTTTAACTTTTAATCGCATAACAAATGACCAATTTCAATAATTAACCAATAAGCTAGTTAATAGTTTTTAATGATATCATAAATATATTTTAATTAACAGTTCTGGTAATTTTATTGTTGTAAAGGCGTGTAATTAGGAATTTTATTTTTTCTGTTCGGTTTGATAATTTGTTACACACCTAATGATATAAAACCCAACTCCCTCATCACATTATTGGAAAATGTTTGAGACCTCTAAAAGCTCACACAATTCGATTTACAATTATATGGTATGATATGTATCATTTTTTGATTTGTTATACACCCAATGATGTAAACTCCAATTCTATTGCCATATCATTTTGGATGAATTTATAAGTCTTTAACATTTCTTCCAAATTTATATAAAAAAAATTTATGGTATGTAACTTTCTCAACAGATCAATATAAAACAAATACTAAGATAATTCCCCTATCTAAAAAAAACAAAAAACAACTAAGATAATTCATTGAACTAATAAAGAAGTAAAGGAAAAGACATATACATATACAAATGACCAATTTTATTAATGAATAAATCATACTCGCATAACAAATGGCCAATTTTATTAATAAGTAAATTATTAAGTAAATTAACAATTTTTAATGATATAAAAAAATATTTTTTAGTTAACCATTTTGTTAATAAATAGAGCATTAAGTCAATTAACAATTTTTAATGATATAAAAAATATTTTTTAGTTAACCATTTTCTTAATAAATAAAGTATTAAGTCAATTAATAATTTTTAATGATATAAGAAATATTTTTCAATGAACAATCTTGATAATTTATTATTGCATAAGAGAATACGTTTTTGAAAAAATTACTCATAAATCCCATTTTAATAAATGTTACTTTAGTTAGTCCTAAGTATTTTTTCTTAAACCATTTAGTCCTTTTTACTTTTTGTATGATATATGTTTTTGATAAATTGTATATAAAATTTACATTTTTACCCCTATTGATTTCATTTTACAATCTCCCAATCTCTCCGATTGAAGTTAAACAAAATTCAAAACCCACCATTGAACAACATCATCAACATCAACATCCGAGCCCTTGATTCCAGATTCCTCAGAAATCTCCTGATCAGCGAATTTGAGGATCGTGGAAGCGTCGCGGCTCGAATCGGAGGAGAATTGAGAGGGGAAAGAGTTGAGGAAGTCTTCGGAGTCGGAAGAGAGGTAGAGATCGTCGAAAGCGAAATCGAGGTCGTCGAAATTGGCGTCAAAGGGTAAGGCGAGATTGGAGAAGAAGGAGTCGAATAAAAAGGCGGAGTCAATGATCTTGTTGATGTTTGATGTTGTTGATGTTTGATGATGTTTGGAGATGTAGTTGATGTTGATGATGTTTCACAATGTTGATGATGTTTGATGATGTTGTTGAAGAAAGGACGATGTCGGTGTTGGTGGGGCTGAGACTGGGAGGAGTGTCAATGACGAGAAGCCGAAAATGGTGGGGTAGGGAAGGTCTGCAATTTCCCATTACTCTCACTCAAGACTTGAAATTACTCTTGCCAATATGATTTGCAGAAACATCACCTGGGCATCATTTTCAACTATATTCTGTGGGTATATAATTACAGATTCATTATTTTGCTCTCTCTCTCTCTCTCTCTGTATGACATACATACATATATTATATGTATCATTTTTTTTAGATAGATATATTATATGTATCATTGACTTGGGTATAATTGAAGTTATTTGATTGTTTTTATCTGAGATTTTGTCAGCTGGTGGTGTGTAGTGGTGGATGTTTTTGGTTGCTCAATATGAAGGGTGATCGGTGGTGTTGGTGTAGGTGCAGAAGAGGCATGCGGAACAGGAGGATGAATAGGCTGGTGTAATGGGAGGGAAGAGAGAGATAGGAAAAACATAATAGGTTTTTTTTTTTTTGTTGTTGATGAATAGGCAGATGTAATGTTTGATTTGATGTTGATGATGTTCAAAATGTTTGATGATGTTGATGTTTGTTGATGTTCGATATTGTTGATGTTTGATGATGTTTGGAAATGTAGTTAATGTCGATGATGTTCACAATGTTGATGATGTTTGATGATGTTGTTAATGTTTGTTGATGTAGTTGATGTTCACAATGTTGATGATGTTGCTGAGGTAGTTAATGTTGCTGATGTTTGGAAAAGGAGGAAAATTTAAAAAAGACCTATAATAAGCTTTTTGGGTATTTTTGTCATTATAACATGAGTAAAATCCTACATTTGTCCTCCATTCAAAAAAAATTATGTGTTAAATAAATAGGTATATACGTAATTAACATTCAAATAGGACTTATTAGTCTACAAAATAAAAAGCAGGACCAGATGGTTTAACAAATTAAAATTTGGGATTTATTGGTGTTTTGCCCTAGTTTTTTTTCCTAATTATTGGGTTAAATTAAAACCTTATGAGCGTATTTGAAATTTGTTAAAAAATAAAAGATTTATGTTTCTAAATTGACCAAGAATGTTTGTATAATTACGAAAAAAAATCTACTCAATATATATGCCACTACTAGTAAATTATTCACAATAAAAGGACAAAATAAGAAGAAAAAAAAAATTAAAATTTGTTAAAAAATAAAAGATTTATGTTTCTTAATTGACCAAAAATATTTGCATAATTACGAAAAAAATTCACTCAACATAAATGCCACTACTAGTAAATTATTCAAAATAAAAGGAAAAAAAAAGAAAAAGAAAGAGAGAGACTAGCCATAAGCAAGATAGAAATATATTTTTTTAATCCCTCGATATTACCCAAAATTATTGTATCAATAAATATATATGTTTTGTTTTTTTTCCCCACATGTATGTATATATATATATATATATATTTTAGAAGCTGCAGATGAGTTAAGGAGAAGACGTTGAAAGGTTTTAGAATGGTAGGAAATGGAAGAAACAAAAAACAGACCAGTTATGTTAGGGGTTCTAAATAAATTATTAAATTTTTTATTAAATCTCTTATATGAGTATCATGTAAAAGGTTTAATAAAAAATTTAATAATTTATTTAAAATCTATAACATTTTTCAAAACGAAAACTAAACAAGACAAAATAAAAGTAAATAAAGGTATTTTAGTCACTTTATATTTTACAATAGTGAAGTTAGTTAGCCATAACAAAACCCTAAATTATTTTATAAAAAAAATTAATTTAATTAATTTGATACTCATGATCATATAATATTATTAAATTAAATTAAATTAAATTTTTTACATGAACAACTCACATTTATTAAAGTTAAATTCATGATAAACTCAAAAACTAAACACAACTTGGCTTCACTCCTATTGGGAAAAAAAAAAATCAAATTTTAATTTATTTAAAAAACTAATTAAAAAACAAATTTAAAAAAGGTTGGATAAATTACACTCTCTATCTCCAAAAAGCTTGGTTCATTTTTTATCACCTTCAATTAGTTATTTTGCAATTTGATCCCCAAATTTATTTTTATTTTTTTTATTTTTAATTTCCCAACTTTCATCTAATTGCTAAATATCATTTTAACATATTTGCAAAATGTGACATATAGCTTAATAACCTATGTCAGTCATTTAATCTTCTTATGATGATTCTGATCACAAATCATTCTTTGTTCATTGGCAATTATTTAAAAAAATTTAAATTTTTCTAAATTTTTCTTGTTTTTTATGATTTTTCAATTTTTCATGTATTCAAAAACAAATATAATAAATAATGAGAAGTTCAAAAACTTCAATAGTTTAGAAGTGTCACTCAAAATGGGTGTTTTCAAAAGAAAAAAAAAATCAAAATAGTTTGTCCAACACATTTTCTATATTAAATTTCCCTTCCCCAACCCCCAACCCCCTGTTTCAGAGAAAATAAAACAAAAATGATACACAACTGTTATGGTGAGTGTTGGGTGGAGAACCATGTCTTCCTCCCCGTGCCAAAGCCCTCAAAATTCTGAAGGATTTATCAAAAGAAAAATGTTTGAGGGCCACAAAAAGTGTGGCTCAAATGGCTCAAAACTGTCAAAACGACGTCGTTTTGCGTCGTTTTACGCCCAAAACGACGTCGTTTTGATAATTTTGAGCCATTTGAGCCACACTTTTTGTGGCCCTCTATCATTGCTCTTATCAAAATTTTGCAACAGCAAAGACAATGTTCAAATTGATAAGCAAAGCAAACTAGCTAAAAAAAGCAGGGAAAATAGAAGCAAGATCGTCTTAAACACCAAAAAATGTTCTTTTTGTTTTTTGGTCTGTGCAATCAAGACAAAACAAAAAAACAGATGAGCAAAGCAAACTAGCTAGGAAAAGCAGGGAATATAGAACCAAAACCATCTTAAGCACCAACAGCCACTCCTGATGAAGATGGACTGGAGCCAATGCTCTCCCAAGGAGTCTCACCCCAAACGCCCTCGTTGCCCAGCTCATGAGCAGCGGCCTACAAAAGACATGAGGAACTTGTTTGAAGGCAGCTTTGACTACCATAACCAGAAAAATTCATTTCCTAATTTGTTCAAGTGACCTACCAATTCAACTAGAAATCAGTAACAATCAACAATGTCTAACTTCAGCAGCATCCTGGCTCTGCAGATGCACATCCTCAATCCAATCTTGTTTGGCCAAAGGCTTTTATTTTTTATTTTTTGGACTAAATTCACAAAAAAACAAAATAAGTTAAAATAAATATTACATCAAACTCATAATCATTTCATTTTTTTTCTCACAAACATCACATCCAATTAAAAAAAATCTAACCCTCTTCCCAATCACAAATATTTTAATCTACGAAAATAGTTAAAAACTAAAATAACCTACTAAAATAGCCAACATCCCAAACGCGGCCAATGCACAAGCAACTGCAGCAAAACCTTGGCAACTTCAATTCTTTTATGACACTTATTGTTTTATGTTACAAAACTTCGGCATTCAAAAAAATGATTATTCAAACACTCAAAAATCCCAAATGGGTTTTTTAGCAAAAGAAAATTACAGATGGCTTGACGGAAAGAATGGCACTTCATGTGTATAATAGTTGTTGATTTCGACTGTTCGAAAGTTTCAATTTGGATAATCAGAGACTGCTATCTGCAATTGGGACTCGGACACATACTGTCTGATGAAAGCTCTTCTCCACCAAACTTCAAATGCTCTCTGAATATTGGGACAGTCATCTCCTTTATTTAGAAACCGATCAAACCAATTAAGCAAGATCGCCTGTTGTTGTGGCAACGGCAGAGTAAGAATTGTCTGGCTCAATCCATCCTCGACCAATTTCTTATCCATGGATCTACATGCCCTCCTCATCCACGCAAAATCCTCATAAAGAGCTTCTAACCATGTAGACAGCAAAGAATACCGAATATCTTTCGGCACCAAAATGTGTCCTCTCCCAATTGCAATACATAGTTGCGCTGTAATCCTGCTGATTTCATGCCGGTACATAGTGGGAATTTTTGAATGGAGAATAGCAAGCTCCGTCTGATCCGCCCATAATTTCACACATTCATCCCCCATTTTTTTTTGAATTAGGATATCGACTATCCACTGCATGTTATCGGCTTCTCGAGCTATCTCACCCATTAGAACCCCTCGGTCCCGCCTGCTTTCATCAATGCACGTAGCTTCAGATAAGCAAAGTACAAGAGAACTCAAACATCCATGGCAGAGATGATAAAGTGTATCTTTAGAGACATCAAGCCTGTTACTGTAATTGCTGTGGTTGGATGTGTCTTCCCTAAGCAGTCGAGAAATTAGAGTTTTCATTTCCCGTCGGGCTTTATCATCCTTGGCCTGTAAAACACCAGTCAACAGTTTCAAGAAGATATCATCAGCTCTTGAGGATGTTGACGGTTCAGATGATACTCTCTGCAGAACTTCTGGAGCAGAGTCGTGGAGCTGAAGTTGAGTGAGGTGAGATATCACTTTCTCCTCTTCTTCTTCAGACCAAGGAACCGCCTCCAAATACTCTAAGCATGACATTATCCCAGCATCAAACATGACAGCAGAAGATACCTGCAACAGGACACTATTAGGAATCCGTAACACCTAACCAAGATCGGTGAGACATGAAAGCAAAGAAGGACAAATGCATAAAAGTAAGGCTAAGTCTACTGTCGTTACGGTTTCACTATGATCAGAAAGGTTACACAAGATACAGCGATAACCCCCAACTACGTTAAGAAACATTTCACAGAGCAGAAAAAAGTGAGTAAATCAAGACAGACATTTTTATCCCTAAATTAAACAGTAACAAGTAGTAGGATAAGTTTGAAATAATTCATCAAATAAAACATCTCTCCACTGTTTTGCCAAAAATGATGAATCTGTTTTACGGTGTTTTCTGTTTCTAAACAGAGATCAGCTTGACCAAGCCAAATTTTTGTGTCATACTCAAATCATGCGGAGGCTTCTGTTTTTGGTTGTGGTCCTGAACAATCAGAAACCAACATTCAAATTTCTATTTGTCTTCTTCTCTCTTTTCCCCCCCTACAGTTTCTTAGCAACCAAACAACACCATTTCAACACGTTCTATAGTATTTTCTGTAGAAAACAAAAATCAGAACTTCACATAGTTCCAAGTAAATAGCAATCCTAGCCAAGCCCAATTACCACAGTCAAAGTACACAAATATCCCAAGAAATGTCAAGTCAAAAAACATAAACAAATCAAAGAAAGCAAAAAGCACAACAACATACCTTCAACAAAGCCAAAACCTTAGAAACATCCTCACCCATCAACCTCCTCTTCAAATCATCACAGTACATCAACACCACAGCCTCCACATACGCATCCACATCATCACAATCACAAATCTCCACCGTATGCGACACCGCCGCCGCACCGTCCCGCCGCGACAACTTCTCGGCGAAAAACCGACTCCGATCAGCCAGCACCCTTCGATGCACATCCATCGAAACCCTAAACCCATCACGACCTGCGATCGTGAGCTTCACGTCCCCAAAGCCGCCCCAATTGACCGGGTTCCGAAATGGCGCCGTTTCCAGGATCATAGAAACCCTTTCGCGGAGATTGTGCCGAGCCTCGATGGATTGCTTCGATTCCCGGGTCTGCTCCTCTGACATCATCTCGTAGAGGGTCGGGCGGGTCGGGGCGGAGGAGTCGGAGAAGGAGGGCGGAGGAGAGAGAATTTGGGACGGAGACAGAGAAACCCTAGAGGGAGGAGAGAGAAGGGGACGGGAAGGAGGAGAGAGAAAAGGGTCGGAGATGAAGCCTTGCTTGATCATTGTTGAGACTTCTTTGGACTTTTTGTATGGGTTGTGGTTCTCGGTCGCCATTGTTGAAGCTCAGTTTGAGCAGAGAGTGAGAGAGAGAGAGAGAGAGAGAGAGAGAGAGAGAATCCAAGAAAAGCAAGAAGCATTCAAGAAGAGAAGAGAGCTTTAGATCTGAAAGTGTTTTTGAGGGGAAAAGCGTAACTGTGTCAGTGGAAGTGAAACAGTGATTTTATTTATTTATTTTTTAATTATTAGTTAACTGTACCTACAAATTTAACGATAAAAACAGATCATTAAAAATTGGCGGCAGATATTTTACGTAAAATAAATGCTATGCAATGGGACCATTTTCTAGTTTAAAAAAATAAATAAATAAAAATGGAGGCATGTGAGAACATAATAAATAAAAATAAAAAAAAAGTTAGAAGGCAATTTTTAATTTATTTTAAGATTATTCTTTACATAAAAAATTTAAAAAATCAATTTATAACCATCTTTTCAAAATATTTCAATAATACTATTGTGATAATTGTCTTCTTAAAATTTAAATTACATTCATAAATCTTTATTTTAAAGAATAAAATACAAAATTATTATATCATTTATATAAAAAAAAAAAAAATCTATTACTCATATGGCATATAGAACAAACTTGCCACTTCATTTGTTCTATCAACTCCACCCCCATCATTGCCATCTCTGCCTGAGTCCATCTCTCCCAAAGTTATTGAGGTATTTTAAATGTTATTTGTTAGTGCTCGTTTGGCATAAAAAAGTTAAAAGTTTTTTAATTAAAATAGTTACAAAAAAATAAAATAGATTTTTTAGTCTAAAAAAATAAAATAAATTTTTTAGTCTAATAAGACAAAATATCACATCCAATTTATAATTATTTCATTTTTTTCTCATAAAAGTTAAAAAAGTCAAAAAACCTATCACAAACGAGACTTTTTAGCCCCGAACTAAAATCGTCAAAAAGCCAAAAAAACCAAAAAACAAATCATATCCCAAACGAACCCTTAATAGTTTTTATGATTTTAATGTAAATTTATATTGTTTTAAAAAATAATGTCAAAATTTCAATTTTTATAAAACAAAATAAGATTAATATTGTTTGCATTACTAAGACCAAACATAACTAGTTTCACAAAGGGAGAAGCTTGCCTTCGATCTTTAATCAGATTAGATGGTGTTGTTCGACTCGTGGAAATTCACCACGGATCGTATTTTGATAATCTGAACCGTTCAATGTGTAAAACTCGTAGAGTGCTATATACTTGTAAAATATCACGTTGATCAGATATCGATAGCTGTGTGATCAAATCGGATATCGATTTCCGATCAACATAATTTTTTACAGGCATATAATGCTTAACGAATTCTACATATTGAACGATTCAGATGATCAAAACGAGACCCGTAGTAGATCCTCACGGGCCAAATAATATCGTCTAATCTGATTAAGAACCGGAGAAAAACTGTTCCCTTGAAAAAAAAATTTACTCCATCGTTAAATCAACCTTTCACGTTGCCACCTTGGCACTCCCACCCTAACTCCTTCCTTGCTTGCCCCCATTTCCTCACAAATCTTAGTTTCACCACCCGTATTGTTGTCCTCCCTAGTTTCATCACTCCTATTGTTATTTTATGGAAAATTTTAATATACACACTCTTGAAAAGATATACTATATGTATTTCTAATTATATATATTTTTTTAGTTATAATATTATTTTAGTTATGATTAATGAGATATTTAGTAATACCTCATATTGTGTTTAGTTATAATTTAAAAATAAGAAATTATATAATTATTTTCTTTAATGATAAAGTACACATGATACATACCTTTTGAAAAATATATACCATAATATTTCCTCTATTCTTGATCTTCCACCCAAACACTATCCTCCTCTGTGGTGGTGAAAGAGATGAAAAAGAAGAGAATAAACGTAGACATAAAAGACCCTAGAAATTAGAATTACGAGAGTGTAGAGAGTCCGATGAAATTTTAATTTTTTTTAAAGAGATGTAAAGAGAAGATGGGAGTACAAGTGGCCAACATTATTATTTAAATAGAAGCTCCCATCATTTCTATCAATGAAAACTGATAC
Organism: Camellia sinensis; assembly: GCF_055761805.1. NCBI lineage: Eukaryota > Viridiplantae > Streptophyta > Magnoliopsida > Ericales > Theaceae > Camellia > Camellia sinensis. The sequence goes on from NC_138974.1 coordinate 72,744,071, forward strand.
TAAAAAATCTAAAAGAATATTCCTATAACTTTTCAGCAACCTTAAGGATGTTATCGTAATTCTATTTTTTATAAATAAAATATGTTGATTAATTAAATGAATAGATCTAGAAATTAGAACTACAATAGAGTAGACAGTTCAATGAAAATTTACATATTTTTAAGAAGATACAAAGAGAAGATGGGGTATAAGTGGTCGACATTATTATTTAAATAGCAGCTCCCATCATTTCTATCAATGAAATCTAATACTAAAAAATCTAAAAGAATATTCCTAAAACTTTTCACCAACCTTTAAGGATGTTATCGTAATTCTACTTTTTATAAATAAAATATGCTGATTAATTAAATGAATACAACCACTTTATAATATGCATACACTTGTCCAAAAAAAAAAAAGATTTTGAAGATAAAGATAATGGTTGAGATTCCCCCCAACCAAAAACAAATAAATAGTTATGAATGAAAAGAATTTTAATAATATTAGTAGTTCATTTAATGGAACACATTTGATGATGCCCTTTGATTTTTAGTTATGTTGTCTATCAATTTTGCTATGCTTAAGAAAATGAAAAATGCTATTGCTAAATAATACAACTGATTGTTTTGACCATTTAGGAAAAAAATAAATAAATAAACTTATAATTTTTGTTATAGGCTTGCATTCAAGTAAAGGAAATAGAAACAAAATTACATTCATAATGATAAGACTTGAACACAGCATCTAATCTCATCTGGTAAAGGAGCATTCTTCATTGCTTTTGTTACACTCACCATTATTACTGAATAGCATATAATCTATGCCTAGACTTTCTTGTTCTTTTATAGCTTTCCATCCATATCATAAATGAAGATTTCTTACAACAGATTAAATGGAGAGTAACTGTAGGAAGCATAATCATTACTCAGAGGAATAGTTTAGTGAACAGCATCAAAGTGTAAAGATCAACAAATTATTGTCCAGTGGTGTTTTATAGAGTCAAAAACACTACACAAAAAAGCATTCTTTTATCTGCAAAACTACAACATTTATGGGCCATCTTTTTCTTTTTATGGGGTCACTGTCCAATGCAATGACACTCCTCAAAGTGCACTAAAAGCACAATATTATGTTTTCTATTTTCAAAGTCTGATTTCACCACACAATATATCCTTTTTTTAAAAAATTTCTGTCATACAATTAGGTATAATTTAGTTCCTAGCAATATATAATAATGTTTTTTTTTCTTGCTAAAGAGACAAACAAACAAGCCAGGGACCACCATGGGCAGTGTTTGTCCTTTTCAAACAGTATGTTGATGGGTAGTTGTGGACTGTATTAAATTCATTTGTATAGTTCAATTGTAGTAAACCTACTTTCAACCATTGACAAAAAGGATATTTTCTCTAGTTGTTTTTGGTTTGTTCACATGTAACATTTACTCTATTCTTATTTTTCGTTGTTCAAATAGTCATTCATATTATTAAGGCAAGAACCATCACTTAATTTTCCATGAAGTCCTGTCCATCGGATCAAAACATTAGGTAATCTAAAAGAGAAGTAGAAAAATATTGAAGTATTGCTCAACTCAAACTTTTATTTGGGAATCGAAGTCATAAGATGTATTTTGTGCACCCAAAAAGAAAAGAAAAGAAAAGAAAATAAAGTCCGGATTCTATTGTTGAGTGATGCAATTTTCCATCCCTTATTCTTCTCCTATTAATTTTTATTTTTATTTTTAAATAAGACATATTTCTTTGATGAGGTTTACCTCGATTACCAAATGTTGAGCTATTTCTTCATAGTCCTCTTAATATTTAAGACCTTCTAAAGTTCTGACATGATGGTTACAAGTCTGTTGATAAGCAGCAACCAAGAATTCATCCATTTCCATAGTTTAGAGAGAGAGAGAGGTTGAATCAATGAACTGGTTTTATTTACAAAACTTACAAGTATCAATGAACATGCACTAGAAAACATCAAAACACACATACAACAACTCAAACAATGTAAACCGTTCCCAGGCTGAGCTCTGGACACAAATGCAGCAAGCGAAAAACAAATGCCACCGGTGAAATTCCAACTCACTGATCAGGAAAATCTCTCTTCGAGTCCTATCATTATGTGCCCTGAACCAGAGATGAAATTTCGATTTCCAAATTCTGTAACATACCAAGTATTAGAAAGAGAAGGAAATTGTAATTCTCCTTGTAAAAGAGACCCAGAATTATAAAGGAAATAACTAAGTGGTAACACAGACCTTTTAGAAAATATTTGCTAGTAAATCTTCTAGCTCAGGATCAACTACTTCATTTTCTTCTTCAGTCCTTAAGAGAGGAACATCGAGCTTCGGCGGTTTCTACAGATTAGATGCATACATATTTGTTAGCTTAAGAATCTCTAAATTCAAGAAAAAAAACACTACAGTTGATCTATATACAGAACACAAGTTCTCTGAATTCCCGACCTGCTCACCAGAATCAAATACTCCCTTTAAATATGACTTCAAAATTAGATTACACGAGGCAAGGTTACTGATTTTACCATGCAACGAACTAAAGCCCAGTTGATACCCTTGAAGAAAGGATGTCGCTTGATTTCATTCGCTCCTTGGCGTGAACCCAATCTGCTTTTGGGATCTCTGTGCAACAACCGATACATTAACTCCTTTCCAGAGAGACTCACCTGCACCAGTAGAAAAAAGTTATTCCTGTGCTGCATAATTTGAAATTGTGAAGGGAAAAAAAAAAGCAATGAGAAATTCTCATTAATCCCATCAAATTGGACTCGAGCAATAATTTATCCATCAAATTTATACTGTGGTTTTAGTACTTTTTGCCTTAATCTTATACATTTTGTTAGACGAGGAATAAATAAACCAAAACCAATTTCAGGAAAGTGCAAGAATGTCATGTCATTACAATTTGGAAGGTACTTGAATGAATATAGAAGATATCTAACCGATGCAAGGGCTGGGAATTTAAGATCCTTATGAAGAATGTTGGCAAATGTCTTTTGCCTCGTTTTCCCCCTAAATGGTGTGAATCCGTACAGCATTTCATAGAGCAGAATGCCTGTTGAAGTAACCAACAGTCAAGCAGCAAATAAAGTACGTGAATTTATACTCAAATAACATAAAAAGGATTAAAAGGGTAAGGAAAGAAACAAAGTAGATTGTATGAAGTGGAAACTGTAGTACAAAGCATGTAACGTTGGTCATTAAAACATCCATTTCCGTAGTACAAAAGATCTTCATGTTGGTCATATTGACAATATATAGAGTAATTTCTTAATCACGAAGATGAAAATAGAATTTTGGGCAACTTGAAATGATAAAAATTGGGGTAACACGAGAAGTCATGATTTGAATTGAAGAGTTGGAGCAATTCAGACTTGTTTTTGCCAATTTTCAATAGTCCGGATAATCACTTTGGACAGATCAGTACCTACTAAAGGAAATTTATCAATTTTTGTATTTTATTATCCGTGATTTCTTAATTGAAACAAATAATTTAATAATGTCTGGTTTTATTAGAAGAATACAAAATTACCAAGTGCCCACCAGTCCACTGCACTAGTGTGGCCCGCTCCTGATATGATTTCCTGCACATATGAAAACAATGGTCATTCCGAACTAGAAAATTTTGAAAAGGAAAAAAAAGTGAAAAAAATAAATAAATAAATAAATAAAAAGCACAAAACATGAAGATATTTTGAGAGCTAAGTTGTAAATATATGGAACCATATAATACTGAATCTAGTGTTCTTGGATGCAAAAACATAAGCATACCGGAGCTATATATTCTTCAGTTCCAACAAAAGAATTTGATGGCCTCACTGGCTCAGCCATAAAAATTGGAGATTGTTGTTGACCTTTCTTACGTTTTTTCTTTTCATTCGTATTTGGAATCAAAAGCTGCACAAAGCTCAACAAACCAAATAGAACTTTGTGATTAGTACTCCAAATTGCATAAACAATAGAGGTAGGGGATTGAAATTTTGACGCACCTGGGGCTTGCAAGATGTCAAGCAAGACAAGTCAAAATCTGTCAAGGACACGTGGCCATTGCTCTGAAGTACAATATTTTCGGGCTTTAAATCCCTGTAAATTATACCTGTAGGAATAACATCAAGCATGTAATGAAGGACAGAGGATTAAATTAGAGCACGCTTGAAAATAGCTTCATAAACTCAAATATATAAGTGTAATTTTCTAAATGACGGAAAAATATGTACATAATGGTTACAAGAACTACCTTGACAGTGCAGGTACTCCAATGCAACAACTACTTCTGCAGCGTAGAATCTACAAATGTTGGTTTTATGTCATTACAACTAATTAAAAGCCAAATTTAAAAATAAAAATTCATATGGCGCACGCACCTTATATTTTGTATCTGACTGAGTAATATATGTACACACACACACATTGCATTTATTTATTTTTACCTGACAGCATGTTCCTTCAAGACCTTCTTTGGTTGTCTGTCTAAAAGCATGAACAACTCTCCCCCGGCAAAGTAATCAGTTATCAGACAGACATGTGTTTTGGTCTGCAAATTATTATCATTTCATATTTTAATATCCAAACAGACAAATCAAATTATTCAATATAAGACAATTGGATGACATTTAAGTGCATATTTTTCTATTGTGGTAGAATTTTCAGTGAGATTTGCGGGACTAAGTTCTTTAAACTTTTTTGTTTTTTCCTGCAGGTTATGGCAGTTCCCTTGAGTTATCATTTGTTCAAAATAATATTGCACAAAACCAGGTTTGCATCAAATTGTCTAACCTGAAATGAAGCATACAATGCTGGGAGAAAAGGGTGGTCCAACATGTCCAAGATTTCTCTTTCCACACAAGCTCTATGCACCTGCAACAACGAAGAAAAAAAAAAAAAAAAAAAAAAAAAGAAGGAATCATGTGAAAATAATGACAGACTGCAATCTCAGAAAATTATAACTTCTTAAATTTAGGAAGGTGTCACATAAGCATACACACACAAGGACCATCTTATTATTTGCCCAGATCAAACAATAAGACTATGGAACAGATATAGTTCATGTGAAAACTAGAAGTTGCATTAGAACTCAATTATGTATGTGACAAGGTGGATTATTTAAAGTCGAAGACAGAGTAGCTATAATAATATTTCCATTAAAACCATAGGATCTATTGGAGCTTGTTGAGCTGCTAACAAATATTGCGAGTAAAGTTGATGCAACAGTTCATTTTCACTACCTTGTTGCGGTTGAGCATAACCCCCTTATCCATAGCTTTCATGGCGAAGTATTCGCCAGTTCCACACAATTCCACCAAATGCACACTGTCACATAGTTTGAGTTATTGTCTTAATTTACCACACAAAGTATGAGATTTGACACTAGCTTCAAAAGCAAGTTGATAATGCCAAGTCCTTCAAAGAAAGACGTTAAAGAAGGATTGTGATGACCAAACACATTCTTGAGCTAGTTTGCTTGCTGCATTTTTTCTTTTCTTTTTTTCCCAATGGTGCAAATAATCTAATAAATGCAAAATTGATAAGAACACAATCAATCCATCCAAATTGAGAGAATGCAAATTAAGAACAACCGACAAACCTGCCAGTATCACCAGATCCCAAGGGCTTTATTGGCCTAAAATGTGTCAAGCCTATCCGTTCTCCACTATCCACAATCTGTAACTCATAAACCGCAAGAAAATTGAAGAGATAACACCATGAATGTACACAAAGAACTACATCATCAAAAACCCATATTTTTAAGGGTGAACCCTACATTTCAGTTAATTAATTAATTTTGCTTGAAGTATAGAGAGGCACATAGATATTGGAAGTATTATACCTCTTGAATAGCCCTCCAAGATGAGCTGTTTTTCCTGTGAGGCTTTGGGTGAACCACCTTTGAATGGTTAATCCACAAATCCTCTGGTTTCTGAAGATTAGTATAGAGATAGTCACAATTGTGAACCTATCAATTGTCTAAATTAGTGTTAATGTCTGTCAATTGGACATTACCGAATTGGCATCTGGAAGTTCCCTCACTGCATCATCAACGTTTGTGGCAGTTTCTTTCACCTGAGCATCGGCAAAGATGAATCAAACAAGTCTTCACTCATCATAATAAGACCAGACATGAAGTATTGAATGTATTTTTGTGTCCACAAACATGTAAACAAATGATTATGATGTGCAAAGAAATTGGAAGGAAAAAAAAAAAAAATCCAATGAAGCATGTAAAGAGGGTTGAGACCTGTTTGGCATTCTTGTTTGCCATTTCCTCAGGGATGCAGTTGTGAAGTGGTTCAACATGTTCACTGCCATCTAATTGTACCCCGATAAAATACTGTACTTCACCCTGTTTAGAAAATAAAAATTAAGAATTATAAGTAATTATTAACTGATTATTCATGTAATGAAGAAGCAATTTCTCTAACTTCTCAAAAACCACAAGATAATTTATAGCCTTCAGAGATTATTTTTTTAAAAAAAAATAGTACCTTCTGATCCCGCATAGGCTGCAAATGAAACAAATTCCAGAACTTTTTTCCTAGAATGATGTCAGCAAAATTTAGTTAATTCTGGTGGCAAAAAACTATAGTTCAGGCTTTTCATCATAATAATTAATTGACATATGCAAAACAACCAAACCATTAGCAAATCACAATGCCGTGCTTAATTTAATCCAAAGCAATTTCAGTTTTGCATTTTATCTTTTTATACCGTTACATACCATACGACAAACTAAGGAAGAAATAAAATTTGAAGTTCAGATTCATAACGTATATTGTGTGTCTCACATTTCCATACTAAATTATGAGTAGAATTTACAAATTGAAAATCACAAGCATATATATACCACTTTTGGTGTAGTTAATAAGCTGCACGGTGACCTCTGTTTGGTTATCAATTGCTTGTCTAATTTTCCTCACAGTAGCTGGATCAGTTTCGGGACCTTGAAGAAATCTAGTCAAGTTCAAACAAGCAGACACAGATCAGAACACAAAATAAAAAAACTGAAACTTAGGCATTTCCAAATGTTGTTTTTGATTATGTAACCATTGTTAGCTTCCATTTTCATAAACCATTATAACACCTAAAATTTGAAATGTGTAGATCAAAAAATTCAGACATCAATTTTAAATCTACACCACATATTTAAATTCTTGCTACTTTTTGTAAATCTAAAACACGAATTCAATCAAGCCACGCCAACATTTGATTAATTTCGTCCAAATAAGTACTGAAATCTCGATTCTTACCTGCAATTTCTTCCTAATATTTCTTCACGACAGTACTCAGTTAGCTCCAAGAAGCTATCCGATGCAAATATCTGAAAATTCACACGAGACACAATTCTTTTCCTATGAATTGCTCACATTATAAAGTGACAAGGTCAGCTTGGAAGATGATTAATATTTTGAGCTAGAAGCCTTACAATGGGATTATCAGGTAGCCTTGGATCAGTAATGACAAAATTTTTCTCGATACGTTCAAGTGTTGTAGCAAGATCGATGCCTTTTCTCATCTCCTTCTTCCTCACTTTGTCGTCCAAACTGTCTGGCCGCCCATCATCATCACACTCATCATCATCGTCAACCATAACAACTCCAACATCAAATTCTTCACTGTTGGGATGACTTTTCTTTGGAATCCTAAACATACGAAAAGTACTTCATGTATAAGCAATGTGTAGAAAAATGCAACAATAATGCTGTGTTTTTTCCTAAATTTTAAAATAAATTTGTGTAATTTAACCCAGGAAAAAAATTTATTTGCAAAGGCATTTTTTTATCTACAGAAATTCATCCAAAACAATAGTAACATTTTTAAAATTATGAGTCACAGCAGTGAGTGTTTTAATAACAGACATAGTAACACGTACGACATGAAAGAACGAAATTTATTCTCTTTCTTTTCTGGCAACTCGCTGATTTTCTGCATGGATGCTTTGGTACCAGCAACTGAATGCCGTCTCGGGAGAGGTGCCATATTCTCCAAATTTTGCCCCCTTAGGGCTTCTGATCTTTCCTGTTCACTGCCACCTTCTGATCTTCTCATGGTGGGACGGTTTGTTGATTCACTGAGTGCCCGCGGTCTCTTCACCGCCTGCACTAGCTCAGTTACTGAACTAGCAGCCATCTCTTTCTGCCGGGCTGCAAAATTAATTAGAAGATGTAAATATTATATTAAACTCATTCAGCCTAGAAGATTAATTTAAAAAAAATATTTATAATTACAGATTAGAAGACAGATTTTTTTTTTTTGAAAATGCCTAGAAGATAGCTAAAGAGTGAGAGCTTTGGCGCAGTGGTAAGATTGGTGTCATAGATTTGAAACATAAAAACAGTCTCTAAAGTTGAGTAGTGGCGGAAACATTATGCCACGGACTGCCTTTTTGTTAGATAGAAATCAAACATAGAATTCAACATAGAAAGCACATGAATGAATAAGATTTTATAAGATCTGTTTATGGGTCCACTTATTAAAAAAGGATTCCAGAATGTCAAGTTGAAATACCATCGTATCGAATCAACGATTCAGGGAGACCGTTGGGACGGGTCATTTTCTCCTTGGAACCCTCCGTGTGCTTGCTCACCTCCACTTGCATTCTGCAAATTAAATATGCATAAATTAAATACCAAATTAATTACTACAAATAATATTCATTTCATTTATGATATGATTAAAATATAAAAATTAAAAAAAAAAAAAACTTCACAAATTATAGTATTATAATTTATAAGTTTCCTTGCTAACACTTAAATTTCTCACATTCTTTAAACAAAGATGGGTCACAATGGAATGATCCCCACTCTAGAGAACTAATCCCAAAAAATCAACTTTAAGACTATAATATATGATCTTAAGGCTCTATTTAAAATATCTAAAAAATTAAAATTATTTTTAGATGATATTATTTTTATATATATATATATATGATCATCTTACATGGGTTGTATTTGTTTATTTATGGTCCAGTGTATGAATTTAATTGTACTGATTCTCCTTATAATTGACAAACATAATATGTTTTTTTTTTCAGGTGTTGCAAATAGAGCATCATTGACTACTAGTAGGTATAATGTGTTGATGGGTCGGATTTAAGTGAAACATACCATGCGAAATAGACCCCACCCTACATGTTTGCGGGTTTTTTTATTAAACAATATAATGGTCAGGGCTGAACTTAACCCTATCCACATGAGAAACAACCAAGCCGCCCCACACTACCATCTTCTCTCTTTTTTGGGTTATTAAGAGGGGCCACATTCCATTAATATATCAATGTAATGACAAAAAACCAATAATAAAATGATCAAAAAACCCAGCTTAGCAAAACCAACTGTAACAATAATTGGAAATAGACATCAGACTTGGTGGTAAATAGTGCTATATTCTTCCAACAATTTTAAGAATTGTGAAAAATTACTCATAATTTTATCTTGAAAGTGAAGTGTAAGATGTATATTTAATATCAGTATTGTGGGTGTGTTTGGATCGGGAAAAAAAATTTAAATCTTTTTTTGAGTACACAAGACAACTGGCATTCTTCCCCTATGATCAAGGAACAAACAAAAGCAGAGACACATGGCCAACACTATCCAGCACTAAATCTACAAATTGTCAAGTATAGGGCTGATGGTCCAATTGTTGCATCAAGACAAAATATTTCAATCTATGTGTTAATGTACATTGTATAATTTACCATCACCTACCACACACTTACCATCACCTACCACACACTTACCTACTACACTCACCTACCACCACCTACTTCCTACACCTACATCTATATAAGGAACCCCTCATTTGTAATACAGAATATACAACAATCAATACATCAATCATAATACATACAATTTTTCTCTCTCTTTCAATTTATCTTACATGGTATCAGAGCTAGGTTAAGAACTTAGTGATTCCGCTTCACCGGCGGGCGGCAGCCTCGTCTTGGCCGTCCGCCGGACAAACCCAAATTTTCTAATTCTCTCTCTTCTTCCTCAACAAACTGATTCATCAGAGCAACCCGTGAAGCAACGGTCTAGATTCACCCAGATTCAAGCCTAGTCTGCAATGACAAAAAAAAAAAAAAAAAAAAAAAAAAAAAAAAAAGAAAAGCTCCAAGCCTGGAAACAGCTTGGCCGAAATCCTCCCTCTCTCCGAAACCCCGACGGCACGATCACCCGCGTCCAGCAATTCCCAATCATCCCTGCAACACCCGATCCCAACTCTTCCACCTTTCCCGTTCTATCCAAAGACGTCTCTCTCAACCCACATCACAACACCTGGGTTCGCCTATTCCTTCCCCGAGAAGCACTGGATCATAGTTCCTCATCATCATCATCCACCACAAAGCTACCTCTCGTTGTTTACTTCCATGGTGGAGGGTTCACCACTTGCAGTGCATCCACCAATGCTTTCCACAACTTCTGCGTTGATATGGTCATCGAAACCGGTGTCGTAATCGTGTCCGTCGATTACCGTCTCGCTCCAGAGCACCGGCTCCCGGCGGCCTACGATGATGTAGCGGCGCCCAATCCAGTCCGAGGTTCTTCCGGCGGCGGCCGACCCCAGGAGGGAGTAGACGTTGAGGATTCCCATCAGGACTTCCAGCTGGACGCCGGAGATTTTAAGGTCATCCTTGATGAACAGTCCTGCTCCACTCATAACTCCTATGTCATAACCGAGTAAGATGGAAGTCATGGAAGCTAAGGTGGCACACGCCAAAGCAAACATGTTTCGTTTCGGTTTTGGCGAAGGATCGAAATCTGGAATGGGTTTTTGGGGTTCGCCGGAAAACCCATTATTCTCAAGCTTCCGGTCTGCCATCCTTTGGAGAGAGAGAGAGAGAGAGAGAGAGGTGTATATGAAATGAAGGTGTGTGTTGATGATGGAGGGTTCTGCGTGAGTTCACTGATTTTTCAAGCTGTTTTCTCATGGGCGTTAGCGCTGGTGGAAACATAGCCTACCACGCGGATAGAAAATCTATGGATGCTTTCAAAGATAAAGCAACAACACCCCAGGCACACATACACACACACACTTGCACTATACCAACCTATTTTAATATTTTACCATCCACTATCCTAGCCCACTGATTTATTTTATTCATCACTTTGCTAGATACTGTGCACATTCTCATTCTCTTTCTTCTTATTTTTATTATTATCCCATGGCCATAACCCACTTTCTGATGCAACATATATATATATATATATATATTTTTTTTTTTAATCACCCCACTCCCTCTCGTTCCTTTTTCTCTCCCCCAGAATCACTTTACTCATCTCCCTCATTTGCCTTACTTTATCCCCGCATTCATACATTTTTTTTTTATTATTCTTATTTTTATTCTTCTTATTATTCTTTGCACCCAAAACCACAAAAAAAAAAAAAAAAACAAAACAAAAAAAAAAAAAAAAAAAAAAAAAAAACCAAAACAAAACAGATTTGCCCAACAACTTTGTTTTATTTATATTAAGGATCCACCCTGATCCCAGTTCTCCACATACAAAAACACAAAAAAAAAAAAAAAAAAAAAAAAAAAAAAAAAAAAAAACAATACACACCAACACCCACATTCACAGGTGAGATTTTTCTTCTCTATTCTGCCACCGGTCTTTTCTTCTTGCCTCCGTCCTGGGCGGCCCTTGCCGGTATTGCCTCCGTGTTTCCCATTCCACTGGGCACGATCACTACTCCTTGCTCCTCCACTGCAGCATATGGCGGACTTCCAAATCGGAACATCACGGTGGCCTTCCGCTTCAGCTCCTTGTTTTCTGCCCTTAGCACGCTTATCTCTGCTCGCGCATCCTTATACATGCGTTGGAGCAGAGCCAGCTGGGAGTTTAACTGCTGCACCTCATTTGTCCTACTCTGCAGCCGGTGAGACAGATTTGTAACCGCCGTCATGGACTCCACACATGTCTTCAACGTATACTGATTGGCCTCCACATCCGACTGCACCGCCATTTTTTGCTCCACAGACCGCATCGGAAAGTTCAGCGGAGCAAACCCAGCAATGTTTGGTTGCGGTTCACTGGCCACCGCACCAGTTCTCTCTCCTGTGGACTCGTTGAGGTCGGGAAAGAGGGTGAGCAGCCCGCGGGACGACGAAGCCATTTTCTGGGCAACAGCAACAGAGTGTTACAGACTATCTCTCTCAGCAAAACGACCTCTCTTTCTCAGCAAAATGAAGAATTTTTCAGAGGTTTCTCTCAGTTTTTCTGTCTCAGTTTCTGCCTCCTCCGCTTCGGTTTATAAAGACCATGACACAGAGACAGCCACGCGCATCGCGCGCCTCTTGACGCCAGACAAACGGGCACGTCAGCCAAAGCACTCACGTGCCTCGCCATCATATCTGGCACGCCTTTTGATGCATCGGGCACGCCTTTTGAAGGCACGCCTTTTGACAAATTGGGCACACCTTTTGAGGGCACGACTTTTGAGGGCTCGATATCTACATCCATGTATATTTTTTGGGCAGCCTCTATACACACTCATACAGTGTCTTCTACACCGGTCAGCTTTATCAATCCCTTTGTTTCAACCTCAAATAGGTTTCTATCTTCACACATATTTGAGTATAAGTCGTTCATGGCGCATTCCCTAAGTCGCCCCCTTGGTGCACCACCACAACCTTCTACAACGGTCTGACACGACCACACAGTGTTTGCTCAGCTTCTACATCGGTCCGACATGACCCCGTAAACTATCTTCTACAACGGTCCGACATGACCCCGTAAACTGTCCTGCTACCTCGGTCCGACATGACCCCGTAAACTGTCCCGACATTGATTCCGGTCAGCTGCTACAACGGTCCGACATGACCCCATAAACTGTCGTCTACAACGGTCTGACACGACCACACAGTATCTGCTACAACGGTCCGACATGACCCCGTAAACTGTCTTCTACAACGGTCCGACATGACCCCGTAAACTGTCTTCTACATCGGTCTGACACGACCACACAGTGTCTGCTACATCGGTCCGGCATGACCTCGTAAACTGTCCTGCTACATCGGTCCGGCATGACCTCGTAAACTGTCCTTCTACACCGGTCCGACATGACCCCATAAAGTGTCTCCTACAACGGTCTGACACGACCATACCGTGTCTCCTATCCATTTTTTATTTATCAGTTTATTTTTCTGTTTTGTAACTCTCTCCAAACTCAAGTTGGTTTGTGCCTATCCTCCTTGAGTTTGAGGAGGGCTGTTAATGTACATTGTATAATTTACCATCACCTACCACACACTTACCATCACCTACCACACACTTACCTACTACACTCACCTACCACCACCTACTCCCTACACCTACATCTATATAAGGAACCCCTCATTTGTAATACAGAATATACAACAATCAATACATCAATCATAATACATACAATTTTTCTCTCTCTTTCAATTTATCTTACACTATGCTCTACTTATTACGTGGATATATCAAGAAAGAGGCCATTACGAATTATTTGGACGAGCTCTTCTACTCTAGGTCAAGTTTTCTTTTGGTTATAAAATTTATTCGGGGAGAGATCCAGTTTCATGAAGTAGTGAATGGTCTTATCAATACAAAAATGTTTTAACTCTTCAAAATTTTCAATTGCTCTCATATTATCATTGTAGTAATTAGGTTCAAGCTTTCCTCAAACCCTTATTTATCAATGATGGTCTGCAGGGGCAGTTGGGGCAACGACTACAAAAATTTTGAAAAATCCTTTTAATACAATAGTACTAGTTAAGAATATTTTTAAATTACATTTTAAAGATTTTTATAAAAAATAAAATAAAACATGAATAATATTGTATGGCCCATCAAGTTAAAATCTTGCATGCATCCTTGGATTGCATGAAACCATAAGTAGTGGAAGGCTAAAAAAATTGTCATAGATTTCAAATAAAATCCCTCAGAAAAAAAAAAAAAAAAAAAAACACTAAAAATCACAATCAATGAAATTCTTTCGAGTTATCATAATAAATCCCAAAGATAATACATATTTAATGATATTATTTCAGTCTAAGAATTGAAAAAATAAAAATATTACACGCTAATGTATTAGTGTTGCTCTATTTTCTCTCACAAAAAAATATTTATAAATTCTTGTAAAAAAAGTTCAAAACATTAGTATTTTGATGTATGACATTAATAGAATCCTATGCATTATTGAGAGAGAGAGAGAGAGATTTGTATGCATATAGTGATATATAAGTGTGTGTGTTTGAGGGAGACAATTGAAAAGAAAGAGACTAACCCAATAAATTTGAGGACTTTTCCAGTATCATCCTTGATAGGTGAGATTGTGAGGAGGTTCCAAAAGGGTGTCCCATCTTTCTTGTAATTGAGCAACCTCCCACAGTAATTAGTCCCCAATTTCAAGGCTTCCCGGATCTTTGCCACATCTTCTGGGTCCGTACCTATACCCTGTAAAAATCGACTGCACCCGCACCAACAAATAAAATGTCTTAAATACCCCTCACAAGGCTAATGTCTTAATACCTCTAATAAAGATTGTTATGACAATTAAACGTGACAAACTCAATGATGAGTCCTACCAATTCCTCCCTATGACTTCTTTTGATGTGTAACCAGTCATATTAGAGAACCCGGTGCTAGCATAAATAATTGGGTAATCAGGTTTGGTTGCATCAACAACCACAAATGTTTGTTGAAATGTCGATAATGCATCCTTTAAGCCTTCAGACATTTTAGGAAACGCTCCCTCTTTTCCTGGCATAGAAACACAACAAATCAAATTATGACCAATTTCTTAATTTTATCATCTTGCATTTATTAATGAGAGTAAAATAGTTATTATTATACAATGAGAATTTCACAGCAAACTATCTACACAAAATGATTAAATGCTTGCACTTTGAAAAAATTACAATTTTGAATAATAACGGGAATAATATACTCCTTTCTTTAAGAGCAAGGATCCTCTAGAGTGATTTTTCTCTAAAGTTTCCTAAAGTGCTACAGTGTATGGTTGAGATTTACTGGCAAGTCACATCAATTTTTCTGATGTGACTTGCCAATAAATCTCAACCATACACTGTAGCACTTTAGGAAACTTTAGGGAAATTTCACTCTAGAGGATCCTTGGTGTTTCTTTAACCTCTCAATTGTGATGACAAAATAAGTGTGAATACAATTTCTCATAATCAATTATCCTTATGGCTTTATATACTAATTCTATAAATAAATAAATAAAATGTATTTTTATCATATTTTTTAGGAAAAATTTTCACATCAATGTATAACTTCAAAAATAATTACAAATTAATGATAAACTTTATCAATATTAATAATAAAAATTATAAAAATTTTCATACATATGCAATAATTTCTTCAAATTACCACTGAGGGGTAATTTTCCTTTTTTTTAAAAAACTAATTGATAGCTAGTGAATTTTACAAACAGCACTTGTCTAGTAAGTTAAAAATGTGACAAGAAGATAGGTGGTGGGTATGGGACATTTAACTTCTTTTTTTTTTTAAATTTATTTTATTATTATTTTTAAAAAAAGTATCAATATTAATTGAAAAATCAATTGTTGATAACATCTTAATGCTATAAAAACAAAATTTGTACATAATAATTTCATGATGCATATTATTTCCATTCATTCATTAATTTTTTTTATCTGATTTATAATTATAATAATATTAGTCACATCATTTTATATGAATTTTTTTATATAAAAATTATGTCAATTTAGGATTTTATTTTTATGAGAGACTTACGTGTAAATCCTAATAGGTGAACTTATTGTTTAATAGGTCTTATGATAATTAATGATATTTTTCATCAAACACTATTAAAAAATATCACTAATTGTTAATTTTCAATGACAATTTAAAAATTTTGCCACAAAAAATCACTAATTATAAATTTTAGCAACAGTTTAAAAAAATCGTCACAAAAAAGTCTAATTTTCAACTTTCACAAATATTATACTTTTTAAGTATATTTATGTTAGGTATATCTAAAAATTAAAAAAATTTGCTTAAAGTATTAAAAAAATTCAGTAAAAATAAAAAAAATGCGGAAAACAAAAAATTTCAATTTTCTGAAAAATAAATCCTAAAAATTCAAACCAAACAATCTGATTAATATTAATAGAAAGATCAATTGTTGATAATATCTTAATGCTATAAAAACAAAATTTGTACATAATAATTTCATGATGATATTATTTATATTAATTCATTAAAAAAATTAATACTATACGATTTAAATTATAATAATATTTTTTGTATGACCTTTTTATATAAAAATTATTTGGATTTAGTAATTTTATTTTTATTTGTTGATTGAGGAATACCTGATCCATCATCGGACACATCACCGGAGCTCCGCATAGAGTCACCCGAGTCATTTGTAGAGCTCCCGGGTCTGTGAATCGGGTCATCCCCGGAAGTTCTGGCCTTCACCACCTGTGGCTTTCCAGTTTCAGTGTCCGTCTTCAGTACCAATCCCCACTCCGCCGCCCTTTTCGCCGCCATTCCGAATTCGCCCGACACCTTCGTCTTCCCACTCGATTTCTGACAGCTATTATCGGAATCGCCGACGATGTCAGAGGCAGTCAGCGGCGGAGAAGAAGGGTCCTTGAGGGCCATCCATGAGGTGATTTGGTCAGAGTTGGAAGAGAGATTGGGCTGGTCAAGTGGGTTTAGCCAGGTTTTCCAGGTGGTCTGTTGTCGTTGTTGTGATTGTGATTGTGAGGCAGAGGAGGAGGATGATGATGATGATGATGGGTTGAAGACTTCAAGGGAGATGCGTGAGTTTCTGGGTATTTGCGATTGGTTGCTTCTGCTTCTTCTTCCATGGTCTGATGGTTCCATGTCTATCTCTGTATGATTAAATTACATCACATTCACATATATACAAAAGCTTGACATGTAAGTAATTGTGATTGGCATATTGTCGTCGTGGATGATGCTCTCCGTTGGTGGTGGCGCACAGAGTTGCACAGTGAACATTGTTCATAGAGACATTTTTAGGTGGTTGAAGTGGGGACATCACACTGAGACTAGTTGGAGTTTGAGATTTTTTTATTTTTTTTTAGGGGGGTTAAGTAGGATACTCAATCAGTTTTTACGCACTAAATTAAGTCTTTACAGTCTAATCTAAACAAATCTTTCGAAATAAGTTTTCATTCAGTCTATCAGCTCAAGACCTCAACGGTTTTATGGCAGTGGGGAGAATTGAATCTAATACGTATAAAAAAACATATTCTTAAACGTGTAAAAATTATAAAAAATAATATAATTTAAAATAAATTAAAAATTGACTTTTGATTTTTCCAAACGGGCCCTATGTCAACCTTGAGGTTGGAGTTTGAGAGTTAGGAGTGATGTTTTGAAACAGTTTCAATATGATATTGACACTACATTAAGAAATAGGAAAGTTTTTGTTTGTTTATATAGAAGTGCAATGATATTGAAACAAAATTTTGTGTATATATATATATATATATATTTTACAATATTGTAACCTTTTATGAGTCTTTCTTTTCAAATAAAAAAAATCTCATATCCTTTTTTTGTAATTTTAAAATTGTCATTATCACATTGTTTTGGACCAATTTATAATAATTATTATTTTTGTACATTAATTGTTTATAGATCTCTTTTTCTTATCAACAATGATTCATCCCCCTTTTCCCCCCACCCCCTTTGACCTCCTCTCTCTCTCATTGGTTACCTTTTCTTTTTCTTTTTCTTTTTTTTCCTGCTCCTCCAATCACCATCTGCCATGTGGCAAAGGGGGTGAGGGGGTGACCCCCAAAAGGGAGTCCCAAGCATTATTATTTTCTTATATGAAAAATGCTACATTTATTAACAATTTGTTCAAATTTTTCTTACAAATTATCGTGTCATGCAATAATAAAATAAGACTATAAAAAAAAAAAAAAAGGTGATAGAAGCCATATCAACTTATAAATAAATAAATAAAAATTTAAATAAGGTTATTTAGCTCACTCAACAAACTTGTGTTAGGCATAATTTGGTAAGCACAGGGACGTGCCTACTGCCACAATCCAAAGTTAAAAATAAAAATAAAAGAATTACCAAAAAAACCCACATAATAATATATTCAATCAATTTTTTGTCACTTTTCTCAACTTGTAAGGCCATCTCCAACGTTTAACCAAATCCATCACCAAATTTAAATTTGGTGAAAAAGTACACTTTTTTAGTCTCCAATGGTTTCATTAAAACTGTATTAAATTGAGAACATCCCAAATCTTTCACCAAACTAAGTATCTGAATTAGCTTTCACAGTTTACTATGCGTGTACGTTGGGGGTGGGACCCACCGAACGACCGGCCGGTTGTGCTCTGATCATCCGGCTAACTAAACAATTCCCAGAACATAGCTATGGTTTGGACTGCGAACTACCTTGCAAATCATTCAATTGAAATTATCATCGTTCTTTGCATTCTCTCTCTCTTTGATTTTGGACCCATGGCACTTCTTCATTCATCCAATTCAAGCATTGATAACCCAAAAATCAAGGAATTTTCATTTCAATCTTTAATCTTATTATTTCTCAATTCTCATTTTTCTCTTCAACACAATCCATTCTATTCCTCATAATAACTTTTGTTGTTTCTAAGGCCAAACCTCCATTTTCTCAACCCATCTTCTCTCTCCTTCCTCGTCTTTCTCTGCTCAACTAGCCGCATAAAAATTCGTGTTCTGTACTCTGTTTTTGTCGTTCTTGTTTTTCACTTTTGTTCTTTTGTGCTTTCTCTCTCTCTGATGTGTTGTTGTTTGTAAATTTTCAACTTTTTCAACAAACCATTTGCAAATTCGTTGAGCCATTCACAAATGTGTTTTTTTTTTTTTGGGTGACATTTTGTATTTTTTTACCCATATCAAATCATTGGATACCCATTTCCAAAAGAACCGAAATTTCAGCTTTTAATCATCTAGCCTTCAAAATTGACCATTTCATGGTTTCAACACACTGGGGATTCCTACAATGTATGGAACACAGAGCAGAAATTGTTTTTTTTTCATTTGCTCTTGCCGGTTGACCGGTCGGACAACCGGCCAATCGATCCCCCGAACAACTTGTGTTTTGATGATAGGTACAAATTCACCGATGGAATGACTGATATCAGATATAAGAATTTGTGATTTTTTTACTCAGATTTGATGAAATATTTGGTGAACCGTTGAAGATGCCTTAACAAAGTTGTAATTATAAATATCTTCAAAATTATGCATTTAGTTTTTTTCTTTTTTTTTTTAAATTTAGTATTCACCCACAATTTTTAATATTCAGCATTCATCCCAGAGCACCTCACATTTAGAAGCCTGATTTAGTGCAGTTTATGGGACTAATTATCATCTTTTATTTTGAAATATGTGTCGTAGCATTTACTTATAACTTATGAAGTAAAAATAATTTATATAAGTTCAAAAAATTCATTATCAAAAAAAATAATAATAAATAAATAACTTTAAATTTTAACTTCTAAAATTAACTTTCAGCACGTAAAAATTTAAACTAAACAGGCCAGGAGGGCAGTTTGGTAAACTGAGACAAGTTAAGTTACTGACTTGCTAAAATAATAAAAACAAGAAAGTAGAAACAGCTAACAGCTGATACTTCAATTCATAACCAAACTACCTACCAAACATTTGTTTAATGGTAGCTCGTTAATTAATTAAAAGCACATCAAACACTCTTTATCTATTTGCTGTCTCAGTTCGTGAGAGTGATGGTGAAATACAAAAATAAAATAAACCATTATAACTGAAAAGCGAATCTAACATAGAATACTAAAATATAGTTTAATTACTGCATTTGTTTAATCAGTTGCAGTGACTGAGAACAGATCTTTAAGCTACAAAAAGCCCCATTTGAGACAACTTGAGGCCTCGTTTGGGATGTAGATTGACTTTTTGACTTGATTATTTTAGTTTGGGACTACAATAACCTCGTTTGAGATGAAATTTTTGATTTTTTTAATTTTTGTAAAAGAAAAAACAAAATGATTATGATTTGAATGTGAGAACTTTTAGCCTGAAACTAAAAACCCTATTTTGTTTTTCAACAATGCTAGGTAGCTCAAAATTTTGTGGCTCAAATCACTCAAAATGACGTGGTTTTGAGTGTAAATGATTATAAAACGACATCGTTTTGACAAATTTAAGCCATTTGAATAACAAAATTTTGAGCTACCAAACTCATGCCAAACTCAACCGCCAAACGACCACTCAGAAGTTTGCATTGGAAAGGACAAATATAAAAATTCAATATTAACAAGGGTTTTCAACTTTTTATGTAAAATCTAATTAGAATAATGCTAAATTTGAGTCACCAAATATATTTTTTATTTATTGAGTCTCACTTTTTTATATTTATACCAATATCCAAATTTTGGGTCAGGATTAATAATTGTCTCAAAATTCATGTCCTCTTGTATTAAGGCACTTTTAATTAGACAATCATATTTACAAATTTCCATATTTCAAGATTTTCGTCATATTGTATAACTAAAAATGCGTTAGAGATAAAAATTTGACTCAGATGAACCATCCACGTGTGGATAGAGCAACCCCTTAATCAAGAACAATAAGCATATGGAAATCTTCAGAATTACTGATAAGAATTAGGCTTAATTAGAACCAGAAAGGCATGAATTTCCTCAAACAAGCCTAACACAAGAATTGGGGTTGGTTTTCATCTCTGATTGATTCTAATAATTTTATGAG
Source organism: Camellia sinensis (assembly GCF_055761805.1). Taxonomy (NCBI): domain Eukaryota; kingdom Viridiplantae; phylum Streptophyta; class Magnoliopsida; order Ericales; family Theaceae; genus Camellia; species Camellia sinensis. Next base: position 72,764,795 of record NC_138974.1, read on the forward strand.
CAATATTATACATAATTAGTTTGTTTTTTTTACTTAAAACTTTTTAGTGAACTCACATTAATAAATACAATTCTAATAATATAAGAAAAATGATACACAAGTAAAGTAACACTGTTTCCTTTTTTGGGTCAACCATGAACACCAAGAAATCAAGAAAGAAGAGCCTGAAATAGAAAGTACCTCAAATGAAGCTGAGCTTGCTGAATTGAATTTGTTGGTCCCCTGCCTTGTCTCTACCCGACCACTTCAACTTTCCAATGAGCAAATGATTTTAGAGAGAAGATGACCTTGATTGGACATTGAGCAGATCTAGAGAGAGAGAGAGGTGAATGAATCAGAGAGATCACAGACTTTTTTATGGAGAAAAAAGAGGGCTAGAAAGAAAAAAGAAGATGAGAATGATTGTCGTAAAGGGTAAGACTCCCATGACTGTACACAACAACAATAAACATGTTTCTTCTAATGCTTAAAAAAGCATTTTCAGCAAACAAACAACCCTTTATTTTTTTCCTGAATCAAAATCACTTTACCTCCACTGGATTTCTCTTGTACAGAGGGAAATTGATTGGCAATAAGAAAAGCTAACAGAAGAAGAAGAAGACGAAACAATCTTCCAAAAAAGCAGTTTGGAGTATGGAAGGCTCTTTACAGACCTGCTTGACTTCCTTACAACGCTTCTCGTGTCTCTCCCCTGTCCTCTCACCAGTGACATAAAAAAAAGCCTAATTTATTAAGCTTGAAACATTGGCCTTTGTTTGTTTTTCAGAAAAAATTTTAGGAGGAATGTTTTACAAATGAATTTTTAAGAGTAATTAAGTTAAATAAAATTTTTCAAATAAATTTTAAAATTTTGTTTGATTATCTACTTTTTAAAATTATTCTTTTTTTAATACACATCAAATCAATCATTTTTTTTTAAACTTTTTCCCTAAAATAATTTTTCAAAATTATTTCTGAAAAAAAACAAACTAAACAAATTTTTGTATTTTTTATCTCAAAAACTACTCTACAAATACAAATCAAACACACCTATTATTTTAATAATTTTTAAATTTTTTAGTTAAAATATAAAATAAAAAAAATTAATGATCTTGTTTAGTTTGTTTTTTAGAGTGTAATTTTGAAGAAAAAAAATTTAAATTTTTGTTTGGTTTAGTGATTTTGAAATTTTTTTTCCAAAATCACTTTCTCTCTCATACACATCAATCAATCACTTTTTCTCTTTCCTCTCTCTTTTTCAATTACTTTTTCTCTCACACACATCTACTCAACTAAGGGGTTGTTTGGAATGTCCTAAATAAGTGCACTTTTTGACTTTTTAGACTAAAAAGTTGAGGGAAAAAATATGGTTGTTTGGGTTCACTTTTTGACTTTTATGAAAAAATGTGTATTAAAAAATTGTATAAATTAGTGTGTAGGGGAAAATTAGGATTGAGAGTTGTGCAACCGTACTTTTTGACTTTTAGTGAATAGTGATAACTTTTTAACTTTTTGAGTAACTTTTTGGCTTTTTGACTTTTTTTCAACTTGTCAAACTTGGCCTAAAACAAAATATCAAATCATCTCAAACTCCCATACTCCAAAACTATTTTCAAAATATACAACCAAACAAACAAAAAAAATTTAAACTCTCTCCTCAATTTTTTTTTTTTTGAAAATTTATCTCCCAAAATCAAACCAAACACACCCAATATCTTTGAAATGGATTTTAAATTTTTTACGAAAGGATGTGCAAAAAATAGAGAGAAAAAAAAATATTTAACTTTTTGGCATAGATTATAGGTCTTTTGATTTTTTTTAGTAACTTTTTAATTTTTTAATTAAGGTCAAGTTTGGCAAGTTGAAAAAAAGTCAAAAAATCAAAAAGTTACTTAAAAAATTAAAAAGTTATCACTATTTACCAAAAGTCTAAAATTACGGCTGCATAACTCCCAATCCTAATTTTTCCCTCCACATTTATTTATACAATTTTTTAATACATATTTTTCCATAAAAAGTCAAAAAATTAACTCAAACATCTATATTTTTTTCTTTAATTTTTTAATCTAAAAAGATAAAAAATATACTTATTTAGAACATTTCAAATAACCGTAAAACACTCGCATGCTAAACAATTAGTATTTTATAAATATTCTACAAGAAACTTTTTTTTTTTGTTTTTTTTTTATTTATTTTATGACCCGACAACCTAAAGAGCAAACCAATTTATAATTCGAGCCTACAAGACACATATCTTGATTATGGTATGTATTAATTTTTTGGCCTACTACTTATAACCATTACCCCTTGGGTTGTAGCAGTTGACTTGGGAGAGAGTCTCAAGGTGCTACTACACAACAAATTGGCGTGGGTTCGCCTCACCGTTATGTGGGGCTTGAATTAAATGGAGCTTGTATTAAGGAATTGATATAAATTTTAGATTATAGTCTCTTATAAATTTTAAATTGGGCCGAGCTCCGAGTTTGGCTTCGAGGTCCAAAACGCGAAGGACTAAGTAAAAAGGCCGTAATGGCTACTTCGGCCTAGGGGCAAAGTTACTCCGGCCTTAAGGAGATAAAGTTACTTCGGCCCGAGGAGGTGAGATTACTCCGGTCCAAGGAAGAGTAAAGCCACTCCGGTCCGGAGACAACTCGGAGTTAGGCCGGTCTCAGAGTTAGTCCGGCCGCAGTATGTTCTGGGAAGACCGGTTTCAGAATTAGTCCGGTCGTGACATACAGCGGTTGGGACGGTCAGAACTTGCTACTTGGAAGTTTGAACTAAGCACATCAAGGTCAAACAGGGCAGCCGAAGTAATCAATTGGAGGAGCAGACCGAGCTAAGTATAGTTCGGCCCTCTGTGGCTCGGTATAGCCAATTTTACTTCGGTCATGTGGAAGTTCGGTCATATAAAAAACCATCCCACTTGGTTTAAGCAGTGGGGGAGGGTGCAAAAGGATAAGCATTATCCTTAGGAGAATGAATCCTAGGAGGACTCTGCATGGAGAAGTACAAGTCCTACTAGGATTGTGCCATACGAAACTTATAAAAGCTCACAAGCAACACCTTGGAGGAGGTAATTGAACACAATCTTTCTGAGAACTTAGAGCTTTGTCTATTTGTCAAGTTTTCTGACTTAGGCATCGGAGAGGTTTCCGGCACACACCCGCCGGCTAGCTCACGTTTGTGTTTTCAGGTAACAAAGCGACGTCGTACGGAGGAGCGTGGACTTGGTCAACAGGATTATACGAGGAGAATTATTTCCTCCCCGTACAATTGGCGCCGTCTGTGGGAAGAACAGACAAGAACAAAAACCTCTTGACTAAGCTTCTCCTTTTCTCATTCAATGGCACACATTGAAGACTTGCCGCAGTCCGCCGTCGACGGACTAACTCCAGAAGGGGGCGCAAGGCGTGAGGGATTACCTGCTGTCCCTCCCATGGCGGACTTGGAGCCCCAACAACATAATTCCAGGAGGAGTGGCAGGGGAAGGCGGAATGGCAGCCCTCGTTACTCTCAAAGTCCCGACAGGCAAAGGAGGAGGATTGATCCTCAAGCCCTGGAAGATCGCGTAAAGGAACAGGATGAACTAATTCGAAGGATGGCGGCGGACATGGAGACTTTAAAACGCCAGATAAAGACCAAAGATGTGGCGACAGGAGAGGGGCGCAAGCATAAAACGCCCCCTCACCACTCAGAGAATCGTAGTAGGAATACTACGCCCTCCCAAGGAGAGAGCAGAAGCCTCAGGACAGGCGACACTCACTCCTTATCTTCAAGAACTCGTCACTCCAGGTCTGAGAGGACGAGATCCGAAAGATCATATACTGAAGGAAGTACGTATTGGCCTTCACATTCACACCAAACCAGATCCAGACAAACCGAGCTACCCAGGTCATCCGACTTACGAACCGTGCTAGAAGAAAAAGCACGATGCAAGGAGGATGCCAGGGCAAGGGATCCACACCGAATTTCGGCCCTACAACGGTTGGCTCCTCGAACGCATGGAAGCGTCGAGGTTGGAATGCCAATACCGCGACCGGCCTACGAACCAGCGGACAAAGCATTGGCAAGGCTACAGACTTCGCCGTTTGTCCCAGCGATCGAAAACGCTCCCCTACCATCAGGTTTCCTTCAGCCGAAGTTCAATACATATGAAGGGAAGACGGACCCGTATTCACACTTGAGCCACTTTCGCCAAGTCATGGCCGTGTACAGGCGAAACGAGGCCTTAATGTGCATACTTTTCCCATCAAGTCTGGGCGACCTGGGCTTGACTTGGTTCGAAAAGCTCCCAGAAGGTAGCATAGCCTCCTGGGCCCAATTGGCAGAAGCATTCGTAACAAGGTTTCGGACAAATACTAAAACACCGGTGGAGATAGACCAGCTACTCTCCATCGACATGGGTGAGAAAGAAACTCTCAGATCTTACAACAGTCGCTACTGGGAGACATTCAATCAGATTGGAGACTGCCCCACCAATCTAGCCATTGCACAATATAAAAGAGGCCTACCAGTAGGGAATCGACTAAGGGACTCAATCACCATGACGCCACCCCTCACCATGGAGGCCCTGATGGAAAGAGTGCATCAGCACATCAGGGTAGAAGAAGATGGCGCACGTTCCAAAGCCAAAACAAGTGCGGCCACTGTACCAGAAAAGAAAACCTCAGCAAAGGTTAATACGGTGGACCGAAGTAACAAAAATGGACGTGGCAGACGAGATAACGGAGAAGACCCAGACAAAAGATGGCTAAGAATTCGCACTGCCATAACCACGGTGTTCAAAAAACCAATATATCGGATTCTGAGCGAAATCAAGGATGAGCCTTTTGTCAAGTGGCCAGCCAAGCTTGGAGAAGCTCAGAAGAATTACGACGACAGATCACGGTGCACCTTCCACAAAGAAAAGGGGCACCGAACTGAGAATTGCACGCCCCTAAGACAGCATTTAGAAGAATTGGTGGCAGCAGGCCACTTGGACGAATACATTGAAGGAGGAGCGCAACCGGCCCCCCAAGATCATGACCAACCCAACAGAATGCCAAACGACGCACCACCACAAGGCATTATCAATGTAATTCATGGAGTTTTTGAACCTGAGCGCGTATGCGAGCTTAGAGGTTCAATCAAGAAGGCTGAACACTTTAGGGAAGTATTAAGTTCCCAACCCGCCATCAAGAAGGGGAGGACAGAGGCAACAAACGTCATGTCCTTTTCGGATAAGGACTTGGAACGAATTTACTGCCCCCATAATGATGCCCTGGTTGTCACTCTCCGAGTCAAGGATTTTGACGTCAAGCGGATTCTGATTGACCAGGGTAGTTCATGTGAGATCATGTATTACGACACATTCAAACAACTAAAGTTGCAAGACAAAGACTTGGCACCTGCAGTTTCTCCCCTGATTGGATTCAACTCCATGCCAGAGTGGCCTGTCGGCAAAATAATCCTTCCAGTCAGAGCTGGAAGTGTATCAAAACAGGTGGAGTTCTGGGTATTGAAGGTCCCCTCCACCTACAACATCATCCTGGGCAGAACATGGCTGCATGCCATGCGTTCGGTGGCGTCGTCTTACCATCAGGTAATGCGGTTCCCCAGTGACGCCGGTATAATTGAAGAAGTCTATGGCGATCAGATCATGTCAAAACAGTGCTTCGCCACAGCAAATGGAAGCCGAGCTGCCAAAGGATACGTTCATTCGGTGGAAGAACCAGAGAGCAATGAACTATTCGCTGACGTCGGCAAAGAAGCTAATCAGAAAGCGGTGGAAGACCTGGTGGAGGTAAAAATAGATGAGAAGAACCCGGATAAGTTCTTCTTGCTTGGCTCATCTTTGTCCAGCGCTGAGAGATTAGAGGTCATGGAATTCTTGACTTCTAATATCGAAGTGTTTGCCTGGACACCTTACGACATGCCAGGCATTGATCCAAACTTCATCAGTCACCAACTCAATGTCCACCCATCCGCCAGACCAGTCATTCAACGCACGCGCAGATCGGCACTCCACCACGCCGAAATAGTGGCAGAAGAGGTAGGCAACCTGCTGGAGGCAGGAGCGATAAGAGAGGTACACTATCCAAAATGGATCTCCAACACCGTCGTAGTGCCAAAAAAGAATGGTAAATGGCGTGTCTGCGTCGACTACAAAACAGTCAACAAAGCATGCCCAAAAGATAGCTTCCCTCTACCAAGGATAGATCAACTGGTGGACTTAACAGCAGGACATAACCGACTTAGCTTTTTGGATGCATACAGAGGCTACCACCAGATCGCCATGCATGAACCAGACCAGGAGGTCACTTCCTTCACAACACCAAGGGGGTTATATTGCTACAAGGTCATGCCCTTTGGCCTAAAAAACGCAGGGGCGACATTCCAGAGGATGGTCACCAAGATGTTTGAACCATTGTTAGGCAGAACAATGGAGGCGTACATCGACGACATGGTGGTCAAAAGCAAGGATGAGAATGACCATCTGAAAGACCTAGGCGAGATGTTCCAGATCCTGAAGAAACACAAGTTGCGCCTCAACGCATCCAAATGCGCATTCGGAGTTGGATCTGGCAAATTCTTGGGCTTCCTGGTGACCAACCGAGGTATAGAAGCAGACCCCTCTCAGATCAAAGCAATCCAGGAGTTGGAGAGACCAAACTCAGTCAAAGAAGTGCAGCATCTCACTGGTATGGCGGCTGCGCTAAACCGGTTCATAAGCAGGTCGTCAGACAGACTACGACCATTCTTCCAAGCTTTAAAAACCAAGTTTGAGTGGGATGAAGAATGCGACCGAGCTCTGGAAAGCTTGAAGGAGTACATGTCTTCCCCACCACTACTTGTAACTCCAGTTCCTGGTGAAGAACTCTTTTTATACCTGGCAGTTTCTCAGCACGCAGTTAGCGCAGTGTTGGTTCGTGCAGAAGGAATACACCACCTGCCCATCTTTTATGTAAGCAAGACATTGTTGGGAGCCGAAACAAGGTACTTGCCCTTAGAGAAACTAGCATTAGCATTAATGATGGCATCCAGAAAGTTGGCACATTACTTTCACGCCCACACCATAGTCGTTCTCACAGCCTTTCCACTAAAAGCTCTGTTTGAAAGGGCGAACTTCAGTGGGCGAATTTTGAAATGGGCAGTAGAGTTGGGACAATTCGACATCAAGTTCCAACCAAAGACAGCAATAAAAGCCCAATCTTTGGCGGACTTCGTCGCGGAATTCACTCCTGGAAGTCATCATATCTGCCCAGTCGACCTGACTGACACAACCAAACTAGGGACGGAAGTTGACGCCGGAATAGCGCAACCCCTAATGGAAGGTAGTCCAACCGAACTAGGGACGGAAGTTGACGCCGGAATAACGCAACCCCTAGTGAAAGGTAGTCCATCAAGCACAAAGGCAGACCACATTAAGGACGACAAGGAGGAGCCAAACAAAGGCTCACCAGCAGTTCAAACAGAGGACGAAGGGCAGACAGCCAATATGGACTTTGAAGAAAACACCATCCTTGACCCCACGGCATCGTCTGACCCTTCCACATGCTGGAAACTATTTGTTGGAGAGATGTGGAAGCTCTTTGTGGATGGAGCATCCAACCGACATGGTGCAGGGCTTGGCATAGTCCTCATCTCTCCAGACGGCCTGGTTATAGAGCAAGCAATCAACCTTGGCTTCCCAGCATCCAACAATGAAGCAGAGTATGAGGCGCTTATCGCAGGACTCAAGTCAGCACACTTCATGAAAGCAGCCGAACTAATGGTATACAGTGACTCTCTGCTGGTAGTAAACCAAATTTCGGGCGAATACGAAGCAAAGGACGACAGAATGGCCAAGTACCAAGAGTTAGTCAGAACAGAGATCAAGAAGTTTGATGTGGTAAGGATAGAACAAATTGGCAGGGAGGAAAACAGCCGAGCGGACGAGCTAGCAGGCTTGGCCTCAATGGCAGATACATCGATCCCTCATCCAGTACTCATCGACTTCTTACCAAAACCAAGTATAGAAGACCCCGAAGCAGAAGAAGTATATTGCACTGAATTAGGCCCTTCATGGATGGATCCCATCATCCTGTTCCTAAAAGACGGCATCCTACCAGCAGAGAAAAAAGAAGCCAACAAAATAAGGGCAAAGTCGCAGCGATTTTGGCTGTCTCCATCTTTTGCATTATACAAGAAGTCATTCTCTGGGCCTTACCTCAAGTGCGTTCATCCCAACAAAGTAGAAGCCTTCCTGTTCGAAATACATGAAGGGGTATGTGGAAGTCATCAAGGGGGAAGGTCGCTCGCCTACAGGGCTATTTCGCAAGGATATTGGTGGCCATATATGCAAGCAGACTCAGAAAAATATGTGAAAAAGTGTGAAAAATGCCAGAAATTCGCGCACCAAATACATCAACCAGCAAGAGAACTCCTACCCTTAACTAGCCCATGGCCTTTCGCAATGTGGGGCTTGGACATAGTAGGACCACTTCCAACAGCACCCGGTGGCAGAAAATTCTTTCTCGCAGCAACAGACTACTTCACAAAGTGGGTGGAAGCAGAAGCATTGGCGTCAATCAAAGAGAAGGATGTGAAGAAGTTTGTCTGGCAAAATATTATCACTCGGTTTGGCATACCAAAAGCACTGATCTCAGACAATGGAACTCAGTTCGACGGCAGAATTTTCAGAAGCTTTTGCGAAGAATACAAGATAGAATTCTACAATTCTACTCCGGCATATCCTCAAGCAAATGGGCAGGCTGAAGCATCAAATAAAGTCGTCTTGGATGGACTAAAGAAAAGGCTAGAGAAAGCAAAAGGCAAATGGGCGGACGAACTCCCTCACGTCTTATGGGCTTACCGAACCACACCTCGGCGATCAACAGGAGAAACACCATTCTCCTTGGCCTATGGAATAGAGGCAGTCATCCCACTAGAAGTTGGCCTCCCCACAATCCGAAGCGAAAATTTTGATCCAGACTTAAATGGAGAAGCCATAGCCTTAGAACTCGACCTTATAGAAGAAAGAAGAGAAAAAGCAATGGTTCACATCGCCGCCTACCAACGAGAGTTAATCAGAAAATACAGCAAAAAGGTACATCCAAGACAATTCAAGATTGGGGATTGGGTACTACGCAAAGTAATGGGAAACACCCTAATCCCAGGAGACGGCAAGTTAGGCCCAAATTGGGAAGGTCCTTATAAGGTGGTTGGATTAGCAGGCAAAGGGGCATACCACCTAGAAGACAAGGACGGCAAGGCAATCCCTAGGCCATGGAACACGGCCAATCTCAAGTTATTTTACTTTTAGCTTTTTCTTTTTCAAGCATATGTAATTTTCTCTTCCTTCAATAAAATAAGAAAATCTTTTTGGCACAAATTACCCTTTGTAAAAGTTAGCTTTCAAGACTTACGTATATTACAAACATGTTACTCTAAGTTAGCTGGAAAAACTAACTTAAAGGTTGGCTGGATTAAACCAACACCCATCCTAAGCCCAGGATAAGGATCCAGGCTGCAGGACATTTGGTCGGAATAACCAAATACTAGAAGTTAGCTGGAAAAACTAACTTAAAGGTTGGCTGGATTAAACCAACACCCATCCTAAGCCCAGGATAAGGATCCAGGCTGCAGGACATTTGGTCGGAATAACCAAATACTAGAAGTTAGCTGGAAAAACAAACTTCAATGGTTGGCTGGAATAAACCAACACCTGTTACTCCTTAGCCGAAGTAAGTGCATGACTAAGGAGTGGTTGGCTGGAATAAACCAACTCTCGTTACTCTTCAGCCGAAGTAAGTGTAAGGCTGAAGAGTGGTTGGCTGGATTAAACCAACAATTTGTACTCCTTAGCCGAAGTAAGTGCATGTCTAAAGAGTGGTTGGCTGGAATAAACCAACTCTTGTTACTCTTCAGCCGAAGTAAGTGTAAGGCTGAAGAGTGGTTGGCTGGAATAAACCAACTCTTGTTACTCTTCAGCCGAAGTAAGTGTAAGGCTGAAGAGTGGTTGGCTGGATTAAACCAACACTTTGTACTCCTTAGCCGAAGTAAGTGCATGACTAAGGAGTGGTTGGCTGGAATAAACCAACTCTTGTTACTCTTCAGCCGAAGTAAGTGTAAGGCTGAAGAGTGGTTGGCGGGATTAAACCAACACTTTGTACTCCTTAGCCGAAGTAAGTGCATGACTAAGGAGTGGTTGGCTGGAATAAACCAACTCTTGTTACTCTTCAGCCGAAGTAAGTGTAAGGCTGAAGAGTGGTTGGCTGGATTAAACCAACACTTAGTACTCCCCAGCCGAAGCAATTATGTCGGCTAAGGAGTGGTTGGCTGGTAAGTATAGCTTAACCAACCAAAAACCGAAACAACACTTGGAGTAATAGAAGACATTACAAATGCAAGCATATACACTATAACCGGAATAAGAGAAATAAAATTTTCATTCAAAAAGAAGTCATTACAAGGCTGCTTAGTTCGGTTACAAAGAAAAGACTACAAAATTAAGAAAAAAGTTCATCCATTTCGGCGTCGAAGGCAGCATCGGCGTCAACTTGAAGACCGGTTTCGGGCACTACAACATTTTCAGAAGGAAGAACGGGTTCGGCTGGAGCCACGGCTTCACTTGGTTGATCAAGAGTTAGATCTTCCACCACGGGCTCCGACCGAACTACCTGATCTGCATTCACAACCGAAGTATCCTCAGGGGCAGAGTCTTCATCAGAAACTTCATCGTCTGAGCCCTCAAGGAACTGCTGTTGCATGGCCGTGGCATAATCCATCAGGGAGTTCGGTATAAAGTAGGCTGGAGGGTTGAAAACCTCGGTCTGAGGATCATGACCGAGCTTCTCAACGGCTCCCCTCCAGCCGCACTTAAAGAACAGATCCTTGGCCGCATTGCATTGTTGGGCATAAGCATCCTCTGCCCTCTTGAAGCCTTGTTTGTCGGCTTCCTTCACCTTCTCTTTTATTTCGGCATCCTTCTTTCTTTCAAGTTTTAGCAACTCGCGCAAGTACTTATCCTTCAGCACGATGGCAGTCTTTTGCTTTTCGGCCTCGGCCGAACTAACCATTCCGGTCAGACGACCGACCTCACCTCGAAGTTCGGCCATTTCCTTTCTGGCCTCCTCTAGTTCGGCCGATTTCGCCTCCGCCTCTGCCGCAGCTTGCCTTGTCACTTTCCTCAGCTCCAGCACCTTCCTATGGGTGATTTGATTTTTCTGGATAGCCTGACAAAGCAACAACTTCAATTTAGCCGAAGAAAAAGAAAAGTAGAAAAACAGAAATACGACCGAAGTTACTTACCAGAATCATTGATTTCGTGGCTGACCGGATGGACTTCAGCTCGGTGGTTAACTGTTTGTGGTGATGTTCCATGTCTTTAGGCAGACACACACTCTTGGCCAAATTGATGGCCAACAGGTGGTCCTTCTCAGCAACAACCGAGTCTGTTTCCAGAATGTCTCGGTCGTTGAAAGATAGCTTCGGTGCCCAGCAACTGATGGTCCGGTCGGAAGACTCCGGTCGTGGGCTTGGTGGTAAGCTCGGCTGAATGACAGGTTCTTCATCAACCAAAACTCGTTCGGGTTCGGCAGTCCGGGGACGTTTGGTCCGGCGGGAAGAGGATGGCTGTTGGGAAGGGAGGGCGACAACGGCAGGCTGCGATTGACTGGGAGGCGTTACTTCGGGCCTAGCCGTTTCGGTAAGAAGGGCCCTAACTCTGCTCCTTTTCGCCATCTCTTCTTCTGCTGTTAGAGGGACAAGTCTTATCTCGGGCAGAGTTGGGTCCGGCTCCGGTGCTTCCTCGAGAAGAAAATCAGTTACCTTTGCTTTGCGGCGACCGCTATACCGGTAGGTCGGCTCAAAATTTAGAAGCTTTGACCAACTTCTTTCTTTAACCCGTAGTGCGGCTCGCAGAACCCCAAGGTTGGGATAACTGTACAGGGAACGGAGATGGGCGAAATCTGCAATAAAGAGAAGTGTTAGTTCGGCTAATAAACTAAACAACCGAGATAACAAACAAGACAGAAGACCGAAGCAAAATTACCAGGCTCTCCCATTTTCCAATTTATAGGTCGGCCAGGAATTTGAGCTTGAAAATCCTCAAAATTCCCAGAGACCCAAAGGAAATCATCATCGTTAAGATCTTTGTCCGGAGTATGCTTAATTATCTTCTCTCGGCGGCGGCGAATTCTGAGGTAGTAGACCCACCCAGCATTCTTTGAGCCGATGGAATACTGATGGAATATTTCGGCTAGACCAAGATTAAGTCCGGTTTGGTGGTTTAATGCGTCTATTCCCATTATAATACGGTAAGTATTGGTGGACAGTTGGGAAGGACATAACCTAGTCTGTCTAAGAAATTCGCAGATGAGCGGTTGGACAGGAAACCGTAGTCCGGTTTCAATTATTGACTGAAGGGTAAAAGGGACGGAGCCTTCATTGTCCCAGGGAGTAGCATCTTTCTTGGCCAACTCCAGTTGGACATCATCAGGAATCTGGTAGTCCTGCCTGAATTCGGCCATGCCACCAGGGGTTTCGACTAAATATCTATACTTACCCATTTGTTGAATAAGTTACGAATAAATTATTTCGGTACAAAAATTTGGCTCAGTAGCCCGGTTGAGCACACGTAGGAGTGCCTGGGCAACCTAAGTCTGCAAGGTAGAAAACAAAGGGGTTAAGCACAGATCGTGGGACCGCGCTACAAATTATAAGCAAGATATACAAATCCTACTTCGGCTCAGTGGGCTGGTTCTACCTCGGCTCATCAGAAGGTTTGTTAACTCGGTTTTGAGCAGGTTAGACCGGTTTTAACGTCTAGGGGCAGCTTTCTGAGTTCGGTCTAAAAAAATTCAGAAAGCTGGTTTAGTCCCAAGGCCTAAATCGGTTGCAGTTTGAGGAAAGTTACTTCGGTCGAAGCCCCTAGGGGCGGCTTTCTGAGTTCGGTTTAAGAACTAAGAAAGCTGGCTGGGCCCCGAAAGCCTTAGCTCGGTTATTGACCGAAGTACCTAGTTCGGTACATGCACGTTTTTCCGGTGAGTTTATCTTGGCTAGAGTGGTTGAGAAGAAACTACTGCTATTCCTTTGAGTCCTAGTTCGGTTGTTCTCTGAAATCTATCTACATACACAACACAAACAGTATCCTGGTTCGGTTGGGATGTGATTCTGGATCGAAATCGAGTTTTCTCTAGGGTATATGACATATACTCTTGGGTTCTATGGTTTCTTCATCAAAGTACGAAGAGCAAAGCAGACAAATGAAGAAAAATGTTTGCAAAAAGCATACAAAGCAAAAACAGATGGAAAAACAAGTAACAAAAGCGAGAAGGGTAGACCTGCTTACCAGATTGAAGAAGAAGAAGCTGAAGATGGAGCAGTAGCAGCAACAGAAGCACGAACACAGTAAGCTCAGAACTCGAGCAGCAAGAGAACAGAGAGAGAAGTCGAAGGAATAGCAAAAGTGTAGAGACCCTAGCCTCAGGAATTACTTTTGTTAGAAAGCCCAAAATTTGGGCGGGAACCGTTTCAAGATCACAAAACACGAAGACGGCGTGACAGCCGTCCTTAACCAATCAGAGCCTGCCACGTGTCATTGGAATGAGAAGCGTTACAGTCGCTGTGATTGAAGAGACGTTTTTGACCGGACATAGTGATATCCGAGGTAAAGTTAGGTCGGCTAGAGAGGCTAAAGGGTTCTTAGATCGGCTGAAAAAGCCTAATGAAACTCTAGCTCGGCCAGTAGACTGGTAATCCCAATCTTGTTGCACAGATGGAATTAAGGGGCAATTGAGAGGGTAATTTTTGGGAAAAATTGGGCCGAGCTCCGAGTTTGGCTTCGAGGCCCAAAACGCGAAGGACTAAGTAAAAAGGCCGTAATGGCTACTTCGGCCTAGGGGCAAAGTTACTCCGGCCTTAAGGAGATAAAGTTACTTCGGCCCGAGGAGGTGAGATTACTCCGGTCCAAGGAAGAGTAAAGCCACTCCGGTCCGGAGACAACTCGGAGTTAGGCCGGTCTCAGAGTTAGTCCGGCCGCAGTATGTTCTGGGAAGACCGGTTTCAGAATTAGTCCGGTCGTGACATACAGCGGTTGGGACGGTCAGAACTTGCTACTTGGAAGTTTGAACTAAGCACATCAAGGTCAAACAGGGCAGCCGAAGTAATCAATTGGAGGAGCAGACCGAGCTAAGTATAGTTCGGCCCTCTGTGGCTCGGTATAGCCAATTTTACTTCGGTCATGTGGAAGTTCGGTCATATAAAAAACCATCCCACTTGGTTTAAGCAGTGGGGGAGGGTGCAAAAGGATAAGCATTATCCTTAGGAGAATGAATCCTAGGAGGACTCTGCATGGAGAAGTACAAGTCCTACTAGGATTGTGCCATACGAAACTTATAAAAGCTCACAAGCAACACCTTGGAGGAGGTAATTGAACACAATCTTTCTGAGAACTTAGAGCTTTGTCTATTTGTCAAGTTTTCTGACTTAGGCATCGGAGAGGTTTCCGGCACACACCCGCCGGCTAGCTCACGTTTGTGTTTTCAGGTAACAAAGCGACGTCGTACGGAGGAGCGTGGACTTGGTCAACAGGATTATACGAGGAGAATTATTTCCTCCCCGCACAATTAGTAATCTAGTTATTGTCATTGTCTTTGCCTTAGACTTGCAGAAAGAATGTGAGGATTTTACTGTAACCAAAAAATAAAAACAAAAACAAAAAATTACAACTATTTATGCTTCTTGTGATTTTTAGTTATAATTTTAATCACTGAGAACATTGAAATGTTCAATCACTGAAATTGTTTGTTCATATCACATTTATAATTGCGAACATTTGTAAGAGGATCAATAATCTTATTTTTCAATGCCTTTATCTTTTTCCATTGCTATATCCTATAGTTTGAAGTGGTTGTAGGACCATTTAAATATCAAATCAAAATGATTTATGAATCTAATAGTATTATAACCTGTAATGATGTGTTTGTAGTTAAGTATTTAATGATATTTGATTATGTCCCATAATAATATTGATTATGAATCCAAATTAATAGGTTTTTATTTTTATTTTTCTAGAGCGAATGACTAAAAGTGATAGTATAAATTAGTATTGAAATATAGATCTTTTGAAATGAATATTAATTGCAAAAGTGATATCTCAACTCCCCGATGTTAATCAATAACTAACAATTGAGTTTCATCAATTAAAAAAATAAAATGAGGGGGTGAAATTATTGGTTGTTTGTTGATTGGATTAGCCTCGTACTATATAAGAATATTTATTGTCATTTCAAGATGGAGTTAAGTAGATGGTGTCCTCGTAAGGCAAATTGTGCAGCCCACTGGGTGGCTTCTGCTTATTTTCGCAATTCCTTACCCACGAATTGGGTTACCCAACC
This sequence comes from Camellia sinensis, assembly GCF_055761805.1. Taxonomy (NCBI): domain Eukaryota; kingdom Viridiplantae; phylum Streptophyta; class Magnoliopsida; order Ericales; family Theaceae; genus Camellia; species Camellia sinensis. The sequence goes on from NC_138974.1 coordinate 72,780,133, forward strand.
ACCTATAGGTCTTGTTAGGTGCTTATTTCCCAATTCTATATAATTGTGGTGCTGAGTTTCCCAATTAAAAAAAAAAAAAAAAAACTAGACATTAATAGAGTGGGAATAATCCATTAGACATAATCTATGGGGTTTCAACATTGTTTCTAATTTTTCTTTTATAAATCACAGTTTGGTCAACTTAATAGAGTATATATGGATTTTTAATTTTTTTTAAATAAAAATGAGAGTGGGAATAAAATTTTTGTGAATTTAAGGATGTGAAATGCCAAAGGATGAATTAGTAGAACCGTAGTGGAGTCTACAATGCACATGAAATTGTGTGCATCATGACAACTGGATAGATTTAGAAATATACATCGTGATAGTCTGTGGGGTGCGTACGATAACTTTACCTTAATTGCAGCCGCAAAGGTTGTGGCAATGTAGGAGGGGTTGGTCTCAAATTTTCAATGACAATGCTGATGACACTACACTAGGTTTACACTAGTTTTTACATGGGCAAATTACATATATCTCTATTGAGGTTTAATTAAATTATAGATATTTTTTTGAGGTTTTGAAAATTATAGATATTTTTTTAGAGTTTATATTTTCATAAAAAATTATTCACTGACGTTTATATTTTCATGACAATTTTTTTCCTAATTTGTTATGCAAATAGCACCTTCAGGGGTATCTGTAATTTCTCAAATCTCAGAGGTATCTGTAATTTTGCTAAACCTCGAAGGGGTATATGTAATTTGCCCTTTTTACATTTAGGGATGTTTTGAAAAATTGGTAAAAATTTGATTTTTTAGTTTTTTAGTTTTTTTGTGACTTTTTTTACAAAAAAAACTGGATTGTTTTGGATAAAAAAATTGATTTTTTTGACTTAAAAAAAGTTTAAAAAGCTAAAAAAACTAACTTTTTATCCTTGTTACCAAAACGCTCCTTATTTATTTGTTATGAAAGATCATAGTTAGCAATTATCCAGTAGTTGACGGTTAGAGTTAATAGTAATGACTAGCTCTTGATTGTGACTTTTTAGTTAGGTATCGTTTGGGAACATGCTATTTTAATAACTTTTTAACTTTTTAGTTAAAATATAAGATAAAAAAATTAGTATGTTTGGGGTGACTTTTTGACTTTTTACGAAAAGATGTGCAAAAAATAGAGAGAAAATGAAATCTTTAACTTTTAGATATAGATTATAGATTTTTTGATATTTTTAATAATTTTTTGACTTTTAAACTAAAACAGCTACTTACCAAACGAGACATTAACTGTCAAATAATTGTCCGATGAAACAAATGTTGAAGGATGTTTGGATTTTTTATAAGAGCACGAGATATTAGATGTTATTAGATCTAAGCGAAAATTTTTATTTTAACATATAAGGTTGCAATATACCATTAAATTGTCACATTTTGTGAGTTTTACGACTTATTAAAATAAAATTGATATTTTTAAAATTTTCACTTTGATATTTGTCAAACCAAATATAAAAAAACATTGTGAAATTTTACCGTGCGAGCTCAGATGAAAGATGTAAAATTGTAAAGTTTGAATTAATTTTTTTTAATAACCAAATATCTAGTCGATAAACTTACACTTACCGTTTAAATTAATGTAATACAGTAAAATTTGAATAGATGAATAAAAATAGTGAAATTCAAAAAAAAAACTGAACAAACAAAATTATTTAAATAGGCCATGTGATAAAAATTCCAAATTGAGCTGTCAAATACAGTCTCAGACACCGGAGAGAAGGTGGAGCCTCACTTCCATTTTTTTTTAATTTTTATTTATTCAAAATTCCATTTCTATTTCTACATGATGATGATGAATGACAAAAAGAAATTTGAAAATTGGATTACCTAAATATGGGGGTTTGGGCCCAGGCCCACGTGAACTATGCCCTTTTTTTCTTATCTGTTCACGGCCTATGGTGGTGACTTGGTAAGGGTCACATCGATCGGACCACTACCCCAACATGTTGTTGGTTTTCCTAAAAGTATCACCATTTCCACGGTACACCCTTGGGGGTGTCTGGCAAGTGGGTTGAGGAGTGAAAATAGTCTTAGGCTTGGTTTGGAACTGAGTTGATTTTTTTAATTATTTTAATTTAAGATTAAAATGTTTAATTTTAAAAAAGTTTTTAACTTTTAAATTTTTTGATATTTCATAAAAAATATATATATAATTATTATAAATTAAATATAATATTTTATTTTATTAAATTAAAAAATTTATTTTATTTTTTTATAACTATTTTAGTCTCAAACAATACAATGGATAAGAGCTAAAAAAAGAGTAAAAAAACATACGCAAACAAAAAGTGATACAGTAGGTTTGCAGTAGTAGGCCTAGGCGATTTTGCTCTTGAGAGTTTTTGAAAGTCACACCAATTATTCAATTATTGGAGGTAATTTTGTTGTTTCTCATCATCACAACATTATTTCAGACATAATTTTTAATATAATAATTAAATAAAAAATTTAATTTAACCTTTCAAATACAAAAATTAAAATAAGTTACTAAAATAATTAAAAAACTAAATTTTTTTTTAAAAAAATAATAACTTCCTAAACGAGGCCAAGAGAACCAAAAAAATACTTGTCTCCACTTTAAGGCTTTTTTTTTTTTTTTTTTTTTTTTTTTTTGTAAGAACTTAAATTTATATAGAATTTTTAGATGCCATTAATTTTATAGTTTTATGGGTTTTTATTGGTCTGAAAGCTAACAAAAAGTATAAATAAAAAACAAAGTTAAATAAAATTACTGATGAAAATAAAAATAGAAATAAAAGGCGATTTAAATAATCCAAAAAATAACTTAAATTTTTTTGCTAAAACAAATTGGAGTCAAGTTCATAAAGTCATACACACCAAAGTTTAGTTATAGTTTTCCACCCCATATGAATCTTGTCCAAAACTGGTTTCAATTGTTCAGAATCCTAAATGAACTCTTGAAATGAGACTTTTTATACATATTATTAAAAAAAAATACTTTTTTTTGTTTGTTTGTTGTTATTTGTTAATACCTACACAAATTCTACTTACATAATAACTAAAATTCTATACTAAAATTTAGAGGTTCAAAGATACCGCCTTAGTCGCCTAGAGGATTTTTCTTATTGCTTCTTTGAATACATTTGATTAAATTATTAATATATATAGAGAGAGAAAGAGATTTTCTTATCTTTTATCGAAACATTTGGAATACTCAAAACTATGCACTTGTTATTTTATAACCAACATATTAAGCAAATTAAAAGGGTAGTTGCAACTGTTTGGGAAGCAATATACAACTACTATAACACACACACAGAGCGAGAGAGAGAGAGAGAGAGCAAAATATGTAAGTGCTAAAAATATCACAAATATTATGTATTTCTTAGGTAAAAAAAATCCACCTATGATCGCATCTTCTTTTTATTAAACAAAATCAATCAATAAAAAAATATCTCAAAATATAAAAAATAAAATAAAATTACACATGCAAGATGATAAATAGTTTTTTTATTTTTATTTTAAATCATTAATAGTATTTCACAAATATAAGAACAAAATATATCATACTGGAAAGGGTAAATTACAAATGCATCTATTGAGATTTGCTTAAAATACAATGTATTTCTTGTGATTCTAGAAATTATATCATGTCCCTTGAAGTTTATAATTTTATAACAATTGACCCTTTTTATTAATAAATCATTAAGTCAATTAATAATTTTTAATAATGTCATAAATTTATTTCAATTAATAATTCATATAATTTTATCATTTTATAAGAGAGCATTTAAGAATTTTATTTTTTTTAATTAGTTTTGTTAAATAAAAAAATCTAATTGGAAAATATTTATAATTTTCCAAAGTATAAAGAGCAATTCGTATTTTAGTAAGCTATACTAGAAACTAGTCACAGTAAGCCCGACAATAAGAAGTCCAGCAACGAGCCCATCTTACAGACACTGATCAATCCATTAAGGCCATTATTTCCCACCTTGAGGCCCAAGTTAAAGAGCCCACATATTTGGCTCTCACCACGACGCGTGTCGTTTCATTTGGCCTCTCAGATGGAAACTTTCTACTACGTTTGGAAAGTAGAAAAAAAAAATTTATTTTTTGAGTTTTTTTAATTATTTTTTGAAAAGTTTAAAAATAGAAAAAATAGATAGTGGGAATCGCTTCCCAACTTTTAACCCACTTCTCTCTCACGAAAAAAATTCAAAAAAAAGTTAAAAGGTAACTTTTAACCATTTTTTTAAAATATCCCACTGATATAATCAAATAAACGAATTAGCCAAAAAGCTGCTAGTTATAAAAAGAAAATTATAAATTATTATACATGTTCGGACTTCTAATCAATCATAATTTATTTTACTCTTTTATATTTTTCAATCAATCAACCTAATATATTATTTATTAATTTTTTTTATTAATTATAATATTATAAAATAAATATATTCTGAAATTATTAAATAATTATCCGTTACAAAAAGGCAGCAGCAAGAGAAGCAAGTGAAGCACCTCTCTCTCTCTCTCTCTCTCTCTCTCTCTCTATCTAAAAAGAGAACAAAAATGAGTGCTTCATACACAAACCCAGTCTCACCCTTTCACTGTACCACTACTGATAATAATGTAAAACAAATACAAAATTCAATTCAATTAAAGATAGTCCCCAATCCCAAATTCACAAACAATTCTATGCCATTTCAAGCAATTTGCTTTCGCAAGCCTCCTCCTCGTTTCTCTTCCATGGAAGCCAGGGCATCTCCAACACCATCCATGCCCAAAACGTACTTTTTCTAGATTTTTATGTGTCTTTTATGATATTTATGTAATCTGATCTTTCATTGTTGAAGTGGGTTTTGTTTTGTGAATTTTTTTTTTTTTTTCTTCCTCAATTGTGTGGGTCATATTCATATACAACAAATACAGCTTTGTATAATATTGGCATTTGGCAGGGTTGGTGGTGATGCTGAGGAAGTTCTTCCCCCTATTCTTGATTCTAGCTCTGACCCACCACCTCTTTTTGATGGAACTACAAGGTTTGCTCATTTTCAAAATCTCACTCTACCTTTATCTCCATTACATGTGTGTTTCTAGTCTATTATATTAAGTGCAGGTGTGAATGCTGTCACGCTTTTCTTTTTGAATAATTTCTTTTCAATCTAGTAATTGTCACATCTAATAACTCCGTTCATCAAATCGTTAGAAAATGCTGATTAATTTTTCTCTTTCATCAAACTATCCGAGAATGTAATATAAAATTACATATGCATCCCACCTTTAGTTTGTATAATTTGTTGGGTAGTGTGAATCCTATAATTAATAGACACTAACCATTCAATTGCGAATTTCAACCATAAATTTGGAGTATGGTTATTATTATTATTTCCGCACTTATGACTTATTGTCCTAATTTTTAAAGAATATATAGTCGAGAGGAGACAATTATCAGTGAAATGACAACAGCCGTAGACATAACCCTAGTTTTGGGGGTGACGTTTGTGTTCTTTGTGTCTCTGTGTGATTTATCATTCATGTGCATTTGTTCTTCTTTTCCATCTTAAGTATGTGTGATTTATTATCTCTCTAGACCCTGCTGTAAAGTGGGTGCTTGTGCATTGGGTACATCCTTTTCTAGTTATGTATAGAACAGCTTTATATGACACATACATTTGTGAGTGGATTAAAATTTATTCTACATTTTAGCAGAATATATTCGAGGTGCAAATTTGTGTGCTAAAACATCAAAACAGATGAAGCACATGATTTGGTTACCAAATTCCACAGGACACACTATCAGTAGCTAAACTTTGAATCATGCCAAGTTAATATGTTACTATCACTGTTTGGAATTTTTTGTTGGTTTTCAATTGGGATACATGTGTGTGTGTGTGTGTGTGTGTTTTCAAGTTTGTGTGTGTTTCTGCGTGTTCTCGTGCATTATCTGATCACCATGTTCCATTTTTATTTCCTGAAGGTTGTACACCTCTTACATTTGTCCGTATGCGCAGCGTGTTTGGATTGCACGGAATTACAAGGTTGTGTTAAATTTTATGGATATTTTTTTCTGCTCTACTATTTTTTTCTTATTTTCTTTTATTCATGTTACTGCAATTCTTGATTTGAAACTTCTTTACTTCTTTGTGCAGGGTCTGCAAGAGAAGATCAAATTAGTTCCAATTGATCTTCAAAATAGGCCAGATTGGTACAAGGAAAAAGTCTACCCACCAAATAAGGTTACATTCTCAACCATAATTAATTGTTCGGAAAATACTGTTTGGTAATTTCTGTGTTCCTCGTTCTCTTCTTAAAATTGCAGAAATTTATATCTATCAAATGAGGAAAAAATCACAAAATCTGTTGAGAGCCCTCTTGTTTCATGGATTATGATATTTGCAGATTTTTTCTTTTTTCCTTTTCAAAATTAGTAGGTGCCATCACTGGAGCACAATAATGAAATCCGAGGAGAGAGTCTTGATTTGCTAAAATATATTGATAGCTACTTTGAAGGACCAGCTCTTTACCCTGATGTAAGTAGATTTTTCACTCTTGACATAAAATTCAACTCTCTATCGCTTCAAAATTTTGAATTCTAGAGCGTATCAAATGTCTGTAGGATCCCACCAAGAGAGAATTTGCTGAGGAGTTGCTATCCTACACAAACACCTTTAATCTGGCCGTGATCACTTCACTGAAGGGAGGATCTGAAAATGAAATCAGTAAGATTCAAGACGTGCTATGTTTTTTTTTTGAAGTACTACGATCTAGAAAGAAATTAACATTTTATATGAATCATAATGTGACCCGCTCTAATAAACCTTGACAGGTACTGCTTTTGATTACCTCGAATCAGCTCTCTTCAAATTTACTGATGGACCTTTCTTCCTTGGTCAGTTCAGTCTAGTAAGTTAGTTGTACTCTACTAATTTGATATTGGCTTTCCATCTTTACTGTTCTTATATTTAAAATTATTATGTATTACTCAAACTACAAATGCAGTTGTGTTATGCATTGTAGTCAAAGAAGTGCGAACTAATATATACTTTCCAAGAAGTTGGTGAATATATAGTCAATTTGTAAATTGTAATGGAACCCCTAATCTGTGTCAAAATTTCTATGTTGCAGGTCGACATTGCATATGCTCCATTCATAGAAAGATTTTATCCCTTATTGCTGGATGTAAAGAAATATGACATCACAACAGGAAGACCTATGCTGACATCATGGATTGAGGTTCATTACCTATCCCTTCCTTTTTGTGCAGAGCTTCTTTTATGTGGATATCAACCAGCAAGCAACAGTAATAGCAATTGCTAACCAATTATCAACTGAGATGCTAAAATATATAGTTCATTTGCCTGTAACTAGGTTGCTTTTTGAGTATACATTACTGAATTTTGGATTTTGGACGTCACAGTATGCATCCTGAGTTATTTTACTATAGCAATGAGAGAGAGAGAGAGAGAGAGAGAGAGAGAGAACTATATCTCCCTACTAATGTGAACTCTGACTCAATTAGGGCAGTATTATTAAGAGGGAGAGACAGGCTTAGATTGTTTGGTCATATGCAGAAAACACTGGCATTACCAAGTATAGGGGGCATACTAGATTGAGTGCTTCAAAGGGAAAGGAAAGATTAATTGGATGCTCACAATAAAAATAGAGTTATTTCTAGTTCAAAAGATTGTCCTTTTCAAGTTAGTAACACAACTGGACTCGATTCAAAGTCTTGGCATTCACGATAACTAATTATTATTTCATCGGGATGTGTTGGTAGATTTTGGCATATCAATATGATAATTGTGAGCTTCAAGCTGACTTTTAACTCCATCTATTATCTAATCATCATTATATTTATGGATAATAGTTTTGATCTTTACACATGCACACCGTGTATAGGAAATGAACGAAATCGAGGCCTACAAACAAACCAAAAGAGATCTTCAGGAGCTTATCGCTGTCTTGAAGAAGCGTTTTTCGGTAATCCTATTTTCATTTCTTAGTAAACTTGATATCATGTTTGAATCAATGAAATAAAACTTTTATATGTACTATACTATCTGAGTTGAAGCTCAAATTGTTGATTTCTTTGGCAGATAAACTGAATTGCTTGGTAATGTGGTGTAGAGTTTCCCCTTCATATCTTCAGCCTTTTGGAAGATATATGGTTATACTGGTAGTTCTTTGTTGCTAGTGATTAAGAATTAAAACTAGGTAACTACACCATTCCAATTTGGAATATATTTGTAATTTGCCTTTGGTGATGTTATAATTGACTTTGTATATATATATTTGATGGGGTGCATTGGGACCCTGTTGCAACAGAACACTTTCTCAAAGATCATATGAACAGATGGTGATTAATCACATAATTTATCACTCTTCTAATGTTGTCACAAAGTGAATGTTGTTGGCTTTTTTGGATGTCAAATGAGAGCTCAATCATACCATTTTATCTAGTTAAGTAGTCTTGGAATCAAGTCCATTTATTTACTTGTGGTATTTGAAATAAATTTATTGGCACTTTTTCTGTCATGCATAAACAATTTTAGGTTTTAAAAGAGAAATGTTATTTACCACAGGATTTATTTTACTTTTTATTACATGTATCAATGCAAAAAATACTATATGTATATGTTGCACACAACATATTTGAAAAATAGTGAAACTTATCATGCACATGTGAAGCCACATAAAGGGTGAAAGTTTTAATAAAATAATTCAATGATATATAGCAATCATATTTATAAAAAGGAGAATTACCTCTTTTACCATCATGGGTCCTATTCCAGTGATTTGAATTGGCTATTTTGTGATTTTTTACGGAGATTATTCATAAAAAATTAAATTGATTTTCATCGTATGCGTCTTTTTTATTTATTTAGATTGGATCATATTCTTCTTAGAATTTTTTTTTTTTTTTTGAATCTCAAAATTTATGAATAATACCTGCATATGCTGAATTATTTAAGATCTTAATCTTTGATTTGTTAGCTAGATACAAACCATATTACTATAAAAGAGATCTTTGATTTGAAAAACTATATTCCTATAAAAGTCATATGATATAAAACATAATTTTACAGAGAATAATGTGACCTTATACAATCTCTTCATTTTTAATCAAAAAAATTCACTATTGTCATCATAATCTCAACAATTTCATTGATATTGTTTTATGTGAAAATAATATTACAATTTCATAAAAATTATTCAAAAAAGTAAGCTTGCGTTTGGTTCTCTTTTAGAATTATGATTCTAATTAAAAATTTTCAAAACTCATAACTAAATACACAATTCAAAATTCAATTCAAAAATTATTTTCGAAACTCATTACCAAACACCCAACTCAAAACTCTTTTTAAAACTTCAAAACTCTATTTATAAAAAAAAATTCAAAAAACGATTTTTTTATTTTGTTCTTTAAAATTATTTTTAGAATCATGATTTGAGTGTAGAGTCGTTTTTTGAGTTATGAGTTTTGAGTTGAGTTCTGAAAAGAGAAAATTTGCTTGGTTATAAGTTTTAAAAAGAGTTTTGAGCTGTATTTTGAGTTTTGAATTGTATTTTGAAAATTTTTGGATTTATTTGTTTTTAAATATTTAAAAAATTTTATTTTTATTTTTTTAGGATAAATATTTTATATTTTAAATATTTATATATTTATTTTAATGTGCATTGTATTTTATACATTTGTATGCTGTATTTTTTAAAATATTTTAAATATATTTCTTAAATATTAAAAAAACTTTAAAAATTAATTTTTTATTTTAAATATATAATTTTTATTTTAATTATTTTTTATTTTTTATTTTAAATATTTTATTTTATTTTATAAATATTTAATTTTTTAGTTATGTGTTTAGTTACGATTTGAGTGTGGAGTTTTGAATTATGTGTTTGATTATGAGTTTTGAAAATAGTTTTTGAATTGAGTTTTAAGTTAAGTGTTTGGTTATGATTTGAGTGTAAATGTTATGTTTTTAGTTTAAAATATTTACAAAACAAAATAAAATATTTAAAATAAAAAAAAATTAAATAAAAACTATATATTTAAAATAAAAAAGATAAAATTTTCTTAAATATTTTTAAAAAATAAATTCAAAAAATTTTAAAATACAACCCAAAATTCAAAAATTAAAAACTCAAGGGTAAATTACAAATACATCCCTGAGATTTACTTAAATTACAAATCACCCCCTGTGATTCTAAAAATTATATTATGCCCCTAAGGTTTCTAATTTCATAACAAATAGATTCTTTTATTGATAAATCATCCAATTAATTAACAGTTTTTAATAATGTTAAAATTTTATTTCAATTAATAATTCAGATAATTTTATTATTGTATAGGTGAACAGTTAGGAATTTCACTTTTTCAATTAATTCTGTTAAATAAAATTTTTTAATAAGGAGATATTTGTAATTTTTCAAACCACATGAGACAATTCGTATTTTAAGGAAATCTCAGAGGGTGTATTTGTAATTTACCCAAAACTCAAAATACAATTAAAAATTCTTTTCAAAATTTATAACCAAATAAATTTTTTCTTTTTAAAACTTAACTTACAATCCCATACTTAAATTATAATTCCAAAACTCAACTAAACTAAAACCTAAATTTATGGACCATATTCACTGTGATGTGACCCATATCATACTCTATGCACTTCACTTTCAAGGTAAGTTTTAAAATAAATTTCATGGCACATAGCATTTTTGTGTTTGTATAAACTTTCTATCTGTAAATTATTTTAACTTTCTAGACAAATCGATAATCTGTATTTATTGAAAATCACTTTTGTTCACAAAAAGTATACAAACAAAATATAGTGTATGATTTGTGATGTTTGATGTATTAGGTAGAAATAACTTAAATAAGCTAATTATTTAGAAGTTGAAAAAATGATGCTTTTAACTTATACCTTTTTATTATTAACTTGTAACTGTAAGAATTTTTCTTAAATATGGCCTAGTGTGACTTATGCATAATTATACTAGATTCATCTTATTAAGCAAGATATATGTATATCAATTAGATGGTAACGAATTATTGATGAATGCACCTGTATATACATAATGTATAGAAGACTAATGGAGATAGTATCAATGCATTGAATGTGATAGATTCATCATGAATGAATCTTAGAGATGCATTATGTATCTATTATGAATGTAAAAAATACATTAATCTATCTAATGAGTTCATTAATATAGAAGATGCATTATGTATCATGAATGTAAAAGATACATTAATCTATTTAATGAAACTCATTGAATGAGTGGATTATTTGATAGGAAGAATATTAGTATAAATAGTGTAAGGTCCCAAACCACACTCTCCATCACAAAACTCAAGTTGTCACCACAAGAAGGCTCTCATCACCTAGAGAGAGAGCAGTGGTTTGAAGATCTTAGACAAGTAAAAAACTTGAAGATCAAGGTCTTCTATTCAAAGTTTATCTTTTTTCAAAGAGGATTTCATACTATCATGGATCAAGGTATGTATACACTTATTTTGTATAGTAGAAATCCATATAATTTTCATGTATAGAATTGAATCCTTAATAGTTTTTAGTTTATGTTTCGCAAAGTTTTCTATCAATTGGTATTAGAGCATTGTTCTCAATTCTGATGCATGAAACGTAGAAGTATGAATTTTATTTTATGATGATATTTTGTGTAACAAGTGCATAACCTTGATTTACACTTGTCCAATTTTATTTTTATTTTTGGCCAATCTTCTATTTTATTGATATTAAAATAAAAATTGAAAATTATTGAACAAGTAGTAATTAAAATAATGTCTTATGTACTTATAGGCCATGTTTGTTTGGGTGGACTGGATTAGTATTCCCATGACTAATAGTCCTAGGACTACGAATCCGTTGGATTATGTAACGTATCTTAAATAATAGTTAAGTTTAAAATAATTAGTCCGTATTTTAATTGTTTAACCAAACATCGGATTAATAATTTTATTGGACTATTAGTCCAATCCCAAGCTCATATCCACCCAAACAAACATGGCTATAATGTTTTGTTACACATCTTATGAGTTGAAACATTGTTGATCAGCCCAACGGAGGTTCAACACTATGTATGTTTGAACAACCGAGATGATTAGTATAATAAATATAGCAATAATTTTTTCTGCCCAACGGTGATAAGCTTCTCACGTGCTTTAGTTAATAAAATAAAATAAAAGACATTTAAGTTTTTCTGCCCAACGGTGATAAACTCGTTACGGTCTTAATGATTATTTTATTTTAAGTTGTTTATTTTTATTAGTCATCTCATTTACTTTTATGAATTGTTAAAATATATTGTTATTCGGCTCAACGGAAGGATAACTTGATTTCGTATCTAACTAATTATGTTTTCTTATGTTTTCTAGTTAGATATATTTAACTTGTGGCGTTATTTTTATGACATGTGAAAAGAAGTTTTCTTAATTATATTATGTAATGGATATTATGTGTTTGCAGCATTGAATCCTACTGCAATTAATAGTTACTGGTCTGGTATTAAAGCTTTGAGTGGAACTAATTTTAAGAAATGGAAGGAACAAATTGAAATTGTTTTGAGAATTATGGATTTAGACTATGCATTAAGAGAGCTAACTCCTACAAAGCCTAATGATATAAGTTCTAAGGAACACATGGCTTTATATGAAAAATGAGAACGCTCTAATCGCTTAAGTCTAATGATTATGAAAGACTCAATTACACTTGCAACTCAAGGAGCAATCCCTGTTTTTGAAAGTGTAGTGAGCTATATGAAATCTATTGAAGAACAATTCATTGGAACTTCCAAATCCCTTGCTAATACTCTCATGATTAAAATGATGACAATGAAATATGATGGTTTGAGTGGTGTTCGTGAACATATCTTAAAGATGAATGACATGGCCTCTCAATTAAAAGAAATAGACATGGAAATTTCTGAAGGTTTTCTTGTTTATTTCATTATGACTTCTCTTCCTGCGCAATTTGGTCCTTTTAAGATCAATTATAATGCGCAAAAAGATAAGTGGAAGATGAGTGAGTTAATTGCCATGTGTGTTCAAGAAGAAGAGAGGCTTAAAGCTGAAAGGCCTAATATGGGTCACCTTACCACCTTGGGTCCAACCAAAAAGATTTTCAAGAAAGGCAAAAGTAAGAAGAAGAAGAATGCAAATGATGAAACTCACCTGGTTAATGAAGAAAATAAGATTCGATGCCATTTCTGTCAAAAGAAAGGTCACATAAGAAAAGACTGTCCAGGTTTTAAAAATTGGTTGGACAAGAAAGGTAACACTCAATGCTCTGTGTCATGAATCCTTTTGGCTAGATGTTCCACCAAATTCTTGGTGGTTTGACACTGGTGCAAGTATTCACATAACAAATTCCATGTAGGGATACCTTACAAGTCGGAAACTAAATAAAGGAGAACGAACCATTACAGTTGGGAATGGAATAGAAGTGGACGCTGAGGTTATTGGCACCCTCCGTCTAATTTTAGACTCTAGTTTCATTTTAGAATTACTAAACACTTTTTATGTTCTTGTTTTTACTAGAAACCTAATTTCTGTTTCACAACTCGATTCATGTGGTTATGAATTTAAGTTTGGAAATAATAGAGTCTCTTTATTCCACAATTCTCATATGATTGGTTCTGGTATTTTATATGGTAATCTTTATTCATTGAATTTAGATTCCACTTATACAAAATCTCTTTTATCCTTTAATGTAAACGACTTGGTAAATAAAAAGAGAAAGCGAGTGAATGAAAATTCATCCATGTTGTGGTATAAGCGTTTGGGCCACATATCATGAGAAAGGATGGAACGTCTTATTAAAGACGGAATTTTAAGTTCACTTGATTTTTCTGATTTTAGTACTTGTGTGAATTGCATTAAAGGAAAATACACAAAGACAAAGAAAAAGGGTGCTACTAGGACTACTGAATTATTAGACCCAATTCATATTGATATATGTAGTCCCTTTACTGTTCCAACTATTTCTGGACATAAATATTTTATTATTTTTATTGATGACTTTTCTAGGTATACTTATGTGTATCTTATTCGTGAAAAATCAGAAGCATTGGATATGTTCAAACTCTATAAAGCTGAAGTTAAAAATCAACTTGGCAGACAGATTAAAAGTGTAAGATTTGATAGAGGTGATGAATATTATGGTAGAATCACTGAGTCGGGTCAAAATCCAAGTGTTTTTGCTTTTTTTTTTGGTTGAGAATGGTATTGTTGCTAACTACACAATGCCTGGTACATCTAAGCAAAATGGTGTAGCTGAGACACAAAACCGTACTCTTTTGGACATGATGAGAAGCATGATGAGTAACTCTTCTTTGCCAGATTACTTGTGGGGTGAAGCTTTAAAAACTGTTGTATATGTTCTTAATAGGTGATTAAGGCCGAAATGTACATCATTGAGGCCGTTAATTAGAATCTCTTAACTTCACTTGCTGGTCAAACTGTATATTTTATGTGTGTTGAGTGTCAATTAGGTTGTACATCGTCGGAGCATAAAATGAGCAAAAAGACAGAATTTGGGCAGAGTTGACTTTCCCGCACGTGCGTTGACTTTTTCCGAACGTGCGTTGACTTTCCCGCACGTGCGTTGACTTTTTCTGGAAAAGTCAAACCGACGTTTTAAACCTGTTTGGACGAGATTGGAAGCATAAAAAGAGAAGAAAAAGGCTGGATTAGGGTTCTGAAATTGTTTTGACCTAAAGAGGGAGGCTAGGGTTTGAAAGAAGAGGAAGAAACAAAAAGCTTCAAGGATGTCTCCCATGGTGATTCCTTCTCCTTCTACTTCCTTCCACTCCTCCATGCGTGGCTAATCTTCTTTTCTAGGGTTTTGATGAAACCCTAGCCATGTAATTATGCAGTTTTCTTTTTTGATTTTATATTATGTAAGGTTTGAACCATTGTATGGTGTTTTAGAAATTCTTTATATATGATCTTCATTATCTTTTCAAATATTTAATTTTCTGTGATTGTTGAATATTATCCATACATGAGTTTTCTATTGCTTCACATTCAAGGTATGGGACGAACCATGCTACGAGGAACGAGTCGTATCACTACCCTAGTTTAGAGTGAACGATTCGTATTGCTTGAGATGGTTCGTGCTCGTACATTGAATGTGATGATATTCTTGTTAAATGCTTTGAGCTTGTAGTTGTGAAGCATTAATTCGTTCAAACCATAGCATAATTAATTTCAATTGGAAACCCTAATTATCTGGTTAGTAGTGAATTCTCTACCCTAGGATTTTTCCCCAATTTAGTAAATCCAATTTCATTTATTATCGATAATTTAATTCCTTAGTTTAATTTATTTGTTATTAAATTAGGTTATGATCATTCAATCTTTTTATCAAAATTAATTTAGGAATTTAACAATTAAATTAGTTTAATTTCACAATAGTCCCTGTGGATCGATACCTGGACTTACCATTATTCTAATAGAATTTGGTATAGTTTAGTATTTAATTTTGGTGTGTTCAACGACCCATCAAATTTTGGCGCCGTTGCCGGGGACTTCTGGCAAAATTAGTTAATTTAAAGTTACATTCTTATTTTAATTTTTAGTTTAGGATTTTATGCTTTTGGTGTTGCTAAGTGTGCAGAGTGTTTGAAATTGGAGCTATCACTGAAGTGCAAGCGGAGCGCAGCCGAGCTTTAAAAAAAAAAAAAACCGCAGTGCTAAAGTGAGTAAACAGAAGCAAACACTCACAAGCAAAGCACCAAAGTGCTAAAACAGAAGTCAAAGCTCAAACAGAGGTTGGAGACAACGTCTACACGTCAAGCATCTGCAAGGCGAGTAAAGCGTTTTCGTTAAACCGCTGTGAGTATTTCTTCCTTTGGTATTTTGCTTTCATACTTAGTGCACAGAGTCGGAACTTGTTGTGTGTGTTTGGGTAGTGTATGCACGGGCGTCGTTCTTGTCGCCCTGAATTGTGGAGTTTGGACCTTGAACTAGAAAGGACCCTTAGGAGACTTAGGACCTCTGCCCGTATTCCTAGGCTTGAATATTCATACATTGAGCCATTAGAGATGGCAGATCCTAATGTCCCGAATGTGCCCAACCGGACACTTAAGGATTATTTTACACCCACTGCATATACATCACCATCATGTATCCAATTGCCCAACACCACTGCTGCTCATTATGAGATTAAGTCCAACACCATACAAATGCTCCCATCATTCCATGGACTAACTCATGATGACCCTTATAAGCATTTGAATGAATTTCTGGAAATTTGCTCGACAGTAAGGATCCAGAATTTCACAAATGAGGCCTTAATGTTGCGATTGTTTCCATTCTCGTTAAAGGATAAAGCCAAACACTGGCTAAATTCTTTACCTGCTAATTCAATCACAACTTGGGACCAATTACAGCAACGGTTTTTGGAGAAGTACTTTCCCATAGGTAAAACCAACCAGCTTAGGCGAGCCATCACAAACTTTGCTCAAATAGATGGCGAGCAATTCCATGAGATGTGGGAAAGACTTAGAGACCTTCTCCAACAGTGTCCCCACCACCAAGTGCCTGATTGGCAACTTGTTCAAACATTCTATTATGGCTTAACTGAGCCACACCGCCAAATGGTGGACTCGTCCTGTGGTGGGACATTTATGTCTAAAAATGATGCCGAGGCATGGCAATTGTTTGAGAACTTAAGTGATAATTCCCTTCACCATGCCTCCGCAGCCCGGCAAGTCCGGCAACCCGTAGTTGGAGCCCCAAAAAGAGGGGGCATTTATGGAGTCGGGCAAAACCTAGAGTTAGCCCAACAAGTAGAGGCACTGTCCCGCAAGATAAACCACTTATTAGCTACGGGACATGCCCCTACCCAGCAAGATCAGCCTCAATTCCGTGAGGCATGTGTTATATGTGCGAGCCCTGCTCATGACTTGAGTGAGTGCCCTTCGGCATCACAATTTCCGGAGTTAGTCCAAGAGCATGTGAATGTGGCTCAAGGATTCTCCAACCCGGGTAATGACCCATACTGCAACACATATAATCCGGGATGGAGAAATCACCCTAACCTCTCATGGAGACCCCCTTCACAAGGCACTTCTTATAATTCTCCACCACCAAGGCAGAATTTTAATAATTTTGCCAACCAATCATCCTACCAACCACCGCAACCTTATCGACCCCCACAACTGTACCGGCAACCACAACCCCCGCCTGTCCCTCAGGGCAACTCTGTCTTTGAAACTTAGGTGTTGGAAGTTCTCTCAGAACTTAAGGGGTTAGCACCAATAGTTCACTCCCACACTCACTCTGTTGCCAAGATAGAGACCCAATTGGGTCAAATAGCGAACTACATGAATCGGAGAGAGGAGGGAAAATTACCAAGTCAAACTGTGGCCAACCCTAAGGGACAATACGGGGCAGAGAGTTCGGGTGGGAATGGTAAGCAACCTGAGCAAGTGCAGGCGGTGGTTGCTTTGAGAAGTGGTAGGGAGTTAGAGCCTCAGTCGGTTGCGCCAGATGCAACTAGAGTTAAGAAGGGTGACCATGGGGGTACACCTAATGAGAGCAAGGGTGAGGGGGAAACACTTAAGAGGGATAAGTTAGTCCCTAGCACTCCATATGTGCCTAAGGCACCCTTTCCCCAATGCCTCGATGCACCGTCCCCTTTTAATAAGAAGGCGGCATTTATGGAGGCAATGATGGATGTCTTTAAACAAGTAAAAATCAACCTCCCCCTATTGGAGGCGATTAAGCAAGTACCATCATATGCCAAATTTCTGAAGGACCTTTGTACGCAAAAGCGTAAATCTAGGACACATGTGTCCCAAAAGGTCCTACTCACGGAGCAAGTAAGCTCCATCTTGTTAAATGACACACCTCCTAAGCTTAAGGACCCGGGTGCCCCAACCATTGCATGCATTATAGGGGACCATTTCATTGATAGGGCCTTATTAGATTTAGGGGCTAGTGTCAATTTATTGCCGTACTCTGTGTACGAGGAATTTGGGCTTGGCGAGTTGAAGCCCACTACTGTTACTCTTCAGTTGGCTGACCGGTCCCTCAGAGTGCCACGTGGCATGATTGAGGATGTGCTAGTTAAGGTTGATAGGTTCTACTTCCCTGTTGACTTTTTGGTGTTAGATATGGAACCGGTAACCAGTTCTAAGAAACAAATCCCAGTGATCTTAGGTCGACCTTTCTTGGCTACGGCCAATGCATGCATAAATTGTCGGACCGGGGTTATGGAAGTTTCATTTGGCAACATGCAAGTGAAACTTAATGTTTTCCAAGCATCCCAACAACCTCATGAGAGAGAGGAGTGCTTATTAGTGGATGTTGTGGATGAGATTGTGGAGGAGGCTTTGCCCTCCATTCTTGTAGAGGACCCTTTAGAGGCTTGTCTAGGTCATTTTGGGTTTGAAAATTTTGATATTGATGGGTCAGTTAAGGAGGTTTTGAAATTGTTGGATGCGGGTATCATATACCCCATCTCAGATAGCAAGTGGGTGAGTCCCACACAAGTGGTGCCCAAGAAATCGGGCATCACCGTTGTTGAGAATGAGGGAGGAGAGTTAGTCCCCCCACGAACCACTACTGGGTGGCGAGGCTGCATTGATTATAGGAGACTAAATTCCTCGACTATGAAGGATCATTTTCCTTTACCCAGGGGTTTGATGGACCCATTTTATTATGATTGATAGATTGATTCCTTATTCTTTTTTCTTCCCCTTCTATGTTATTTTGTTTTTCTTTGTTCTTGTCATGCTTTATTTGCGTCTAGGAGACTTTAAATCCTCTAAAGGTGTAATTCCTTTGGTGTTTGCCGTGCCCGAACGGCATCTGACGGTCTGGTATAGCCACCTAACCGTGTTTGTAGTGAGTTCCTAGGAGACCAACTGAGACGGTGGAAACTAGAGTTCGAATGGCAAAGCCTAGAACACAAAGGTTTGGGATTTCCGAGACTAGAGTCTGGTTTAAATACCCAGGGGTGTGGAGATTGCTTCAAAACTACCTCGGCTTGAACTCTGTATGGTAGCCCCATAGGTTGAGGTAGCTTTATGCGCCTCGATTCTGGATACCGAATCAACCTAGTCTGTCACCCTGTTGGAGAATAGGGAAAGTTACAAATACAGTTAGGGAGAAAAGTAGTACCCGTGGTTTTCGCGTGAAGATTATACCTTTAGCGGGCATTCCATTATTTTCTTATGTTTTATATTTATTTCGGATGTCAATTGAAGGTAGAAATACTTAGTTTATGATTTTTTATTTTATTTTTATTTTTTTAAAAAAAAATAAATAAAAAAAAAAAAAAGTGTTATGCTTATTCAATTAAAAAAAAAAATATTGTTATACATGTTCATTTGTAAACAAATACAAATATAAGATTAAAAAAAAAAAAAAAAAAAAACAATTTCCCGCATGTGCGGCACTGTGCACGCACATGCGGCACCAAATCTCACAAAACATAGTTGCCCTCTGCTTAATAAGCAGGTGCGGAGGGCAGCTGCGTTGACCACGCCGCACGTGCGGCTTGGGCCCCACACGTGCGGGACGCAAGATTCTTAAAAAAAAAAAAAAAAAAAATTTGCGCGCCTGGGTGAAATCGCCGCACGTGCGGCCTGGCCCCGCACGTGCGGGACATTTGTGCAATTGAGAGCTTGCACCCTGCTATTAAAGCAGGTGCGCCGCCAAGTACGGTAAAAGCTAACATTTGTTGTATTTTATTTATTATTTTAATTTTTTTTTTACTTTTTTTTTTAAGTAAATAAATTTTAAATAAATACATATATAAATTTTAAAACTAAATAAATAAATATACAATTATTCTATTTATAATTTTTTTTATTAAAAAAAAAATTTCGAATTTTAATTTTTTTTATTTTTAATTTTCTATTTTGCAAAAAAAAAAAAAAAACCTTTAGAAATAGTGGTACTAACACTAATCCTAATTTAGTTTTTTTTATTTGTTCTATTTGTTTAGTGTAAATTGCTTCGTAGTGATTCTGGTTAGTTTAATTAGTTAGTGACATTTGGTTTTATTCTTGTTTTCCTTATACTTGTGTAGTTCGTGATTTTATTTTTATCTTAGTCTATGATGTCATTGTTCATATAATTACTAAGTAGTTTAGTTGTTATTTTATTTTATTTTCTGCAGTTTTATTTCATTTTCTTCTCTTCAATTTAAAAAAAAAAAAAACTTTAAAAAAAAATTTAAAAAACAAAAAAAAAATGGTTATTTCTGGTTATTTTATTCTATACTTAGTCTATTTTGTAGTTTAGTTATTTTATAATTTCGTTTAATTTAGTTTATTTTATAGCTTAGTTAATTTAATTTACTGACATTTTACTTCACTTATTTAATTAATTTCGTTTTTACAACAACCAAAAAAAAAAAAAAAAAAAACAACAAAAAACAAAATTAAAAATGTGTATATGTTACTCTCTGCCTACCTGGATGTGCACCTACAATTCTGGTAATTTTCTCTCATTTCTCTTTACTTTTCCATTGAGGACAATGTCATATTCAAGTTGGGGGATGAGGGTTATATTTTATTTTGTGCATTCCTATTTAGCTCATAATTCATGCTTATACCTGTTTCACTTGACTGCATTACTTCACCTAATGTGACTTTTTGCTAGTAGGGTGATGATATTTGCATATGTTATTTGGAGATCATAGTAGACTTGTATGAAAAGGATTTATTGGGTAGATACTTGCATGCCATGTTTGCACGAGGAGAGTTGTCTGTGTTTGTGATTTTAGTACACTTGTCATGAGTATGTCTTAATTCACATGAACACACTATCATAGCGGTGATCTTTTTATTATAATCCCTAGTGTACATCATTGATAATAGCTATAGTTGCAGAAAAGAATAAATGAGGAGCCAAGATTCTCACCAAAAAAAAAAAAAAAAAAAAAAAAAAAAAAACACACTTAACTGGTTTGGGTCCGTAGCCTTTTTAACTCGAGTTATTAAGCCCGTAGGGGTGTCTCTACACTTAATGCCCTAAAACCGTCTGGTTTGGGAGTCATTGGCCCAAAACTTGCTACATGGGTTAATTAGAAAGCTTAAGGGACTTGGACATTGCACAGTTAAGGAAAAATAAGAAGAATGACTTGTTCGGATTCGTAGCCTTTTCAACTCGAGTTATTAAGCCCGAAGGGGTGTCTTTACACCTAGTGCCCTAAAACCGTCTGGTTTGGGAGTCATTGGCCCAAAACTTGCTACATGGGTTAATTAGAAAGCTTAAGGGACTTGGACATTGCACAGTTAAGGAAAAATAAGAAGAATGACTTGTTCGGATTCGTAGCCTTTTCAACTCGAGTTATTAAGCCCGTAGGGGTGTCTTTACACCTAGTGCCCTAAAACCGTCTGGTTTGGGAGTCATTGGCCCAATGCTCGTTACACGGGTTGATTAGAAAGCTTAAGGGATCAAGACATTGCACAGTCATTTAAAAAAATAAATAAATAAATAAATAAATAAATAAACTTTTTAAAATCTTGGCTGCAACAGGTTAGCTTTTCTGTATATGATGGGTGTTATTATGAGTTACACTGGGCTATTATAGTGGATAGTTAACTAATATGGAGATTGCACTTTACACCGAGGGTACTCATGACTTGTCTACTAGCATGCACAAGTATAGTGAACTTTACTTTTGTATTAACTGAATTATGGTTTTGACTCAATAGGTTCCTTCATACTTGTCCACTGTGTCTTTAATGACTCATGATGTCTAAATATCACACTGTAGTGGCACATTAGTTGATGGTTAGGTGGAGTAATGTGGTCATTTGTTGTTGAGTATATATGAATATGTTAATGTTTGTGGGTATCATTTCTGGAAACCCTCACGAGACTTTACTCGTCCACTTGCGGTAACCTTGTGGTTCAAAGGCTTGTTGCATATGTTAAATGCAACCGTTTTCCCACGAAAGAGGAAATAGATAGATTTTGTTTAATTTTATTTTATTTTACTTGCTTGAGGACTAGCAAGTAGTAAGTTGGGGGATGTGATTAAGGCCGAAATGTACATCATTGAGGCCGTTAATTAGAATCTCTTAACTTCACTTGCTGGTCAAACTGTATATTTTATGTGTGTTGAGTGTCAATCAGGTTGTACATCGTCGGAGCATAAAATGAGCAAAAAGACAGAATTTGGGCAGAGTTGACTTTCCCGCACGTGCGTTGACTTTTTCCGCACGTGCGTTGACTTTTCCGCACGTGCGTTGACTTTTTCTGGGAAAGTCAAACCGACGTTTTAAACCTGTTTGGACGAGATTGGAAGCATAAAAAGAGAAGAAAAAGGCTGGATTAGGTTCTGAAATTGTTTTGACCTAAAGAGGGAGGCTAGGGTTTGAAAGAAGAGGAAGAAACAAAAAGCTTCAAGGATGTCTCCCATGGTGATTCCTTCTCCTTCTACTTCCTTCCACTCCTCCATGCGTGGCTAATCTTCTTTTCTAGGGTTTTGATGAAACCCTAGCCATGTAATTATGTAGTTTTCTTTTTTGATTTTATATTATGTAAGGTTTGAACCATTGTATGGTGTTTTAGAAATTCTTTATATATGATCTTCATTATCTTTTCAAATATTTAACTTTCTGTGATTGTTGAATATTATCCATACATGAGTTTTCTATTGCTTCACATTCAAGGTATGGGACGAACCATGCTACGAGGAACGAGTCGTATCACTACCCTAGTTTAGAGTGAACGATTCGTATTGCTTGAGATGGTTCGTGCTCGTACATTGAATGTGATGATATTCTTGTTAAATGCTTTGAGCTTGTAGTTGTGAAGTATTAATTCGTTCAAACCATAGCATAATTAATTTCAATTGGAAACCCTAATTATCTGGTTAGTGGTGAATTCTCTACCCTAGGATTTTTCCCCAATTTAGTAAATCCAATTTCATTTATTATCGATAATTTAATTCCTTAGTTTAATTTATTTGTTATTAAATTAGGTTATGATCATTCAATCTTTTTATCAAAATTAATTTAGGAATTTAACAATTAAATTAGTTTAATTTCACAATAGTCCCTGTGGATCGATACCTGGACTTACCATTATTCTAATAGAATTTGGTATAGTTTAGTATTTAATTTTGGTGTGTTCAACGACC
The DNA here is from genome assembly GCF_055761805.1 of Camellia sinensis. Taxonomy (NCBI): domain Eukaryota; kingdom Viridiplantae; phylum Streptophyta; class Magnoliopsida; order Ericales; family Theaceae; genus Camellia; species Camellia sinensis. The sequence goes on from NC_138974.1 coordinate 72,803,258, forward strand.
CATCAATAGGGTTTTTAATAAGGTTGTGCCTGTAACTCCTTATGAGTTGTGGATTGGTAGGAAACCTAATTTGAATTATTTACATGTATAGGGTTGTCCTGCTGATGAAATTGAGTTGGTTTTGATGAATTGGAAGTCAATGTACACATGCATATAAGAAATTGCCATGAATTTGTATGTTTGAGCTTGAAATACATGATCTATGTTGAATTTTGATTGAAGTTCATGCTTTTGGTCATCTCTACATCATGTAAATTGAGAATGGAAGCTATATCTCACATGCATGTATAATTCATAAGAGTATGAGTTTTGAATACATGAATTTGTTATGTTGGAAATAAGTTTGGTGCAATTTGGGGCATGCATGTAATTAATTCATGAGATTTGAGCTTCATAATGTGATGAATTTGGTGTTGTATCATGTTAGTAAATGTGTATGTGAAGCTTGGTTCATAATATGCAAGATACATGGGTTTGAATGCAAGATTGAACTTCAAGCAGTTTGCTGGAATTTCCAGAAATTGGCATGTCCGCTCGAGCGGGGAAAGCGCCGTTCGAGCGTGAAAATGTTAGTTCCCAGAACTTTTACAGACTTTGGTGTCCACTCAAGCGGGGAGGTTCACGCTCGAGCGTCAAGCCATGTAGTTTGACATTCAGCTCGAGCGTCCGAAGTCACGCTCGTGCGTATTATTGAGGTAACCAGCACTTTTGCAGATAGAAGAGGTCCGCTCGAGCGGGGGATCCTGCGCTCGAGCGGGGAGCCCTGTTTTTGAAATTTTAAAAATATGTTTCGTGTTTCATTTTTCCGTTTTCCTTCATTTCTAAGCACTCTTAGGCATACATTAAGCATTGTGAATGAATTAAAAGAATAAGAAAGAGGTCTAAGAGGGATGAATGAATTAAGAACGGATTGAATCAATTGTGACCCATATGTGTTATGTAATGTGTAGGGTCGAATTCCAGGGCAAATCCACCGGCAGAACACTGTGAGTAATATCTTAGTAAAGATATTTGAAGTATGTTATTTGTCCAAATGCTTATTTCCATATCAATCTTATAAGTTTGTTAAATTGAATTGTGGACAAATATTTGTTATGCCATATGGTTGGGCCAAAGGCCGTTGGATACAATTGACTGGGCCAAAGGCCGTTTGACATGAATGATTGGGCCAAAGGCCGTCAGATATGGTTTGATATGAATGATTGGGCCAAAGGCCGTTTGACATGAATGATTGGGCCAAAGGCTGTTGGACACCGTTTGATATGAATGATTGGGCCAAAGGCCGTTTGACATGGACGATTGGGCCAAAAGCCGTTGGACATCAATGATTTGGGCTTGAGGCCGTCTGTTAAGGACGTAGTGGGCCAGAGGCCGTTTGATATGTTCAGGCTTGAATCACCTAATGTACTAAATAATGCACGAAATAGAATACTAAATGGGCCCAAGGCCATTTGATATATTTGAATCTCATTCGTGTACCTTCTTTATTTGATATTATTCACTGGGCTTTCGCTCACACTCATTCATGTGTATGTAGGTGAGCCAAGGGATGTCCAAACCCAACCTCGGTGAAATATGTGAGAAACAGTCAAGGTTTTGAAGAGTCAGCCCAAACGTCTCACGCACGAGACTTGTCTTTGCCTCTTTTGTTCTTTTGATATAGTTTTGTTATATCGACGAAAACATTGGATTACTTTTGTATATAAACTTTGGGTTTGACTGACTTAGACTTGAATGATCCTGTATGTACAGAACTTTGTGTTATTATCCCTTCGATGTGAGTTATTAACATGTATATATATGGATTGTTACGATGTGCCATGTAAGCACAGCTCTATGGACAAAAGTTTTAAATTTGCTTCCGTTTGGCCGCTTTACTCTGATGAGATGTGTCGTGTTTGGTTTGAAGCCGCAGGTAATCCCTTGATTACTGGCCGGTTATGTCCTTAACCCATAGGGGCGGGTTCGGGCCATGACACATTCCCCCCTACTCCAAGCCAATCCGAGGCTGAGTCCGAGGGGGAGGGGGAAGCTGATGCCGAGAAGACGGAAGAGGCTGCTGGGGCCAAGTCCCCAACTCTGAATGAGCAAGTTGACTTGACTCAGGATGAGGAGGATGAAGTCTCAAAGGGCGCCTCCTCCCAGAAGACAATCTCCGAGGTACCTATCGCCGAGAGGAGCATCGATATGACTCTTCAAGAGATCGACGCTGAGCTCGAGGCTGAGAAGGCTGCCGAGAAGTCTTCTCAACTATCTTCTGGGATCGAGACCCAGCCTGCCGAGTAGTCTTGTTTATAATTTTTTCGTTTGTTTCTTATACCATGTACTTTTTTCTTACTTTTGAAATAATGTTTTAGCTTTAATTTGGCCAACGTGCCACCTTTGTAACCCGAACAAGTAATCTCTTTGTCAGGTCGAAGTGCCTTTTTCCTTTTTAATGCAAGTACATGCTTTCTCTTGGTTTTACTAAGTGTTTGAATGCTTGTCTGTCTTGTATTCTTCCATACTTAAAATATTCTACATGTTTCTTCAAAGTACACCTTAACTGTGTAATTTCCTCGGGATAAAATACCTCGGATATACTAGTAGTTTTATCTCGGTCTTGAACTAACACTTGAAAATATTTTTGATATTATTTTCACAAGTGTTATTTACAATTTGCCAGCTCACTCTTCTTACCAAGGCTTCTGTCTTCCACTATTTTCCAAATCTTGGTAATATGGTAATCTCGGCAATATTTTGCAAATACTTCTTTAGAAATAACTTTGGCTTAACTTCAACTTGTAAATTGTTCTTAATTTCAACAAGTGTTAAACCAATTTTCTTTCAACATGACCCCGACTTAACTTCAACTTGTAAATTCTTCTCTGTATTTCAACAAGTGTTAAACCAGTTTTAGCATGTAAACTCCAGTCTTCCGAGAATTATTCTCCAACTCTCTACCCCCTAATGTGAACTTAAGTTCCATTTGGATTCTCATTAAGCACGTGGCTTTGATCTTGTCGCCGAGATCAGATTCAAACAGAGGCTAGCTGAAGTCATTAACCTCGGTCTCCCTGTTAATCTAACTGATATAGGTTAATTCAACTTAGTTCAACTCTATTATATGCAAGCAGAAACTCTGCCATATAATAAGTCTAAGTTATTCGTCATGTTTCAATCAGAAACATCGCCAACTTAGTTTAACTCTATTATATGTGAGTAGAAACTCTGCCATATAATAAGTCTAAGTTATTCGTCATATTTCAATCAGAAACATCGCCAACTTACTGATCAATCATACTGCACAAAAAATTAAGCTAAAATTTTATTATTACTTCGGCTAATAGCAAAAAACTTTAAAAAACAAGAAAATCTAATGATAGAAAAACTTCAGATTGCTAGTATTCCAGGGTCTTGGCAGCTCTTTGCCTTTACTGTCTTCAAGCCGATATGCCCCATTGCCCAAGACCGAGATGATTCTATAAAGTCCCTCACAATTTGGGCCAAGCTTGCCTCTCTGGGATCCTTCCTTTTGCCGACGACTTTTCTCAGGACGAGGTCCCCAACTTGAAACTCCCGTGGGTTGACCTTTTTATTGTAAGCCCTGGCAAGCTGCTGCTGGTATGTCCCCAGCTGAATTGCTGCTTTCTCCCTTCTTTCTTCTAGTAGGTCCAGATCTCGGGCTAAGAATGCATCATTAGTCTCATTCTTCACTCCCTGGGTTCTGATTCCTGGGATGCCGACCTCTAATGGGACTACTGCCTCTGTGCCAAAAACCATGGCAAATGGGGATTTCCTAGTTGATCTTCTCAGCGTCGTCCAATATGCCTAGAGTACACTGGGCAACTCATCCACCCATTTTCCCTTTGCTGCGTCCAGCCTTTTCTTGATCCCATCCAAGATGACCTTATTGGATGCTTCTGCTTAACCATTACTCTAAGGAAAGGTTGAAGTAGAGTAATAATTCTTGATCTTGTACTTTGCACAGAAGCTCTTGATTAGCTTACTGTCAAATTGTGTACCATTGTCTGCAATTATTGCTCTTGGGATCCCAAATCTGGTGATGATATTTTTCTATATAAAATTCTTCATATCAACATCTCGAATCTTTGCGAGGAGTTCAGCTTCCATCCACTTGGTGAAGTAGTCTGTTGCCACTAGCAGGTACTTCCTCTGTCTAGTTGCTTGAGGCAGTTGTCCAACAAGATCCATGCCCCATTGGGAAAATGGCCAAGGGCTGGACACTAGGTTTAAGTCTGCTGCTGGTTGATGTATCAAAGGTGCAAATCTCTGGCACTTTTCACACTTCTTGACATAAGCTTCAGTATCTTTTTGCATATAGGGCCACCAGTCCCCTTGAGTAATGGCCCTGTGAGCAAGTGACCTGCCCCCAGTGTGGCTTCCACATACTCCTTCATGTATCTCATACAAGAAGTCTTCAACAAGTGAATGATGCACACACCTCAAAAGGGGACCAGTAAAAGACCTTCTGTAGAGATGCCCCTCTGCTGTCAGACTGAATCTTGCTGACTTCAGTCTGATCTTTTGTGCTTCTTTATGATCATCTGGCAGTTTTCTTTCTTTAAGGAATGCTATTATTGCATCCATCCAGCTTGATCCCCATCTCCACACACATTACTTCATGCTCTGTGTTCAGTGGTTTTATGCTTGGACTTGATAAGTTGTCCATCATTATCGTCCTTGCCTTTCTAGGTTTTATTGCACTAGCCAGGTTGGCCAGAGCATCAGCATGATTGTTGTCATCTCGGCTAACCTGCTGTAGTCGACAATTCTAGAATAAGGCCACTAGTCTGCCCACCTCCTTTACATAGGCCGACATCCTTTCATCTCGGGTAGCGTATTCGCCTGTTGCCTGGTTGACGATAAACTGGGAGTCACAGAAGACTATTACCTCGTCAATTTTCATTGCTACTGCTAGTTTTAATCCTGGGATCAGTGCTTCATACTCTGTTTCATTGTTTGAGGCTCTAAACCCCAAACGAATGGATTGTTCCAATACCTGCCCATCTGGCGATACTAGCATTACTCCTGCCCCTGCTCCTTGTCGGTTTGAACTCCCATCGACAAACAACTGGAAGGAGTCGCTGATGTAAATACTACATGGCTTGAGTTTCTCTTCTTTCCTCTGTTTGGCTATCCCCATCTGGGTTTCTCCTTGTTCACCTTGGCTCAACGGAGCCCGATGTGTGATGGCGGCTGGTATGAACTCGGCCACGAAGTCAACCAAAACTTGGCCTTTGATTGCTGTTCTAGGTCTGAACTCTAGGTCATATTGGCCCAACACCACTGCCCATCTGGCTATACTTTCTATCAGATCTCCCTGCTGCAACAGGGATTTCAAGGGATGCTCAGTCAACACCACAATTTTGTGGGTTTGAAAGTAATGATTCAGTTTTTTGGAAGCCATTACTAAAGCTAGTGTTAAATTTTTCAACGATATATATCTGGTCTCTGCATCCACTAGGGTCTTACTCACGTAGTAAACTACCCTTTGCTCTCCCTTTTCTTCTCTGATTATTATTGCACTCACTGCATGTTCTGAAATTGCTAAGTACAAGAACAGCTCCTCTCCTGGTACTAGATTTGAGAGAACTGAAACTGTGGTCAAATACTTCTTCAAGTCGTCCAAGGCGACTTCGCATTCTTCTGTCCATAAGAAGTCTGTGGCTTTCTTCACTAAACTGAAGAAAGGTTTACATTTGTCAGAGCTTCTGCTTATGAACCTATTCAGGGCTGCAGCCCTTCCAGTCAACATCTGCACTTACTTTGCCCATGTTGGGCTCTCCAACTCTAAAACGACCTTGATTTGATCGGGCTAGCCTCAATGCCGCTTCTAGTAACCAAGTATCCTAAGAACTTACCAGACCTAACTCCAAATGCGCATTTCGATGCATTGAGTCGGAGCCGATATGTTCTAAGGATGTCAAAAACTACCTTTAGGTCAACCAGATGATTTTCAGGTTCCTTGGTCTTCACGACCATGTCATCTATCTATACCTCCACTGTTCTGCCTATTAGATGCCTGAACATCTTGGTCACTAATCTCTGGTAAGTTGCTCCTGCATTTTTCAACCCAAAAGGCATCACTCTATAGCAATACAGCCCTTTTGGGGTGATAAATGCAGTCTTCTCCTCATTTGGGGGGTACATTACTATCTGATGGTACCCCATGTATGCATCTAGGAAGCTCATCCTTCCATGCCCTTAAGTGGCATCCACCAATTGGTCAATCTTGGGTAGTGGGAAACTGTCTTTGGGACAAGCCTTGTTCAGGCTGGTGAAGTCCACACAGACCCTCCACTTCCCATTCTTCTTCTTTACAACTATCGTGTTTGATAACCATGTCGGGTAATTTACCTCTCGAATGGCCTTGGCCTCCAGAAATTTATCCACTCTCCTCTTCTACTGCCTCGACATGCATCAACGTCGGCCTTCTTGCTCACTGGATGACTGGTTTAGCCGACCTGTCTACATTTAGTTTATGGCAAGTGACCTCGGGGTTAATGCCAGGCATCTTGTACGGCGTCCAGGCAAACACCTCAATGTTTGGTCTCAAGAACGCCTCTAGCTCTTTTTTCTCTTCATCGGCTAAGTTCAAGCCGAGAAGGAAGAAGCACTCTTCGTCTCCTTACTGGACAAGGATTTTCTTCAGGGCTTCCTCACTCTTCTCGGCTGGCTCTTTGTCGACGTCCTCCCGGACTTCCATGTCCTCGCCTTCAATCTCTGCTGGTTCTGCTTCTCGTATGTTGCGGGTGGATTTCATTACTGCCATGGAGTAATTCTTTGCCTGCATTTGATCCCTTTTGACCTCCTCAATTCCATGCTTTGTTGAGAATCATAACAGCTGATGCAATGTTGAGGGAACAGCCCCCATTGTATGCAGCCATGGCTTTCCCAAGATAGCATTATAAGGGGAGGGAGTGTCAATTACTATGAACTCAGTTTTTATCTTCTTAGTGCCAGTCTGCACGTCCAAACTAACTGCTCCCAGGGGCCATGTCGGCATTCCATTGAACCCGACCATTAGACTATTGGATTGTTTCAGATCATCTTGGTGAAGGCCAAGCTCCTTGTAACATCTGACATGCATGATGTCACAAGAGCTGCCTTGGTCAATTAAGATACGCTTCACTTGGCATTCTCCAATCTGGAGGGATATTACCAAGGCATCATTGTGGGGATGCTGTACCATCTCTAGGTCGTCTTCAGTAAAGGACACCATTGGTCGTTGGCACTCGTCTGCCCTAGGTCTTTTCTGTCTGACCTGGTACACATGTTGTAAGTGTTTTACCTTCTGAGTCTCCCCACGTATTTCATTCTCATTGACCTTTGAGTGAATTACATTGATCACCCGAGGTCTGCCTGCCTGCGGTTGTGGTGCTGGAAGAGGCGGTGCTGCCAGTGCCTGAGGTAGTCTTGCTTGCTCTTCCCTTGTTCCAGCCTCGTTTACAAGGTCCCTTAAATGACCTTGTCTTACCAGGTCTTCCAGATGTGCCTTCAGGGCTCTGCACTCCTGAGTCAGATGCGCATCTTCATTGTGGTAAGCACAGTGCTTGTCAAGACTTCTTCCTATAAATTCACCAGGAGCCCTTACTGGTGCTCTGTAATAGGGCTGATTTCGAATTTTCTCCAAGACTTTGTAAATTGGGATTCGGAATATAGTTGTGACTGCCTGTGCAGCTCTTAATCCTATTTCTGGCTTATTGTATCTGCCATTACCTTGGCCTCGCTTTGGCGAGCCGTTTCCCTTCTCTTGTTTCGACGCCTTTGTCCCCGACGTGTCTTCCTTGGCCCTCGCGTACTTCTCAATTCTGGCCATCAGTTCCTCCATACTTTTTGGCTGTGTCTTTGCCAATGATTTTCGAAGTAAACAATCATCTTTCAGGCCGTTCTTAAAAGACACGACCGCCACCTCTTGGTTGCATCCTGGTATCCAGTTGAATACCTCATAGTATCTCTTGGCATAAGCCCTAAGGCTTTCATCATCGCTGATTCTCAGAGCCATCAGGGAGTCTACCCTTAATGGCTGTAGCTTGTTTGTCACAAACCTGGCCACAAACATCTCGGCCAGGCCTTCCTAGGTCTTCACAGTTCCTTTTGACAACTTGTGAAACCAGTCTGATGCAATTTCCCCGAAGGACGAGGGGAACACCTTGCAAAGCAACGGCTCGTTCCCAGTGTATAATGCCATCGAGTTCAGGTATAAGCCGACGTAAAATTTTGGGTCTGACTTACCGTCGTATATTTGGAATCTCGGCATACTGAACCTTTTCGGGGCTTCAAATTTGTCCAACTCTACTGAGAACGGCGTTCTCAGCTTAACCGGGGAGGTTACCTCGGTATCGTGTTGCTTCCTCTGGAGGTAATCTCTCAGATCCTCCTTGGTCCGCCCAGAAGCTCGGTTATCTCCGAATTTTAGTCTTTTCGGTGCACTACTTGCAGTGACATTGTGAGTCCTCTTGGAACTCTTTCCGTTAGTTGCATCGAAACATAGCTCCTTTCCTTGAACATGCCGATGTTCTTTGGGTCATCCTCCTTGGTACGATGCGTCCTCCGTGAATCTCTTTTTATTGACTCTCCTCACCCGACCTCCCTTGAAGGCTGGTGAGAGTGTTCTTTGGTTCTGACGTGCTGGGGGATTACAGGGACTGTTTTCTGCCCTCCCTTTTGCACATTGTTCTTAGCTGTTGGAATCGGCGTGTCTTGTAACGGGAACGATGGCTGCATGACGTTGTTCCGCATCATGAAATTGGCGACTGTTTGTAGGTCCACCAATTTGTCCGCCATTCTCTTCATCTCTTTGTCCCTCTGCAGGCATCTATCTTTCCATACCTGGAGGTCGTCCTCTTTATAATACCCGCTTCGGTCTGATTTCTTTGGTACATCGCCCTCCTAGCCAACGTCTTTATCCCCGTGATTCTTATCACGAGTCTCTTCATTGTAGTTGTCTTCTTCAACGTCAAGGTTAATGTGTTTACCGCTCACAGTAAGGATGCCGTCCCCAACCTTTTCTTTCTGTCCGTTGTTGGCCATCTATTCATCTTTCTTTCCCACAGACGGCGCCAAATTGTGTGTGTCAATTTCCGACCACACTGCCAAATAGGTACTCAGCTAGAGAACACTGGCAGAATAGATTAAGCCCAAACGACCTGTCAACAAAAAGAAAAGATTCCGGCGGTGGTTCGTCCAGCCGGGGGCACTCCGACAATCAAGTCAGTTATCTCTCAAAGATAGCAAAAGTGCTTAACTCACTATTCAGGATACAAAAAGTGTACCTTAGACCCATGAGAGTGCTTCTCTTTTATAGCCAACACTGACCTAATCCCAATAGAAGCCTAACTTCAATGGTCTCTAGATTACTTCTAATCTTGGACTCGCAGTAGGATTGAGATAAACTCTCTAAGAGTCTTATCTTTATCCAAACTGAAGTCCTCGCTTATTTTAGGACTTTTGTCCCTTATCCGCTTATCCCGAATTTCGATATCTTCGCAGATAACCTCGGCCTATCCGAGATCATCTCGGCGCCATGACCAGGACACGTGGCACCTCGGCTGGTACTTTGGTGCCACCTCGGCCACGTGTTGTCACTGAAAAATTATGTCCCCACAATTTGTATATATGCTACAAGTGACAGAGAAATGATTTCTGCTTTGGTGATGTTTCAACTAATTCTTTGTAGAGGAAACATGGGCATTAAAGAGTGTGTATGCTCTATCGATTGTTCTCTTTGGATCGTGCTGGCAAATAAAATGGTAATAACTATATATATACATATTATGGATCCATTTGGTGAGAAACATTTATAGCTAAAACTTTAAAAAGTAATTATAAATTGTCATTTTACTCTCTAATTTTTTACACGTTATTTTATAAAATTTAAAAAATAATTAAAATAGTCAATTTCTAAATCAACCCTATATATATGTGGTGGGGGTGTAAGGTGATACATATAGAGAAATACACAGTGAGTGTTTTGTATGTGGTAACATTGTGTGCAAATGGGAAAGCAATACTATATTTGCGTGTATTATCCCGGTGAGAGTATGAGATTGAGAGCAATAACAGTAAAGGGTGTGAGAAAATACTAAGGAATTATATATGTCTCATCATTGTAATTGTTATATTATTTTTAGTAGATTACTTCTCACTCATTGTAGATGTAAATATTTTTTCCAAATCACATAAAATTTTGCACTCTATTTTTTTTGTAACTATTTTATTTTTAATTGCTATAGGTGATATTTATTCCTAACGACTTTAATAAAGTCGTGTACTTCGATCACGTTTTCTTATTGAAACTGTGTACACCTGTGTGCATGAATGTTACGTGAGTAACAAGGAAATGTCAAAATAATTATTGTAAAATAAAAATATTTAAGTAGTATTTTTTAAGTAAATAAATAAGATACAAAGTTAGATGGATACTATGCCAATTAGGGACAAAATCATAATTTCATTATTGAAAGGGTCAAAATTTGCACCATATACTAGTAAACATGTATGTATAATATGACATGCAAGTTATATATAAAAAAATAATTCATAAATAGTATAAATTGATGCATGTTTGGGAGGAAAAAGATTGGGCACACCTAACCTACACAAACAAAATAAAAATAAATCAAACTTTCAATAGTATCCTTCATAGGAGGAGGGAGCAATGGTCCTATAATCTTCTCTTAGTTCCACCCGTACAAGTGGTGCACTACAAGAAAAAGGGGTATTTGAGTCTAATAATTTGCCTTGGTATCAATTGCCATCGCAAAAACATCGAATTCGTGTCAGCAAAAAAAGACCGTCTAAAAAAAAAAACATTTTTATAGAATTATTCGAGCCAGGAGAGATTGTCGTCTCAAAAGATCGTTTTTTACGTTGGCAAATATACCATCTCAATTCGTTTACATCCTTTTATTCCCAACTTTTCCTTTTTCCGATTTGGCGCGTTTCATTCCCGTCTATTAAATTATTATTTTTTCATAAATATTTAGTTGCGGTCACAAAAAACACATAAAACTACGTCGTTTTGTACCTTAGGTATAAATAGCTTTTTGCCCAACACATTAGCCCTAAATCCAGTCGTTTTTTGCCTTTCACTGGATTATCTCCATGTGCGATTGAGGTAAGCTCTATGTGTGTGTGTGTGTCTCCCTCACTCTCTCGATGATCCTCCCTCTTTCAGCCTCCCTTACTCTGTTTTTCTCTGTTTCGAGATTTTGTAGTTTCAGGTCACCATTGCTGACCAAAGAGATTGTCGACTAGGTCACAGCCAACAGTAAAATATTCATCCCTTTTGTCCCTTCCTGGCTTGCACTATGTTTATAAAATCTAATTCAGCCGACAGTAAGTAAAATCCGATTCAATTGACAGTAAAATAAAATCTGATTCAAACATAAATAATGATAGTTTGTGATGTATAAATAACTTCAACAACAAAATAATATTTTTGATGCCACTGAATTGTTGTATCATCCATATTAGGCATTGGTGGAAGTAGCCATTAGGAGTGTTATTGACAAGTTGATTGTGTATAATTGGACGATTAGACATGGTAAGAGGGTTTTCGTCTCTTATTATAGTACAGACCCATTTTTGCAAATTATGTTTGTATATATATTTTTATATATATAAAATTTTGGGAGAATTATTGAATAGTGAGACCCAAAAAAAAAAAAAAAAAAAAACAAATATAGAGTGTGACGCCCTAAATTTTTGGAACATCAAGGGAAATTAAATAAACAAAATGACATAATAAACCAAAAAGTTGACATCTTAATAGGGTAATCCAACGCTCGTACATAACCAATTGTCCAAATAACAATAGATAAAAACTTAAAATTATCCAAATACAACATCAAATGAAATTATAAAGTCCTTAATAGCTATTATATAAAATAATATAATTTATTCGGCTCTACTCGGGGTTTCTAGTCAGCCAAGGCTCTACGTTAGCGTCGACTCCATTTCAGCTTCAATTATTTTCTCGCCAAGACCTGGCATAAAGCGCCAGGGCAACAAAAATATATGCCACGAGTTTTGCAACACAGTAAGAAAACATAACCAACCTACCATTCTTTTTAAGAGAAAAATAATGAGATTATAAACACGAGATAATAATATAATTGTAAACATGAATTACAGCCATTAAAGTAATTTCAATAATTTTAATAAATTAGGTGACACTCGAAATCTCACCAAAGAGATTGAACTTACCAATCACTAAGCATGGCAACGGTTAATTTGAAACCCTCCCTTGGTCAACTATTTAAGTGTTACCAACCGTAACTACCAGGGATGCCCACGTCTGGTGTTATATACCCAAGTAGTAGCATCCGTGGTCTGCCCCAAGGAAACGGTCTGCCAGGGGTACGTAACCTCCCTGTGTGCCACCGACACATCCACCCTTATTTCAAAACCAAATACCGAAAAGGGTTCAAATAAGTCCCGTGCCATCTTAGAGTTTCGCAACACAATTTACGTGAGAATTCTCAAAACCAGGGCTCACCCTGAACAACCGGTATTAACCGTCAATCCCTTGATTTCATACACTCTTTAAAATCAGGATTCACCCTGAACAACCGGTATTAACCGTCAACCCTTAATTTCGTACACTCTTTAAAACCAAGACTCACTCTGAACAACTAGTATTAACCGTCAATTGTTAACTTTGTATATGCCGTTAATCATTTCAGTTAATTTTGATATTACTCACAAAGAATTTCAATTTTTAATCACAATTGATGTTATACCAACTCATTAAAATTCCCAACATAAAATATTACACATGTCACACAATAATAAATAAATATACAACATTTAAATAAACAATTTATTTAAACCATGGTATGAAATAATAATTTAGATACAGAGAAAATAAACCAAAGTCACACATGTGCATGGATCTTTAATTTACAAGATTAGACTACCACAATATTAAATAAACCACAATACACCCATACATGGATTACTAATTTACTATATTTGATGTATTGGACCAACACAATAACTGATTTTTATCCGAATAAATAATTAAAGTCATGATCTTAAACCTGTCTAGAAATTTTCAGGTTATACCTTAGGTAATAAAAATTATAAATAAATTATTTATACAGTTCTAAAATTCGTGAAAATGTACAGAATATTCAATAAATATGTTTGGGTCATTTTTCAGAAATAAATTTCCAAAAATAAGTTATAAATAATTCTGTAAAATTCCCAGAAATTTTTTGACACAGATTTATAACATTTTCTTAAATTAATTCCATACTTAAATTTATAAATCAGATCCACAATCTAAAAATTTAGTATGAAATTAGACTTCTCAGATTTCATATTTTAGTTAGAAATTACCAGATTTGGCTTAATATAGGATTTTTAATAAGCTTTTAAACATATACTAAAATCTGTCTTACAGTAGCAGATTTAATTATAAATTTGTATAAATTCGTACCAAGCTCAAGAATTGTTAAGAAAATTCCTGGATGAACTAGACATCATTCTCAACAACTTTGTAGAAGAAATCATTTCAAAATTTTGAGCATAAAATTGTCTAAAAATTCGTACAAGTTTCTGGCAGACTGAAGAGTTATATAATCAAACCAAATAAAATCTTTAATCATCTCTTTAATGGCACAAACTACACATGCAAGTCTAAATCCAAGATTATATCATGATTTTAAGGCTACTAATAAAGAAATGACCTTTAAATATTTAACATACCAATCACAAATTTACATACAACTATAAACAAAATTTTATCTAAAGTTTTAGCTATGTTAACATATGAACACAAATCTAAAAATTTAACAATTAAAAAGAATGAGACGGTTATGAGAGTTTTCTTACTATGTTAGGTTGTTAACGATTTATCGTCCGAATATGATTTATGATTCTAATCGTAAGATATGATCGTCCTGGCTCCATGATCGTCTTGTTGAAATTTCACATCAATCGGACGCGATCTCACCGTTGATCTGCCATTGGATTCTCTTAGAACTTTTAGTTGTTGATCATCATCTTAGACTCAGAATTTGCAAGATCTAACCCCAAAAATGGATTCTACACGTCGAAAAACCTAAGGGTGGTCATCCCCAAAGTCATAGGACTACTCGATTAACCTAAAGGTACTAAGGTGCACCGTAGCACCATGGGCCGAGAAACACTGGATAAAATTCAAGCTCATCTTCTCCAACCGCCGTAGCATGCACGAACAGAGAGACCTTGAAATTTAGTTTCAATGTCCCCAGTTCAAATACTTGTATCTTCTTCATCGTAACTCCGTTTTATCTTATTTTTCTGTCATTGGATTCACCTCACGGCCTAGTTTTTGGTTCACTATTCACACGCCTTGTTCCATCTCTTTTTGCATGCCGTCGGATCTCTAAAATTTGACGAAAAATTAGATTTTCTTCCTACCATCTCAGACATTTCTTCGAACCATCTTTCGGACTCCATAACTTTCTTAATTCTTAACGGTTTTACTTCATTCTTTCGCCAATCTCTTTAACTTACTCCGTACTTCATCTTACATGACCTTATTTTCTCAATTCTTCCCGGAATGGATGGTTTTGGCATGCCGAAAGTAAGCTGAAAACCAACTTTTGAAATTCAAAGTAAACTTCTCTAACTTTGTTTCTTTCTCCTCCATCTTCTTTCTTCTTCTCTTTCTTCACCTACAACACTTTGTGAATGGTGGTTCTAGATGATAATGGAAATAGGTGATGGTGGTAGTGGTGGCGGTCCGACGGTGCGCCAATGGTGGTGAAGTTCGGGGGTTGGTGGTTCGGATGGTGATAGTATGGGTTGAGGCCATGGCTATGGAGGTCGGGAGAGGAAAAACATAGATAAGGAAGGAGAAAGAGAGTTTTGAGAATGAGAGGTGGAGGGAGAGGGAGAACCAAGAGGAGCTCAATTTATGGGAAAGATGAAGAAGAGTAATTGAAAAGAAATTAAAAGAAAGGATAAAAGGAATGGAACACCTGGTGATATTGCATGTCCACCACATTTTTGATGTATAAAATGGTTGCGCGTCGAAAGTGGAAAGTAAGAAAACCTGGGGAGCAAGCCCACGGTTTTTTTTTTTTTGGATTGGGTTTTAGTATATAAAAATATTAGGTTTCAGTGTAATTTGATTACAAAAAAATATAGAGAAAAATATAATAAAAATATCATAAGGTTCAGAAATTAATATTGAGTAATAATATAAAGTCAAAAAATATTTTATTTTATTTTATTTTGAATAATTGTTCAGTATAAAAATATAAAGACTATTAAATTCAAAATATTGTGAATAATTATTTAAGAAAATTAAAAATATATATTATTTTTATTATATAAAAATACGGGATTTCACATAGAGGGATGTAACTCGAAGTTTTTACTCTGACAATATTTGAGTAGTATTCCTAATGTTTGCATAATTTTTTTTCCCCTATCCCACTATTTAGTGATTCTCCTTATAATTTTTGGCTAATAGAAAATAAGTTATTGTACAAAGACTTTTAAATATATATATTTTCAATTAATGAACTTGACTGGGATAAGTTTCAAATTTGTTGCCTTAAAAATAATAATCTCTTAATTAAAAATTTGATTATTTTCTTTGTGTTTATAAAATTGGCCTTCTGCTTTTTATTCATAGATGCTCTTTGGCCTTTTGTTTTTCATTCATATATGCTCTTTATTTTCAGTCTGACTTGATTAATTTAGAGTTGTTTTAGGAATTGCCTCTATATGGTTTCTATTAATTTACATTGAAAGATTATTTGTTGTCTCATTTCTGAACATTTTATAGGCTTTACTGATACATAAGTCACACCATCTAGAGTGTTTTATTTGTTGACATCATGCTGCTATTTTGTTTGGCAAAACCTTTTATTAGTTTTATCATTTTTTTAAAAGTATTTTTGTACATACCTACAAGTAAGCATTGAATTTGATGGCTTATGATAAAATGGCCAAAGTATGGTTGAAAAAATAGTATGCACTAAAAATTGTGTTTGTTTTCTTAATATTTTATATTTTACATTTTTAGTGAGAGCAAGGACACATCCACCTATTATTTGAAAACAATTTAAATGTCATAAGTTTAATAGAAAAAGTAGAAACTATATTTTGTTAATATATATAAAGAGATCCTATTTCACTTGTATTATTTTTTTTAGAAACATATTTGTTTCCTAAGTAATGTAGAAACTGTTTTACAATAGGAAAAGACACTATGGTCATTACATCATATACACAAATAACCATAGACCCATTCAAGAATCCTCAACAAAGTTAATGTATTTGGCTATGATGAAATGGTTTTTGAATTGTCCAATTGCAAACAATTTGGGAATGAATAAATCTATATTGTAGTTTGTAGCTCACTGTTTTAAATTGTACTAGCTAAATAATGTTGCTCAAATTTTCACAGGAAAAGTGAAGAAAAGTGTGATGATGGATAAAAGTTGGATTGATTTAGGAACTAGGATGTCAAGGGAGTACTTGGATGGGATTGATACATTTCTTAAGTTTGCATACACCAATAGAACTAAAGGTTCATATATCAGTTGTCCTTATAGGAATTGTGAGAATCGTTATAATTTTTCACGAGAAGTTGTGAAGGATCATCTTTATAGTAATGGCTTCTTTAAGAAGTATAAAAATTGGACTAA
The DNA here is from genome assembly GCF_055761805.1 of Camellia sinensis. Classification (NCBI taxonomy): domain Eukaryota; kingdom Viridiplantae; phylum Streptophyta; class Magnoliopsida; order Ericales; family Theaceae; genus Camellia; species Camellia sinensis. The sequence goes on from NC_138974.1 coordinate 72,819,916, forward strand.
TCATGGTGAATCATATATTCCTTTGCATGGTAACAAGGATATGGAAACTTTGGTGGATTCAAATGTTAGTGATGCTATGATTGGAATGCTAAATGATACTCTAAGAAATCCACATGTACATGCAAATGTTAAGAATGATAATCAAAGTACAAATGAGGCTTACACAGGTCCAAATGAAAAAACTATAAAGTATTTCAAACTTCTAGAGGATGTATAATATGAATTGTATCCAAGCTATAAGAAATTCACATCATTGTCGTTCATTGTTAGACTTTTGCATATGATGGTGCTCAATAAGTGAACGGATAAATCTGTTGACATGCTACTTGAGCTATTGAATAAGGCTTTTCCTAAAGGTGTCAAACTTCCGAGTTCATACTATGAGGCTCAGAAAGTAACTAAAGATTTGGGCTTCACATATGAAACTTGGGATGCATGCCCTAATATTTATATGTTGTTCTAAAATGATCATGCAAGTCTTGATCAATGTGTTGTTTGCAAGATTTCTAGATAGAAATCAAATGATGGTAAAAGACATGGTAAACGTAAAGCTACAAAACAATGAGATATTTTCCTTTGAAGCCAAGGTTACAAAGACTGTTTATATCATCCAAAACGACTAAGCTCATGAGATGGCATCAAGAGGAACGAATTGATGATAGTGTGTTAAAGCATCCTGCTGACTCCCCTGCATGGAAAAATTTTGATCGACGGAATAACGTCTTTGCTAGTGATAGTCGAAATGTAAGGCTTGGGTTAGCATCTAACGGATTTAATCCATTCAGATCAATGCACATAGTTCATACCACTTGGCCTATCATGTTAATTGTCCATAAAATAGCCATTTTTGATTTTGTCTGTACTTATCGATGGCCCAAAAGGACCTAGGGACAAGATTGATGTGTATTTACAACCATTAATTGAGGAGTTGAAGGAATTGTGGGATGAAGGTGTAGCCACATTTGATGCATCAATCAGTCAAATGTTTCAAATGCATGCAGCTTTGCTATGGACAATTAATGATTTCTTGGTATATGCCAACTTATCAGGTTGGAGTACCGACGGTGAATATGCTTGTCCTTGTTAAAATACAAAAAAGGTATCATGTTGGTTAAAACATGGTAAAAAGCATTCCTACATTAGGCATCGTCAGTTATTGCCTGTCAATCATAAATTTCAAAAGGATGGAGTATCATTTGATGGCAAACGAGAATGAGAAAGCAAACCTACATTGTTGTCTGGATCTGAGCTATTGTATCAGTTGGATTTAGAAGATATCTTGACCCAATAGAAGATTGATGACCTTAAGAAAAGGCAACAAAGACAAAGAGACAAGGGAACTTCCAAATCTCGAAACCATAATTGGAAGAAGAAGAGTATATTTTATGAACTACCGTACTGGAAGCATAACCTAATTAGGCACAATCTTGGTGTGATGCATATGGAGAAAAATGTATGTGATAATGTCTTGTGGACATTACGTGGAGTTGTGGGAAAATCTAAAGACAATGTGAGTGCTCGACGTGATCTGCAAGAAATGAATATTAGAAGACCACTACATGTGCAATCAAAAGGGTCTAATAAAGTGTACTTACGTCCAGCACAATTTACAATGACCAAGAATGAAAAATATATATTTCTCAAAGTACTAAAAGGAGTTAGAGTGCTAGATGGGTGTGCATCAAATATTTCAAGACGTGTGCATTTAGAAGATAGAAGCATTGGAGGTCTTAAGAGTCACGATAATCATATTTTGATGCAACAACTTATACCATTGGCTATACGAAAATCCTTACCCAAGAATGCGGTTAAACCTTTGATTGAATTAAGTAATTTTTTCCGATAATCGTGCTCCAAAGATAATTGTGCAGCAGATTTTTAATACATTCAAAATCGCATTAGTGTAACACTTTGTCATCTTGAGAAAATATTTCCACCTGCATTCTTTGATATAATGGAACACTTACCTATACATTTAGCTGATGAAGCCTTGATTGTTGGAGCAGTGTAATTTAGGTGGATGTATCCAATTGAAAGGTTTCTCTTTACCTTGAAGCAGTATGTGCGTAATCGAGCTTATCTGGAAGGTTCAATTACTAAAAGTTACTTGATGGAAGAGTGCATGGAATTTTGTGCACGGTATTTGGATGATGTTGAAACTAGAAGTAACCGATTGGTAAGGAACTACGATGGTGGTAATAACATGCGTCGTGCTGTTAGGGAGAACACTATATTTTATCTTGATAATAATGCATAGACACAGGCTCATTGATATATCTTATTCAATACAAGCTCAGTTGCCCCATTTATAATGTAAGTTACATCATCCATTATTATTATTTCCCCCCATCCTCTCCCCTTCCCTCCTCTCCTCTCCTCTCCCCTCCCTTATGAAAGAAGGAAATTATCTAACATATGTTTCAACTTATATAGTAAGCACCTTGAATTCCTCAAGAGCAAAATGCCACATGCAGGTGATCATCAAATTCAACGTGAGCATTTTGAAACATTCCACACTTGGTTTATGGATCATGTATGTATATTTAAATATGCCATCCAACTTACATAGTTATTGTTTATATCGAATTTTGATTTTTTTTTGTAATAAGTCCAGACTTTATGAATGACAAATGTCATAATTTCTGATGAAATCAATAAATTGGCAAATGATCCTACTAACTTGGCAAGGAGATTTAATGGCTATATTATCAATGGTTGTCGATTTTGTATTGACACCATTGATAATAATCGGACAACTCAAAATAGTGGTGTTTCTTTGAAGGCAATGAGCTATAGTCAGAAAGACAAAAATCTTCGTGTGGTGGTTGTTTATTATTACGGGTGATTGATGGACATTATTGAAGTTCGGTACACTACTGACACCAAATATGTGTTGTTTAAGTGTGATTGGATTGACAATATTCACGGGAAGAAAGAATATGTCTTTAAATTTAAGTTGGTCAACTTTAAGCACTTGTTATATCGAAATGACCATCAAAATAATGAGCTTTTCATCTTGGCATCCCAAGCAGAGCAAGTTTTGTATGTCTCAGATCTCTTGGAACTAGATTGGAATGTTGTTGTGAAGATGTTTCAAAGAGGATTATTTGATATGCAATCTAATGATCTTCAAGCTGAGCCTTATATGGATCAATAGTTAGAAGAAAATGTTATGCTCCGAGATGAAGAAGTGGGTTGGGTGAGGGAAGGAACAGAATGAGAGACTTTTGATGTTTAATCAATATTTGAATATGTTGAAGATCTGAAAGTACTACCTTTTGTATTAATTATTTGTATTATCAATCCAATTAGTAAAGCATTACAGCTTTCATATTAAGAATCCATTAGTTTATGTTTCTTTATATTTACTTGTATCTTGTATTATCAACTTATGATTTCAGGTAATTATGGGAAAAAGAAAATATGTTGCTGCTACTATGTCTGAGGCATTATTACAAATGCATGAATTTGATTCGGATGGTATTGAAACCTCTCACCCATCACATACATCTACCTCTCGACCATGAGAGGTGACGCTAGCATTGGTGCTATAGCAACAAAGAAATCAATCATCACTAGTGCCCACTATTGTATCACAATCACGTGACTCCAGTATATACTTTTTGTCTTATGATATATTATGTATTAATTTTTTTTAAATAAAATTTTTATTTTTCATTTATTTCTTTCTAATATTTAGGTCCTTCTTCTCCACGAAAGCATGGTCGTGGTCGTGGTCGTGCTAAGGGAATGAAGAAGTGGGGTACTGGAGCAAAGCTAAATGTAGAGTTCAATGTCAAGTTTCAGCCACTTAATAAACTAGGACAATCATTTAAGGGGCAATTGGGTCAAATTGTGCGCAATCCACACCGAGTCCCTCTCACTTATCTTAGTTAGGGCTCAGTGCCTGAAGTTACTGTGGAAGGCATTTGGAAGGAGGTTCAGGTATAAATTTATTTGTTTGTACATTCCATTTGAGCACCCCAAAACAGCCTAACTGAGCTTCCACAAACAGCAACAGTAGGAGCTGGCCAAACAAGAGCCAAAAATAATTACACTACCCAAAATAACTTCTATACAGCATGTAAGAGATGGTCAAACAGAAACCAATAATAATTACCCTTAACAGATTTAGTAGCAGCAATGAAAACTTTATTATTCCTCTGAAACCAAATGAGGTAAACAATGCAGGTAAGAACAAGCCTAGAGAACTTTTAGAGCCAAGTGAGTTACCCATAACAGATATATGAGACATCAAACCAGATCAGTGGAAAACTGTCTTGTTTATTATGTTTGATAATTTTATTTCAAATGTCTTATATATTTATAATGTTTGCTAACTTTATTTCAATCGAATTATTATTATGTTTGGTAATCTTATTTCCATTATCTCCTGTTGTGTGGGATAACTTGCTATATGCTCCAGAAGGGTTGAAGCCAATGGTCATAGACTCATGTAACAAATTGTGGAAGGATCACAAAAATAAAACTAAGACTAATCACTACAAGCCTTTTAAAGATGATACAAATATCAGTCAAAAAGTGCCTTTGGACATCTTGCCAGAACAATGGAGAGTGATGATGGAGTACTGGAGTAGTAAAGATGCATTGGTATTAAATATATTCATGTATCTCTTGAATGATATTTAATAAACAGTTTTGATAAATGTGAATACTTTACTGTTAGACTTATTTATTTTGATGATTTATTTAATTATATTTTAATTTAATTGAAAAAGAAAAATAGAATCCAAAATTTATTTTGATGATTTATTTAATTATGTTTTAATAGAATCCAAAATTTATTTTGATGATTTATTTAAATTATGTTTTAATTTATTTGAAAGAGAAAAATAGAATCAAAATTTATTTTGTTTCATTATTTCTCACCTAAACTTTTATCCTAAATGTTATTTGAATGTATTTAATATTTGCTTAAATCAGGATTTCATTTCAACCCAAAAATAATGCCCAAACTAGAGGTTCAAATAGCCCAAAACAGAGGTTCAAACAGCCCAGCACAGCAGCAAGCCAAAATGTTCAAGTGGAAAATATTCAAATTAGTAATGATCTTGTCTCCCACAAGTTAAAAGTAGTAATGATGGAGTGGAAGATATTCAAATGAATACAACGGCTATTCTTTAAAAGAATTGTTCCAAGATCCAAGCCTTGTCTCTTACAAGTTAAAAGTAATAATGATGGAGTTGAAGATATTCAAATGAATACAACGGCAATAAGTTTCATTATATATACCAAAACCTCTGTTATGAACAATTCACAAAAACCTTATACAAGTTACAGAACCCAGAAAACATTCCTTGATCAAAAATCATTCTCATCTTTTCTCTAAAAATTCTCTAAGAAGTGTTCTTCAATTTTGTTTACATCTTTCTCTCAGAAATTATACACTGAGCCTTATAGCATTAAGCTCATCTTTACTGTGTGAGGTTTCTAGAAAAATCAAAGTTTCATTTTATGTATCTATCTTTGAGAGATAATTCTTGTAGCTTTCCGTGAAAGCAAAAATGCCTTCTTTTCAACCTTATAAGAGTGTAGTACACTCAGTGTTATTGGCTTAAAAAGTCTGTGTAAAATCCGTGGAGGATTGCTCCATCTGTGAAAAGGTTGCTAGCACCCCTGTGAAGCTAGAGTATAGTGAAAAATCTCAAGTGAAGCTTGAGGAGTGGACGTAGGCCGAGTTAAAGCCAAACCACTATAAATCTGTTTGCCTCTCTCTCCCTTATCTCTTTATTTTATTTAAATTGCCAGAGTTATATTTTTACTGTGCCAAAATCATTAACTAATATAGCTGTTAGAATACTTGTTTTAATTATCTTCATTTCATTAACTATATTTATCTATTGTGCTAGTTATAATTTTTATTGGTGTATTATTATAATTAATTGTAATTTTTTTTAATGTAAATATGTATATTTTGATTTGTGTTTGTTTTTATTTTTAATATAAGCATTTGAAGATGACATTAAAGTGCAGAAAATAATAAATAAAAATTAAGCCTAAGGGCAAAAAAAAAAAATTCCTTTCATTTTTCTGCCCATTGGCCAATCTCACTTACTCGCATCTTTCACCGATCTCTTCTTCTTTTTTATCACCTTGAAGGCCTTGCCCCCGTGTTTTCGCTGAGAGCGACGACTCGCCACTGACTATCAAAGGCCAAGTACGACGTTGCTCCAAATCGGGCCATGGAGGTGGTCTTCCGTTTAAGCTCTTTATTTTCGGCCTTTAGTGTGCAAATCTCTACTCATACATCTTTGTACATGCGCTGGAGCAGAGAGAGTTGGGCGTTGACCTGGTGGAGCTCACTCGTTCTGTTCTGCAGTCGATGAGCCAATTTTGTGACTGCAGTCACCGTCTCCATACAGGACGTCAATGTGAAATGATTGGCTTCAATATCTGATTGTACTGCCATTATTTGCTCAATCGACATCATAGAAAGGTTGGGAATAGTAGGAGCCAGAGCACTCGGCCCCGTAGCGCTTGAGGGATCATTCAAGTCCGAAAAAAAGAGTGAGGGGACGGGACGCGGCCATGTGGTTGCCAAGAGAGATGTACGCAAAAAGAGGGTAGTTTTTGGCAAGTCTTTCTGCTCTGCTCGGTCTCTCTGTTTTATCTCTCTCTAGAAGAAGAAGAAAGAGATGAACGCGAATGAGGAAGAAGAAGGAGAAGAGAGTGATTAAGAAGAAGAAAATGGAAGAGAAGAAGACAAGAGGGAGAGAGAGCCGAGGCAGTTGATTGAGCCGTCTCGCTTTTGTCGGTCGGCTGATGCAAAAGCGAGGCCACGTGTCCGACACGATTTTCAACGGAAAAGAGAGCGGTGCGCGAATCATATATATATATATATATATATATATTTTTGATTATCTATTTTTGATGCCATTTATCATTATCATTTTCCTCTTCCTTCTCCTCCTCCTCCTCCTCCTCCTCCAGATTCTAAGCCATGATTTCCTTTTACTAATGTCACAGGGAGAGAAAATTAACGATGTTATATATTATGTATTATGTATTATATTATGATGTTATGATGTTATGTATTATGGTATTATTTTCAAACAAATATGATGTTATGTATTGTGGTATCATGGTAGTATTTTTTTAAAACTGATATAGACCAACTAATATTTATAATTTTTTTTTTATTTTATAGTTGGTTAATCTCAAGTCTCATATCATGTCTTTGATTAAAGCTTATTTATTACACATGTGTTAACCTATGTATTTATAAATGAATTCAGGGAGCATGACTTGAGAGGGAGCCTTTCTAACTCCCAAATCAAATCAAAACATCATTGTGTGCCATTATAAAAAAGGGAGAGATTGTTAGATTTATTTATTTTGATGATTTATTTAATTATATTTTAATTTATTTGAAAAAGAAAAAGAAAATCTAAAATTTATTTTGATGATTTATTTCAATTATGTTTTAATTTATTTGAAAGAAAAAAATAGAATTAAAATTTATTTTGTCCCATTATTTCTCATCTAAACTTTTTTCCTAAATGTTGTTTGAATGTATTTAATATTTGCTTTAATCAGGAGTTCATTTCAACCCAAAAATAATGCCCAAACCAGAGGTTCAAACAGCCCAAAACAGAGGTTCAAACAGCCTAGCACAGCAACAGGCCAAAAGGTTCAAGTGAAAGATATTCAAATTAGTAATGATCTTGTCTTCCACAAGTTAAAAGTAGTAATGATGGAGTGGAAGATATTCAAATGAATTCAAGTGAATACAACGGTTATTCTTTGAAAGAGTTGTTCCAAGATCCAAGCCTTGTCTCTCACAAGTTAAAAGTAATAATGATGGAGTTGAAGATATTCAAATGAATACAACGACTATAAGTTTCATTATATTTACCAAAGCCTCTGTTATGAACAATTCACAAAAACCTTTTACAAGTTACAGAACCCAGAAAACTCCTTGATCAAAAATCATTCTCATATTTTCTCTAAAATTTCTCTAAGAAGTGTTCTTCAATTTTGTTTACATCTTTCTCTCAGAAATTATACACTGAGCCTTATAGCATTAAGCTCATCTTTCCTGTGTGAGGTTTCTAGAAAAATCAAAGCTTCATTTTATATGTCTATCTTTGAGAGATAATTCTTGTAGCTTTCTGTGAAAGCAAAAACACATTCTTTTCAACCTTGTAAGAGTGCAGTACACTCAGTGTTATTGACTTAGAAAGTCTGTGTAAAATCCGTGGAGGATTGCTCCATCTGTGAAAAGGTTGCTAGCACCCCTGTGAAGCTAAAGTATAGTGGAAAATCTCAAGTGAAGCTTGAGGAGTGGACGTAGGCCGAGTTGAAACCAAACCACTATAAATCTGTTTGCCTCTCTCTCCCTTATCTCTTTATTTTATTTAAATTGTCATAGCTATATTTTTACTGCGCCAAAATCATTAACTGATATTGCTGTTAGAACACTTGTTTTAATTATCTTCATTTCATTTACTATATTTATCTATTGTGCTAGTTATAATTTTTATTGGTGTATTATTATAATTAATTGTAAAAACCTAATTCACCCTCCCCTCTTAGGTTGTCTTTTGGGTAACATTTACTTTTACAGAAGATTGTTGACCATAATTCTAAAAATCGGGAGTTACGTGGTCCAGTACATAGGACCGAGAGAACACCCTTTTCTGATGTACGACAAAAGGTAATGATTTGTATTAACAATTATATAAAAATTAACTAAATGCTAACTCTTATATGTTTGGCAATTTTAGATGATGGCTGATGGAGAGAGCATGGACAAGATGAGTGTCTACATGAAGACACGTAGCATAACTGATCCAGATGTGAAATTATTTTTGGTATGGGCCTTTGCATATTGGTTTTTGTTGAGGAAATTTAATAATTTGCACATGGGTTGTCCTAGTCTTTAGGGAGTTTGTTTATCTATTTATCTAGTCATATGAGTTTGTTTTTAACGTGGGATAGTGTCTATTTTCATGTTGCTGTCTGTTATGTGTTAGCCTATTTATAGGCTGTTTCTTTATCAATGAAAATGTAGAAAAATTTTATCCTTTGCTTTCTTTATATCCTCTATTTCTTATTTTTATTCTGAAAAGCATTTTATTAGTCTTTTGCTTGTATCAGTTTCATATTTTTTTTAGTATGTTGTTTGTATACTAATATCTTTAAATTTTAGGACGAGTATAATGAGCAACTCTCAATGATAGATGAGCCCCTCAGGACAAAAGAGGTACAAGATATGATTTTCCACAGCCTAGTAGGAAAGGACGGACACAAATATTGCAAGACTTACGGAACATGCGTGCCTCAAAGTGCAGTGTACAAAAAGATATCAGTTCAACACAAGCATCCTCATCATCGACCGTTGAGGAGATCACTCGACAAGTACGCCAAGTAGTTACTGAAGAGATCGAGAAAAAGTTCATGGTTAAGATTGAGCAGAGGCTCATAGTTGAGATTGAGCAACGGGTCACTGAGAAGTTGACAGTGGAGTTCGAGCAAATCAGAGCTTGGATGGACTTCATAGGGTCCCAAGGAGGCCCAAGTTGTCATGACCCGAACCCGCCCCTATGGGTTAAGGACATAACCGGCCAGTAATCCAGAGATTACCTGCGGCCTCAGACCAAAACAGACATAACTCGTCAGAGTAAAGGGGCCAAACGGAAGCAATAATTAAAAACTTTGTCCATAGAGCCGTGCTTATATACACATCAAACAAACCATACACGTATATGTTAATAACCCACAACAAAATACGGTACCATAAAATTCTTTACAGACAGGATCATCCAAACTGAGTCAACCCATATCAAAACTATATACAGATATACATAAAGTCCTTGCCAACAAGACAAACTATGAATGCAAAACAAAATGGCAAGGATGGGTCTCGTGCGTGAGACACAAGGCTGACTCTCCAAAACTCATGTTGTTCCTGGCAGACTTCACTGGGGCTGGGTTTGGACTTCTCTTGGCTTACCTACAAAGATATGAATGAGCGTGAGCAATAGCTCAGTGAATAATATCAAATACAGAAATTACATAACAATGTAGAACAACGTGTTCCAAACGGCCTTTGGCCCAAATCACACTTCTACTTAACATATATATATACTTATACAAAATTTAGATCAAGTGACTGTAGTTCCAACATACTGGCCTTTGGCCCATTCAGGTTTCCATTCCTGTCAAAACGGCCTTCGGCCCATCCATTTATGTCAAAACGGCTTTCGGCCCATCCATTTATGTCAAAACGGCCTTCGGCCTATTCATTCCTGTCAAAATGGCCTTCGGCCCACTCATTCTTGTCAAAATGGCCTTTAACCCATTCATTTACGTCGAAATGGCCATCGGCCCACTCATTCATGTCAGAACGACCTTCGGTCCATTCATATAGGTCAAAACGACCTTCGGTTCGTTCATTTATAACAAAACGACCTTTGGTCCATTCATTTACATCAAAACGACCTTTGGTCCATTCATTCATTCCTGTCAGACTTTTGTCCACAATCCCAATTAACAACTCATAAAGTTTATAAGGGAATAAACAATTGGACATTGACAAGCTTTCAAATATTGATATTACTCACAGTGATCGGCTTGCGGATTTGCCCTGGAGCTTGACCCTGAGACATTGCACGAACACAAGAGGGTCACTAACAGTTCAATCCGTTCTTTAATTCACATATTCCTCTTTAGGCTTTATTCCTATCTCATTAACTCATTTATGATGTTTAACACATGCCTAAGAGTGATTACAAGTGAAACAGAACGGAAAACGAAACACAGAATGCATGAACGAAATTTTAGAAAACAGGGTCCCCGCTCGAGCGGACCCAAGAGGCCTGCAAAAGTACTGGTCACCTCAAAATTACGCTCGAGCGCGAATGGGGAGCTCGAGCGGAAGGCTCGTCTACAAAAGCTCCCCGCTCGAGCGTGAAATATCCCGCTCGAGCGAACAGCCAACTCTGCAAAAAGTGCTGGGAGCACGAAATTTACGCTCGAGCGTAGTTTCTCCCGCTCGAGCGGGCCTCAAAATTCTGGAAAACCCAGAATGTGTTCTTGAGCTCAAATTCGGTTTCCAACCAACATATCTTGCATGCAATGACTCAAATCTCAAATATAATTATACTAACATGATGTAAACCCCAAATCACAACCCAATGGAGCTCAATTCACAAATAATTCACATGCATGCCCCAATCTCCCATCAAACTCATTCTAACATAACAAATTCATACATTCAAGTTCATATCTTCATAAATTGTATATGCATGTGATGAATTGCCACATTCTCAACTTAGACAACACAAAGGGTGATCAAGACATGAGTTTCCTTTAACATTCCATATGGATTATACACATTTGTGCTCAAACATGCAATATCAAGGTGATTTCCTTCATGCATGCACATATTAAGCTTCAATTCAAAAATTTCAACCCAAGTCCATTTCAATCTCACTCTTGATCACCAAATTAGTTTGAGCACACAAAAATTACAAACTATAATCTAAGAATTACTCACCTAGGAGCTTGATTCTCACAATCTATGATTAAATCTTGAATTAGACTTCCAACTTCCAAGTTTCAAGACCACAATTGCACAATCCCTCTTTCTCTCTCTCTATAGTCGGCTCTCACTCTCAAATTGAGTCCAAGAATCAGTCAAAAATGAGCTAAAGGAGAGAAATGAGGTGTAGTGCTCAAATACATTAAGTCCCACTAAGTCAATATAATAATAATAAGGCGATTGGGCACTAATCCACCAATTTAATCGATTTAATCTGATCCGAATCAATTTTTCAATTAAATTTCACCGTGGGCTCTAAAAATTATGCCAATCACAATGGCGTAATCAGTTTCGAGTTCTGTGGTTGATAAGGCCCTCAATTTAATTTTCAAAGCAGGTTATTCAAACAGATATTCCTACGATGAACAGATAAAACTTCAAAATCATATATATTCGCATAATGGCACACAAAATCATATCAAAACATATAATCACATTGGCATTTGGGACCAATTAGCATAATACAGAACAGGGGTGTCACACAAGTGGTATGTAGGTGGAGTAACAATAACCAACTAAATAACTTTTGTTTTGTTTGTTTTCTTTTCTTTTCTTTCTATGTATTATATTTAATAAAATGGTATTGGTATTGGTTATATAGCTTCCAAATGCCTCTATTGGACGTCGACAAGTCAGGGAGTCTATAAGAGATCATGATAATGATGATGATGAGTTATTGGGTTCTCCTGTGCAAGTATCCTCTATTACATAATGCAATATTCATAATATCACACAGTTGAGGTTAAGGATTAATTGGCCTACTAAAATGGTGGCACATTGGTCTTGCTTCTGCTGGTCCTGTTCTTGCTGATATGTTCTGTGTTGAATGATGATCTGTTCTGTTCTGTCATTTTATTGTTGGTCCTATTATTGCTGATCTCCTTGCTATCTGTTTTGGTCTTACTTCAACTATACCTCTTTGTTGCTTGTTCTGATCTTGTGCTGGTTGAGTAATGCATCATGAATGATGGATGAGTCTGTTGTGAATTCTGCTCTGTTATTGTTGCAGTTGAACTTATTTTCTTGATGTTTAACCTAGAGTAATACTAATTACTGTTGAACCTATTTTGCATTTCTTAATAGTTTGCTTCCTCATTATCAGAATTGTTACTCTATATTTTGAGTTGTTAAAGTTGTGTTTTTTCCATTGTTACGACATCAATTGCAGATATTTAAACACAAAACAATAAAATTTATCTATTTGAAACCAATACTAAATCTTTGAATTTTAGAAGTACCAATCAAAATCCAATGTATTGAGGGTCTCGGATTTGCTCTTGACATCATTACTTTTGTTTGTGAATTATATGGTTGAAAGATATTGATATTATTAGTTTTATGTATAAAGAAAGAGAAAGAATTGTGTATTGAATATGTATTGAAATGTTTTTTTTGATAGATGTATTGATGATTACAACTCTGTATATATAGATTGAAAAGGTGGGAGGTGATAGGTGGTAGTGGTAGGTGTAGGTGGTAGTGGAGGTGGTAGGTGTAGGTGGTAGTGGAGGTGGTAGGTAGTGGTAATTTATACAATTTACATTAACAGCCCCCCTCAAACTCAAGGAGGATAGGAACTAACCAACTTGAGTTTGAAGAGAGTAACAAAACAGAAAAATAAACTGATAAATAAAACAGGATAGGAGACACGGTATGGTCGTGTCAGACCGATGTAGCAGACAGTTTATGGGGTCATGTCGGACCGTTGTAGCAGACAGTTTACGGGGTCATGTCGGACCGTTGTAGAAGACACTGTGTGGTCGTGTCAGACCGATGTAGAAGACAGTTTATGGGGTCGTGTCGGACCGTTGTAGCAGGACAGTTTACGGGGTCATGTCGGACCGTTGGAGAAGACAGTTTACGGGGTCATGTCGGACCGATGTAGCAGGAGTTGTGGTGGTGCACCAAGGGGGCGACTTAGGGAGTGCGCCATGAGTGACTTATACATGATACTGTGTATAACCCCCCCTCAAACTCAAATAGGTGTGAAGATAGAAACCTATTTGAGGTTGAAACAAAGGGATTGATAAAGCTGGCCGGTGTAAAAGACACTGTATGAGGGTGTATATAGGCTGCCCAAAAAATATACATGGATGTAGATATCGAGCCCTCAAAAGTCGTGCCCTCAAAAGGTGTGCCCGCACCCTCAAAAGGCGTGCCATCAAAAGGCGTGCCCGAATGCATCAAAAGGCGTGCCATGAAAAGGCGTGCCAGTTTGTCGGCGAGAAGAGGCGCGCGATGCGCGTGGCTGCCTCGGCTATTTAACCAAGACGGAGCTGAGGCCGAGGCAGAGGCTCAGACAAGAAACTGAGAGAAACCTCTGAAGAAGTCTGCGTTGTGCTGAGAGAGAGAGGCTGTAACACTGTTGTGCTGAGAGAGAGAGTCTGTAACACTCTGTTGCGAGAAAAAATGGCTTCGTCGTCCCGTGGTCTACTTACTCTCTTTCCCGACCTCAACGAGTCCACAAGAGAGATAGCAGGTGCGGTGTCCCGTGAACCTCAACCAAACACCACTGGGTTTGCTCCGTTGAACTTTCCGATGCAGTCGGTGGAGCAAAAAATGGCTGTGCAGTCGGATGTGGAGGCCAATCAGTATACTCTGAAGGCATGTGTGGAAAGCATGACGGCGGTCACAAACTTGTCGAACCGGCTGCAGAGTAGGACAAATGAGGTGCAGCATTTAAACTCCCAGCTGGCTCTGCTCCAACGCATGTATAAGGATGCGCGAGCAGAGATAAGCGTGCTAAGGGCAGAAAACAAGGAGCTGAAGCGGAAGGCCACCGTGATGTTCCGATTTGGAGGGCCGCCATATGCTGCAGTGGAGGAGCAGGGTGTACTGATCATGCCCAGTGGAGTGGGAAACACGGAGGCAACACCGTCAAGGACCGCCCAGGACGGAGGCAAGAAGAAGAGACCAGCGGCAGAGTAGGTCGGTGGGTGGCCGTCTGCAGAAAAGAAAAACAAAGTTGTTGTTGTTGTTGTTGTTTGTTTGTTGGGTTTTTTTTTTTTTTTTTTTTCGTGTTTTTTTTTTTTTTTTTTTTTTTTTGTGTAAAATGTGGATCAGGGTGGAGCCCGATATGAATAAAATGAGTGTATTGTGCAAATCTGTATTTTTTTTTTTTTTTTTTTTTTTTTTTGTGTTTAATAAAAAAAAAAGAAATAATAATAAAAAAATAAAGAAAGTGGAGCAACGGGAGTGGACAGCTGGCCCATTACGTTGGTGAAAACCAAAAGAGCAGAAGAGCACCATTGCGGTGGTTGTGTGATATAGTTTTAATATTTCAGTGAGTGGGAGGCATGATGGATTATATGAAAAGATGGGAATAAGGCCATGTGAATTAGGGAATGGCGAGGATAATGTGTGGTGGGAGTGGAAAAAGTAAAGAGAGAGAGAGAAAATGCTTTTGATTGGATTTGAGAAAATGCTCTGGAGAGATAGGGCCCACAGAAAATCATCATCTGGAGAGATAGGAGAGAGAGAAAGCAAAGGGTTCCGGAGATGACGGTGGAGTTGGGGTTCATCTCACTGGAGACCAGGATATGAGAATGGAGGCCGAAGGCTATAGAATAAAAGTGAGGAACTAAAGGCCTGGGAGACATATGCGAGTGAGATCTGATTTGTGAAAAAGATGATTGTAGTGTTGAAGAGGTTGTGGTGGTGGTTCCGGATTGAATCAGCCGCAGTGATGGGCGAGGTCGCCGTCGGTGACGCCGGTTTGTGATGTGTCAGTGAGGCCGATCTCGTCGGTTGTGTCGGCGCCGCAGCCGGTGGGTGGTGGGGTGGAAATGAGGGCCCTGTCGCCGGCGGTGTCGGCAGCGACGTTTGGGACGAAGAAGTCGAGTATGGCTCCGGCGTTAGATGCATGTGTTGAGTCTCTGTATGCCGTGTGCCTGTGTAGTGTATGGGTGCCGTCTCTGACAACGATGCCGGGAGGTTGCCAATGATGCCGGAAGAGGGCGGCAGAGCTCCGGCGTTAGATGCATGTTACGATGGGGACGCGCAGTTGTTTATCCACCGCCTACGGATGCGTCGGTGGTGCCTGCGGTTGCAGCAAAGGAGCCACTGTGATCCAGCTCGTGCACATGTGATCCAGCTCTCAGCCTCCCACAATCATGCTGCTTTTGTCATGGAGTCTGGAGAGGTATTTACATGTGGAGACAATTCATCATTTTGTTGTGGACATAGAGATACAGGCCGTCCAATATTTAGGCCTAGGCTTGTTGAAGCATTGAAAGGAATCCCTTGCAAGCAGGTTGGTGCAGGGCTTAGTTTTACAATGTTTCTCACAACACAAGGCCGTGGCTATACATAAAAAGTGGGACTAATGCACATAGCCAGCTTGGCCATGGTGATACCCTTGATAGACCAACACCTACAATTGTAGAACTGCTAGAGTCAGTTGGATATGTAGTTCAGATTTCTGCCGGTCCGAGTTATGCCCTGGCTGTAACTGAGGATGGGGACGCGCAGTTATCACTGTAAAGTAGAGAGAGAAAGTGTGAGAGAGGTCTTGCGAGTTGACGGAGGTCTCAAATTGGTTGAGGTCCGGCGGGCGGTCAAGGCAAAGTTGCCGCCCGCCGGAAGGCGAAAAACACCAAAATCTTTAACCTATAGCTCTGATACCATATTAGTTTTATGTATAAAGAAAGAGAAAGAATTGTGTATTGAATATGTATTGAAATGTTTTTTTTGATAGATGTATTGATGATTACAACTCTGTATATATAGATTGAAAAGGTGGGAGGTGATAGGTGGTAGTGGTAGGTGTAGGTGGTAGTGGAGGTGGTAGGTGTAGGTGGTAGTGGAGGTGGTAGGTAGTGGTAATTTATACAATTTACATTAACAGATATGCTGCCAAATTCATGAACATCATACCACACCAGTCAATCAAATAAAAGATTGTGTATTTTGTGCCTTTCATATATATACTTATGAAATGCTTTGAATAAAAAGTAAATAATAATTAAGAAACAGATTCAGTAGTATTTAAATTGGCATGAGAATGTGTTATTTTCATGCATATAAAAGCTACATGACTTTATTTAATAGTTTTACTCTTACATGAAAGAGTTTACAGTACAAGTTTTTTTCGCCTTTATGCTCGCTGCAAAAGGGCAACAAATACCCAAATTTTGTAGGGTATGCCCTACAATATAATCTAGAAAATTTGATTATATTCAGTGAGGCCTGATAGTATTAGCTACAAAGTGTCCTGCAAAATTGTAAAGCATGCTTAAATTGAGTTTATGACTTAGTGAAGCTATATATATATATATATATATTATATAACTTAATATTTGATTTAATTTGTTTTTGTTTTCAGGTTTTGCATGAAGACTAACTAATTAATGACTGACGAATGGATGAATTAGTGGTGGCATGGAAGCTAATTTTATTTTTGGACATATTATATTATAGTTTTAGATGTCAAGTTTTTTGTATTTAATATTTACAACATGTTGCTATATTATGGTTTGTATTGATTAAACAATTTTTTTTTTAATATTTTGATGTAAATGAAGTTAAGATGATGACTGAATTTGTGTAAATATTTTTGGTGTTTGAATAAATGAATGAATGTCTATTTACAAATATATTTCATGCAAGTTTTTATAATTGATTTCGAGAAACATCAAAAAAATAATGTTATTTATAACTAGTGTATCGTGGATAATATAAAAAAATATAAATATAAGTCTTAAAATAAATTATATAATAATAATTTTTTTTTTTTTACAAAATTTGATTAAAAATTCAATATAATGATTGTCACGACCCGCTCCCCGTACCCAAGGGTTAAGTATCGTGATGGCCAGTAACCGAGGTTACCTACGGCCAATTCATAAACAAATTAATAAACGTAAGCGGAGGAAATATTTGAGTAAGGATACCAAAATAATCATATTATTTTATAAAATTACGCATAATAATATATAATAAATTATATATTTTCCGAGCTGAGATTAAATAATATTAGTATAAATTCTACAAAATAATTAAAAATCTGGGTTGTTACAATCTTCCCTCCTTTTAAAATTTCGTCCTCGAAATTTGTCATATGTAAGCTATCCGCTGCGCACTCTGATAAATATATACTAGATGATTAGTCTGATAGAAAATACTACCTCAAAAATTTTTTTACCAAAAATAACTCACTGTATAGTTGTCAAAAATTGATTTGGGCCAAAATAAGAAATAATTTATGACTTTAAAAACTTTTCACTCGTTTTGTTTACGATAAGAAAATAAAAAAATAAAATAAAATGAGAATACAATGACAGAATCATATGCAAGAATCGAAAAACTTGAGATAAACTTTTCACTGATGGAAAATAGTTTCAAAATTAGTATTGTTATAATTTGAACCTACATTTAAAAAATATCGAAATAATTTTTTTTTTGAATACTGAACTGAAAATTCCATATATTTAATTATATTATAATTTTAGTGGGTGCTTGAGCCTGACATCCTTCTTTTCTTGTCCTTCTTTTACTATAACAAATATAAATTATATCTAATATCCTTCACAAATTAGGCATACTAAAATTTTTTTTTATCTATAATCATATAAAATTATAATATAATTAAATCGACAAACAAAATATAATAATTCGGTACTAATTACCCGTTATCCCACTTCTTAAATGTGCGTGTGTCCTATGCTCCAATGATGATTTATTTTTATTTTTTTTTTATAAACCATTGCTCTGATACCATTTGTCACGACCCGCTCCCCGTACCTAAGGGTTAAGTATCGTGATGGCCAGTAACCGAGGTTACCTACGGCCAATTCATAAACAAATTAATAAACGCAAGCGGAAGAAATATTTGAGTAAAGGTACCAAAATAATCATATTATTTTATAAAATTACGCATAATAATATATAATAAATTATATATTTTCCGAGCTGAGATTAAATAATATTAGTATAAATTCTACAGAATAATTAAAAATCTGGATTGTTACAATGGTAATATCACGTCATCATTAGTATGTGATATTACTAACTAATAGTAAATAACACTACAACATATAAGAGTTTTACAGATCAAAATTTTTGGTCTCTAAAAGTAAAATTTTTGTTGCAAAAGGCATTTAGGGACCAATTTCTATCGTCATGAGAATATTCGCTAAAAGGTCGTCCCGGAAAATAGAAAACAAGGCTTTTAGCGATAAAATTTTAAAAATGTCACTAATAAATAGATTTATAGGGATAAAATAATTTGGTCTCAAAATGGTTTATTTTTTGAGACAAAAAATTTGGTTCTAAAATGATAATAATTCATCACTAATGTCCAATTTTCGTTCCTAAAAATATAATGACTACACTTTTTGCAACAAAAATATTGGGTGCCTAAAAAATAATTTTGTCCCTAAATTTTGGTCTCTAAAATCTTAATTTTTTGTAGTGTAAACACATAGAGAGTGAATCTCAAATATCAAATGTAACTGACAATCTAATAAATTGCATATATTTATAGTGAGATTACTTGTAATTGCATGTCAATAATAATGACATCACCGTTATATTCAAAAAAATTCATAGATAATATGATTTATAATAGTTTCTTCATTTTCAATCAAAATAACTATTATTGTTCTCATAATTTTTAAAATGTCATTAACATTTCACTCTACTAATATTTTTGTCATTTTTTTATTTAAAATATTTTCTTTGTATTTTCAAAATTTCAGAAAATAGGGTCCCCGCTCGAGCGTGGACTTCCCCGCTCGAGCGGACCCATGAGGTTTGCAAAAGTACTGGTTACATCAAAATTACGCTCGAGCGTGAGGTCTGGCGCTCGAGCTAAAGGTCTGTCTAAATAGTTCTCCGCTCGAGCGTGAACTTACTTGCTCGAGCGGACATCCAAGTCTGCAAAAATGCTGGGAGCACGAAATTCACGCTCGAGCGGCGGTTTCCCCGCTCAAGCGGACATCAAATTTTCTGGGTTTTCCAGAACATGTTCTTGAGCTCCAATTCGACATTCAACCAACATTTCTTGTATGCAATAGCTTAAACTTCAAATACACTTGTACTAACATGGTATTAACCCCAAATTACAACCCAATGAAACTCAATTTCACAAATAAATCACATGCATGTCCCAATCTTCACCAAATTCACTTTCAACATAACAATTTCATACATTCAAGCTCATACCTCTTATGAATGGTACATGCATGTGAGATATAACTTCCATTTCAACTCAAATTGTACAAATGGTGGTCACAAGCATGGATTCTAGTCACAATTTTACATGGATCATATTTTTCATGCTCAATTATGCAAATTCATGGTTATTATGCACATGCATGCATTCCATGACTTCAAATACAACAAAATCAACCCAATTTCCTCATGATCAAACTAACTCATGTTCTTGACCATTAATCAAACTTGAATTCACAATTTACAAACAAAAATCCATGGGTCAATGGTTGGTTACTCACCTAGGAGCCTTGATTCTCACAATTGTGGCCAAGTCTTGCACCTAGCCTTCCCAATTCACAAATTATAAGCCAAAATACACCAAGATGCCTCCTTTCCCTCTCAAGGTCGGCTCTCTCTCTCTTTTCTAAGACACAAATTCTGATTTTTGAGCTCAAGTGAGTGAATTGGGTGTAGTGCCTTTCCTTACATAAGTCCCACTAATTCCAATTTATTAATATAAAACAATTGGGCACTTAATTCGTTAATTTAATCTAATTAATTTGATCCGAATCAATTTCCAATTAAATTTCACCGTAAGTTCTAAAAATTATGCTAATCACAATGGCGTAATCAATTTCGGGTTCTGTGGCCGATAAGACCTTCAATTTAATTTCCAAAGCAGATAATCAAACAGATATTTCTACGATGAACAGATAGAAATTCAAAGTCACATATTTTCACATAATGACACACAAAATCACATTAAACACATAATCATATTCATATTAAGGACCAATTGGCACAAAACGGAACAGAGTTGTCACAAAGACGCATGACAGCCAACCAGTGGAATGCTTGAATCAGTTCGACCCATGACCTCAAATAATACCTATCCTAACCCTAAAAACTTTAGAATCCTATACAAATTTACTTTATACACCCCCTTACCAATAAACAGAGGAACAAAAATCATATTTGGGATCTTTGGAATTCCATGCGATGAACAAAAATTCTAAATTCATTCGAGACGAAGAGGGTTTTTGCTCCTCTACACAATCCGTCCATTTTGAGTTCCAATTATTTCATATGGATACTTAGGCCTCGTTTGGGAACATGCTAATTTAGTAACTTTTTGGCTATTTGGCTAAAAAGGTAGGTAAAAAAAACTTGTATGTTTGGGATGACTTTTTGGCTAATTATGAAAAGATGTGCAAAAAGTAGAGAGAAAAGAGAATCTTTGACTTTTTGGTATGGGTTGTTGGCTTTTTGGCTAATTTAGTAACTTTTTGGCTAATTGACTAAAATAGCCTCTTGCCAAACGAGGCCTTAGTACTGAACAAAAATATATTTGTCCGAATACATAATTCTAAACATGTAGAATTTTTTTGGGATTCTCAATACTGAACACAAAAAAATCGGTTCAAGTTGTTTCATATGAATACTCAGTGCCAAAACAAAATATATTTGTTCGGATATTTAATTCCAAACATGTGAAGTTTGTTCGAATATTTAGTGCCAAATCAATTCGAAAAATTAACTTACGAAAAACGATGAACAAAAATTAAAAACTTACTTTATCTATAGAAAATTGCTTGGAAACATCTTCTTTATCATCCATTGTTGATTTTAAATTTTTAATATGAAATAGAATGCAAGAATGATGGATTAAAGCCAATAATGTTGGGTATGAAGATGCAAAGTGATAAAAGTAATAAGAGAAGAAAGAAAAAAGAATATTGGGACTGATGATAAATGGGGTGTCCAAAATAATTTTATTATATTTTTTTCAAAGTTAAGTATTTTTTGATCATTTTAAATAGGGACTCTATAGTAATAAAAAAAATTTACTTGAAAGTGATGTTATATGGGCACACAGGGAATTGTGGTTTTACTTTTATTAATATTTCTGATTGTCTTTGTAGGGTTTTCTACTTGAACACAAGCCTGAGAATGCTGCTGCAATCATTCAAGTCCTCAATCAGGTACTTATCTATCCAGTTGATGGATCTGTGATGATATTACCCCTGCCTTTAATTCAAGTCTAGTTGATTAATTCAAACTCTCATCAATCCTATGAGCTTTTTAGTTTTTTTTTTCTTCCAATTTTTTCTTTCTTTAATCTTGAACAAATGAGTAAGTTTATTCCTATACTTCTAACGGCCTTTGAACTAATTATGTTTTTATTATTTAGGTTTGAAATTGCTTGCAAAGATGAAAAATATGGTCAAAAAATACAGAACTTTCAAGAAACTTAGTTCTCCTTAAGTTTTCTTATTTTTATTTTTTTAATGAGATTTTTATTGTGTAATTACAATTAAAAAAAACCTTTTATTCCTTAACTTTTATTGTATATATTTTTTTAACATTTGACTTTTATCTATGAAATATAGGAGATTATTAGCTATTCATATGTGGTCAATGTTGTGATTCAAAGAAAATTTTTGTACAAATAATATTGATTATATTTTAGATATTAGTTCTGTTCAGATTTTAATCAAGGTTTTATACGCTATGATTGATAGTCACGTTTTGTGGTCGAATACTTATAACTGTGATCTTATCTCATTATTAATCATAAATTATTTAATTCAATCTCAGATTTTATTAGTTATTAATCACAGTTAAAATCCGTAATCTAAATATTTATTATCACTATCAAAACACATGATAAAATTATCTTTTGATGACAGTCAAAAAGTCTAATTGAAAATGACCCTTAACCAATCACATTTTCAAAGATCACACTTTGACAAAATAAAAAATTCCTAATTAAATAATGGGATGTCATTGAGAACTCTAGGTATAGAGCACTAAATGGGCTGTATACATGTGGCATTGAAAAAAAACAAAAAAAAAAATTCAAAACATCACATAAATGAATGGCTCCCATCCATTACAACTCTTATTTTAACACTCTCAAATATTTTTGTTAAATAATATACACTACACTTAAAATTCATAATCTGTTATAATTTTGTAGTAGTGCTACTTTTTGGGTGCAAATAGAAGTTCCCTTAAACATTTCACATGAGTCTTGAATAGACCAAAATACCCCTGTAGCTCTACCACAAAACCTTGGGCTTAGCCATGCAAAATTTCTCTCATGGACAAGGTATTTTGGTAAATTTATTCTTCTCTTTCTCCTTATAAACAAAGATGCCTAAAGCAAACATAATACAATATCATGGAACAGTCTTGATTGTTACTGATTGTCCTCACTCCTTGCCTCTCTTCTCTTCCTTTGAGATTTCTCTCTCTTTTAAAGTCAAGAGCTCTCTCATGGAGTCTCAATGCCTGAGGCTTCTCATACTCACTCTAGTTGTCTTGCTTTCATCAATTTTAGTCCCCAATTCAGTGTTTGGCAAAACTACCACCACCCATTGTGAGTTTTCGGCAGTATTTAATTTTGGCGACTCAAATTCCGACACGGGCCGCTTGTCGGCAGCATTTGGACAGGCATCTCCGCCGAACGGAGAGACACATTTCCGAGCGCCCGCCGGACGGTACTGCGATGGCCGTCTTGTAATTGATTTTATAGGTACATGTGTGCCATTCTTAACCGTTTTTGCTTCCCTGTCTAAAAATTATTTACTTTAGCACATAAAAAGTGGGTAAATTAGACTGACCCAAGTGTTGTATTTTTGACATAA
Organism: Camellia sinensis; assembly: GCF_055761805.1. Taxonomy (NCBI): domain Eukaryota; kingdom Viridiplantae; phylum Streptophyta; class Magnoliopsida; order Ericales; family Theaceae; genus Camellia; species Camellia sinensis. Next base: position 72,843,286 of record NC_138974.1, read on the forward strand.
TTATATTAAATTTATTTATTTTTTTTTTTTTTTTTTTGTAAAGTTAAAAGGACTTGAACTATATAGAGGGTGCGAAAAGATAAAGATAAAAAAAGGGTAAAATATAACATAAGTTTTTAATTCATTTGTTGGATTCAGGGGTATTTTGGGAAGTCGATAAAAAGTTGATTTTTTGATTTTTTTGACTTTTTTGATGGTTTTTTTTGATAAAAATTTGACTTTTTTTGTGACTTTTTTCAAAAAACTTGCTAAAAAACTAAAAAATCGATTTTTTACCAAATTTTCAAATTGCGCCTCTGCCCTCTATACTTATAAAAATTGCAAAGTACAAGTTAATTTCATGATCAATTATTATTGTTTCATTTGAAAATGAAAGGTGCACAAAAATTAAACAAAAATAAGATTACAGAAAGTTATTTAGTGGTATTGAGATAAGTCCATGTGATGATTTTTATGAATTAAAATAATAAAACTTAGTGCTTTGCATTGATTTTTAAAACAACATGATAAGTGTCTAAGATGAAAAGAGTAATATTTCAAGATTGACAAATAACTTCTCTCTCTTTATGTGTATAATTTCGGTTCATAATAAAATTAAAAATATTATGTAGTGGAAAAAAACATTTACAAAATTGGTGTAAAATTTAAAATTTATAATTAATGCAATGTAGTTGATACCTGATATAAATTTTGTAGGGATATATTTTCTAAGTCCCAACACGTGGCGAAGGTGACGCCGAGGTGCCAACCGAGGTGCCACGTGTCCAGGTTGTGACGCCGAGGTGATCTCGGTTAGGCCGAAGTTATCTCCGAAGATATCGGAATCCAAGATAAGCGGATAAGACACAAGAGTCCTAGAATGGGGAAGGACTTTAGTGTAGATAATGATAACACTCTTGGAGAGTTTATCTTTATCTCTTGAAGAGTCTAAGATAAGCACTGAGCAGAAGTCCATTGAAGCTAGGCTTCTATGAGGACTAGGATGGAGTTAACTATAAAAGAGAGGCACCTCCGATGGGTCTAAGGTACGCAATTTATATTCTGAACAGTGAGTTTAGCACTATTTGTTATCTTTGAGAGATATACTAACTTGATCGCCGGAGTGCCATTATGATTTAGAGTTATATCAAATGGACGTTAAAACAGCCTTTTTAAATTGTGACTTGCATGAAGTGGTCTACATGGCCAACCTGAAGGTTTTCAGGATGAAAGTAAGGAAAATATGGTTTGCAGGCTTAAGAAGTCCATATATGGTCTAAAGCAGGCATCTCGACAATGGTATCTTAAATTTTATGAAGTTCTCGCCAAATTTGATTTTAAGGATAATGTGGTTGATCAATGTGTCTACCTTAAAATCAGTGGGAGCAATATCTGCATTATAGTTTTGTATGTTGATGATATATTGGTTGCTAGCAATAATTTGGGAATGATACATGAGACAAAGAAATTCCTTACGAGAAATTTTGAAATGAAAGATCTTGGTGAAGCCTTTTTTGTCAGTGGGATAGAAATTCACCGAGATAGGTCTCGTGGTATTTTAGGATTGTCCAAAAAAGCCTATATCGAAAAGGTTCTTAAGAGGTTCAACATGCAGAACTATTCAAGTAGTGTTGCCCCTATAGTTAAGGGTGATAAATTTAGTGAATTTCAGTGTCCCAGAAATAATTTAGAAAAGGAACAAATGAAAGAAATTTCTTATGCCTCTGCAGTTGGGAGCATTATGTATGCTCAAGTTTGTACACGTCCAGTCATAGCATTTGTGGTTGGTATGCTTGGTCGATACCAAAGCAATCTCGGACTTAATCATTGGAAGGCAATTAAGAAAGTGTTGCGATATTTACAAGGCACTAAGGATTACATGCTCATTTATCAAAGAACAGACAGCCTTGAAGTAATTGGTTATTCAGATACTGATTATGCTGGATGTAAAGACACTCGAAAGTCCACTTCTGGGTATATTTTTATGCTTGCTAATGGACTCATTTCATGGAGGAGTCATAAGCAGTCTCTGACAGCCTCTTCCACTATAGAGGCAAAGTTCATAGCATGTTATGAAGCCACATGTCATGCAGTATGGTTAAAGAATTTCATAGCTAGATTTCAACTTATTGATTCAATTTCGAGGCCCTTACAGATTTACTGTGATAATGATGCTGCTATTTGGTTCTCTAATAATAACAAAACTTTAGGAGGATCAAAGCATATTGATATCAAGTATCTAGTTGTTAAAGAAAGGGTTTTGAATCAGACTGTTTTTATCTCTCATATTGGCACTACACTTGTGTTGGCAGATCCTTTAACTAAGGGTCTCACACCTAAGCTCTTTCAAGAACATGGTGTGTGCTTGGGCTTAGTAGAAAATTTATCGTGTTTAGACTTGAAATGAGTGTATGATAATTGTTATGTTATAATCATCTTATGTTAGTAATGATTATGTATGTTGTTTTCGTTCTTCATACTTGTGCACAATTTAGAAGAAGATATAAACAATGGGACGGTTATAGATGAATTAGCATGAATCACCATTATGTTGCTAATGTCATCTCTGTGATTTAAGATTCACTTATCTATGTTGATGGAAAATATTAACACTATAACCATTGTACAGTCTTGATCAATATGTAAATCACTGACTACAATGATTTTGTGCTAATAATTTCATTGAACAAAATCTAATGGTGAGGGTGCAATCTTCTAGTGGGAGAACGTTGGCCATATTATGATAATCTAGTGACATAATATAACCATGCAAGCCAAGTGGGAGATTGTAAGAATTTTTCCTAAATATGGCTTAATGTGGCTTATGCATGATTATACTAGATTCATCTCATTAAGCAAAATACATGTACATCAATTAGATGGTAACTAATTATTGATGAATGCACCTATATATGCATAATGTATAGAAGACTAATGGAGATAGTGTCAACGCATTGAATGTGATAGATTTATTATGAATAAATCTTAGAGATGCATTATGTATCTATTATGAATGTAGAAGATATAGTAATCTATCTAATGAGTTCATTAATATAGAAGATACATTATGTATCATGAATGTAAAAGATACATTAATTTATTTAATGAAGTTCATTGAATGAATGGATTATTTGATGAGAAGAATATTAGTATAAATAGTGTAAGGTCCCAAACCACACTCTCCATCACAAAACTCAAATTGTCACCACAAGAAGGCTCTCATTGCCTAGAGAGAGAGAAGTGGTTTGAAGATCTTAGACAAGTAAAGAACTTGAAGATTAAGATCGTCTATTTAAGGTTTCTCTTTCTTAAAAGAGGATTTCATGCTATCATGGATCAATGTATATATACACTTATTTTGTATAGTAGAAATTTATATAGTTTTTATATATAGAATTGAATCCTTAATGGTTTTTAGTTTATGTTCCGCAAAATTTTCTATCAGTAACTTGAAAAAAAAACTCTACCAAGCAAAGTCATTAAGGGTGGCCAACGGTCCGATAACTTGCCCAATCTAACTTGGTATTCTGGGTGTGTTTGGTAACGTTTACGTTTTCAGTTTATATTTATAAAAATTTTATAAACTGGTTTTTGTTTATTTTTTATTTATTTTTAGAAAAACATAAACTACAAACGCGTTTGGTAATTGACAAAATGTTTAAAAAAAATTAAAAATATAAAAAAGAGTGAGAAATGACAAGTGGTGGCAAGTTGCGGCAAGTTGCGGCGGAAGACGGTGGTGGAAAGTGGTGACGGTGGGTGGTGGGTAGCTGGTGGTGGTGGGTGGTGGTGGTTGGTAGTGGTGGTGGGTAGTGGTGGTGGTGACAGGTGGGTGGTGGTGGTGGTGGAGAGTGGGTGATGGGTGGTGATAGTGGGTGGGCGGGTGGGTGACGGTGGCGGGTGGTGGGTGGTGGGTGGTAGCGAGTGGGTGGTGGTGATGGTGGTAGCGGGTGGTGGGTGGTGTTGGCAGGTGGGTGGTGGTGGCGGTGGATGGGTGGGTGACGGTGGCGGGTGGTGGGTGGTAGCGAGTGGGTGGTGATGGTGGCAGGTGGTGGTGGCAGGTGGGTGGCGGGTGGGTGGTGATGGTGGATGGGTGGGTAGGTGACGATGGTGGGTGGTGGATGGTAGCGAGTGAGTGGTGGTGGTGGCGGGTGGTGGTGGCAAGTGGGTGGCGGATGGCGGGTGGTGGTGGTGGTGGGTGGGTGGGTGACAGTGGCGGGTGGTAGGTGGTGCGAGTGGGTGGTGGTGGTGGCGGGTGGGTGGCAGGTGGCTGGTGGTGATGGGTGGCTGGTGGTGGGTGGTGAGTAGTGGTGGCAAGTAGGTGGCGGGTGGTGGTGGCGAGCAGTGGATGGTGGTGGCGGGTGGATGACAGGTGGGTGGTGGTGGTGGTGGTGGTGGTGGCGGCGGTGGCGAGTGGTGGTAGGTGAGTGGTAGTTGGTGGTGGCAGGTGGTGGTGATGAGGGGTGGGTGGTGGTGGCAGAAGACGGTGATGGAAAATGGTGATGGGTGGTGACTAGTGTTGGATGGTAAAAAAAAAAAAACTCAAAACGGAAACATATTTTTTGTGTTTTCATTTTTTGGCTAAATTTATAAACTGGGACCACTGATTTATAAATCAAAAATTTTACCAAACAAGTTTTTATTTGAATTTTTTAAATTTTTGTAAATATAAACAGAAAATTGAAAATGTAAAGTGTTACCAAATGACACCTTAGGATTCGAAAAAATATGTAGCTCGTAGAGCTTGGATAAAATTTTTGAACCCATTGAATTTTTGAGTTTTGGATAAATAATTTTAGCCCAACTCGGCTCAACCGGTCCATAGGGTCCAGCTGGATAAAAAATAAATAAAGAATATATATATATTTCTGTAGCTTAAATTAAATTATTTCTTAAATATTATATTTATTTTATAATTACATGTTATTAATATTTTAAATTTAAATAATTATTTAAAAAATTTAAATAATTTAATAGACTACACACACAAAAAAAATAATAATAATAATTAAAGGATTGTTTGGAAAGAACTATATTAGCACATTTTTATCTTTTTTTTTTTGATCATTTTATTTCTTCATTTTTTATTTATTGATAAAAAGTTGAAAAAATATGTGTGTAAATTTGAAATTTAGACATTCTATCTACATAATACTGTCGGCCGGTCCAAACTCCACACAAACCAATATTTGTGAACAGCTACAACATATATGGTAATTATTTAATAATTTTGAAATATAAATTCATAATATTTTATAGTATTATAATTGGTAGAGAGGTGAGTAGGTGGAGTATTGTATTGGGTAATTAGAAAACATGAAAGAACATATTAGTGGATGTTTGGAAGTTGTTATTTTAGTAAGTTATTTTAATTTTTGACTATTTTAATAGGCTAAAATTTTTTATATTTAGAAAGATAATTGAATTTTTTTATAATTAGATTTGAGATTTATGAGAGAAAAAATAAAATAATTATAAATTTAATGTGATATTATGTCTTATTAACTATTTTAACTTATTTTACCTTTTTTTTTCTTCTTCTTTTTTTTTTTTTTTTTTTTTGTGTGTAGATTTTAGTGAAAAAGATAACCTAAAACTCACTTGCCAAAGCTTAAATAATGATTGATTAACATTATTGAATAATTTTCCCAACATATAAGGCGGGTGGTGGAACATGAACTTCGTAAATTTGCTAACGAACTCCAAAACACTCTCCCTCTCTCTTTTCTCTCTTTAGATCCGAACAATTCTCCGGCGCAAGCTCAGTCTCCTCTTCTTCTCCCCCTCTCCACATGGATCTCAAACTATGCAAATCAACTCAGACATGCGAGGCCGGTAGCGGGAACTCCCAATTTGCGTTGGCGGAGTTTCCCAATGACGACGACCACCGCTATTTCTTCTCACCAGCGCCCGCTAACCGGCCTCGTCACCACCCTCCGCACCTTCCTCACTTCCCTCTTCCTTCTCCTCCTCCTCCTCTACGCCCTCTACTCCTCCCAACTCTTCTTCTTCGGCCCCTCCAATTGTTCCCTCTGCTCCATCAAGGCCGACACCCACCTTCTCAACACCAACTCTTCTTCAATCACATCACTCAACAAACAACAACAACAACAACAACAAAATGATGATTTGGAGCTCAACCACATCGTGTTCTGCATAGCCGCCTCGTCCAACCTGTGGGACAAGAGAAAAGAATACCTCAAGCTCTGGTGGCGGAACAACGAAACTTGCGGCGTTGTCTGGCTTGACCAACCCGTGAACACAACGCAGAACGAGAAGGAATTCTTGCCGGAGATTCATATCTCCGGCAACACGTCCGATTTCAAGTACACCAACAAGCAGGGGATGAGATCGGCGCTCAGGATCTCGAGAGTGGTCTCGGAGACCTTGAGATTGCGATTGAAGGACGTGAAGTGGTTCGTGATGGGGGACGACGACACGGTGTTCGTGGTTGACAATTTGGTGAGGGTGCTGTCCAAGTACGATCACCGGCAGCTTTATTACATCGGGAGCTCGTCCGAGAGTCATATTCAGAATATTTTTTTCTCCTATTCGATGGCGTTTGGAGGCGGCGGGTTTGCGATTAGCTATCCATTGGCGAAGGAGTTGGAGAAGATGCAGGATGCCTGTATAAGGAGGTACCCGAATTTGTATGGAAGTGATGATAGGATGCAGGCTTGTATGGCTGAGCTTGGGGTGCCACTTACCAGAGAAGCTGGCTTTCATCAGGTAATTTTATACTTGTTGACTAGAATGCGTTAAAGAATTGATACATTTAATCAGAATTGGTGAGTCACCAAACACATACAATACAATACGTTATAATATATCTATATTGTTGTCTTTTGGTTATGCAGTACGATGTGTATGGAAACCTCTTAGGCCTTTTGGGAGCTCATCCTGTAACTCCCCTGGTGTCTCTTCATCACCTCGACGTTGTGCATCCGATATTCCCACGAATGGACAGAGTTCAGGCCCTCCGGCACCTCTTTGACTCCACCATGAATGACACGGCCAGTACAATGCAGCAATCCATTTGCTACGACAGGCAACACCAATGGTCCGTCTCTGTTTCATTTGGGTACGTGGTTCAGATCATAAGAGGAGTCATGACTCCCAGAGAGCTAGAGAAGCCCACACGGACATTTCTGAACTGGTACCCGAGAGCTGATTACACGGCATATGCTTTCAACACTAGGCCTGTGACCAGGCACCCCTGCCAGAAGCCTTTTCTGTTTTATATGAAATCATCTCACTACAATGAAGGCAAGAATCAAACAACCGGGGTCTATTCTCGTGATCGTCATGATACTCAACCTTTTTGTCGATGGAGAATGGACTCGCCTGACACAATTGACACCGTTGTCGTGATGAAAAGACCGGAGAGCCAACGTTGGAAAAAGGTTTGGTGTTCAGCAACTCAATTCTAGTTGGTTATACTTTTTGTACCAAAGGTGACTTGAAGACTAAAACCGGTTAACAAGTTTTGTTTTGAAAGTGAATTTGAAAAACATTAACAGAAAGTACTAATCAAACTATACACACTTCCAACAAACAACATAGCCTCGTCCTTGTTATCAAACATTTTCCCCCTCCCCCACAACCCCTAGAAAATGCATTTCATTCATTGGAACTCAAACGTGTTAAAACGATTATAAATGCAAAAAAAATTAACCATACACACTTCCAAGAAACCACCTTTTTTTTTTTCATTTGTTTGATTTGAATAATATTACTAGTACTAACTAAATCCAGATTTTCTCTTGCAGTCACCAAGGAGGGATTGTTGTAGACTTTTGCCGTCAAATAAGAAATCACAATTGTATATATGGGTGGGCAATTGCGGAGAAGGTGAGGTTAGTGAATGGTAGCAGCAAGAGGGAGCTAAATTTTGCATCTTTTCAATTGTTCTTTCCTGCCAAGTTGTTTGATTGAATATATTGGATACAAACCAATAGTGCCTTTTGTCGTTCAAGGAATTTGAGCAATATATTGGAAACAAACCAATATTACCTTTTGTCGTTCAACAAATTTGAGCTCGGAGGACTCAAGTTTTTGAGCTTCAGGACATCAAATAGCTGCCCCAGCTAACCTTTGGTTGCACCAAACATCACTTATTGAAAGAAAGGGCTTGGCTAATTCTGCTATTTCTCAATTTTTTGAGTGTAAATTTTTTCAAAAGAATGTCAACCAATGAACCTGTTCTTACAAGTTCTATTTGTAACCAAACTCGTGATATCCTGATTCCAAAACAACAATATCCTAATTGATTACCTTATATCTTTTAGTGGTTTTCTTGAATTGTATATGCCAAAAAAGAGAACTCGTGAAAATTGTGACTCATATGAAAGAAATGATTCTTCAATCAGTTGGACTCACCGGTTGTTCTTCAGTTTCATTCTTAAGTATCAGAAACTGAGGGACTGAGGCATTTGATGGAGTAGCCGATGCCAGGACGGTGTGGTCAACAACGGTTTCGTTGTTGAGAGGCCATGTCAACACAATCCTATGGATTTCCATGATTCTGCCATCTTTGATTTCCAGGTTCACTGTATTCAAAGTAAAACATAAAGACAATTAATATAATTACAGAACAAAAAAGTACTAGGCAATTAATCTTTTTCAATTTTTTTCTACAAATGTTTTTCAGAGGAAAAAAAGAGACGTCTCGAAGAAAATAAAAACAACGAAAAATTTATGTTATAAGTGATTTCAGTGCTTGCACAAAAAAAGTATTTGGTTTACAAGCCGCCAAATATCCTTTGCGAAACACTAATTTCTCAGCAACCAAACAGAAGTATTAATTTCTCGAATTGAAATCACGCTCAACTTACACAGATCAGAAAACAAAGATGTTCTTCACTAAACATTTAACAGAAAAAGAAAAACTCAGTAGAAAAAGGTTAAACAAGGCTGAGCTGGTGGCCAATGAGAATGCAAATTGTGTGTGTATATATATATATATATATATAGAGAGAGAGAGAGAGAGAGAGAGAGAGAGAGAGAGAGGAAAGAAAAGCAAAAATGGAATGCCAAATGATGAAATTGGATCTTGAGATATGAGGAATTATCATATATATATATATATATATATACCTGGATAAGAGAAGCAGCAGAGGATGAAGAAGCAGAGCAACACAATCACAGGAATAACATGAATCATCAAATTGGCCCTAGATCGGGAACGCCACATCTCCCTCCGGCGAACGCGAAGACGCTCGAAGAACGAACGACCTGTGTGACCTTCCGTCGTCTTCCTTTTCGGAGAGTGTTTGTCCTGCTGCTGCTGCTGCGTTATCTCAATGACATGGTCATGGCGATATTCATCGGAAGCACGGGACGAGCTCGTAGTAGGTCTTTGCATTCTAGAGAGAGAGAGAATGATGAGTATAGTGTGGTGGGTGTTGTTGAGGAGGAGAGTAGTGTCTGTTAGGTCGGTTTGTGAGTTAGAGCTTTCGTAACCGATTTTATGGCGCGAAAAGTTCCTCGCGTGCGATGAAGGTAACGACTTCTACAGCTGGACTTTCAATTGTCAACTCTGAGTCCCGACCACGAGAAGTCATTGATTACATTCATTGTGATTGGTGAAAGATGAAGTCTATTTTATTTATTTTTTTATTTTTGGTTACATGGAAAGAAAAAGGTGTAGTCTATTATTTTGTATTAACTAATTGAAGTAAAATATTTTTTCCTACTCCTTTTTTTATTCTTTAATTTAAATTTTTTATTTTTTAAAAATATATTCTAAGGAGAAAAAAAGGATGGAATCGGTTACCAAACTATCTCCCCATCCATGTATGGGTTGGTATTAATTCGGTAGAAAAGTGGGCATCTGTAGAAAAATTGTACAGTTAGTCAGTCAGGGCTGCTGTCTGGTTTTTCTCCAACAAAAAATTTTAGGATAAATTATAAACATATTTATTTAAATTATAAATTATTCCTATGATTCTAAAAAATAAATTATATTTTTTAAGGTTTTTAATTTTATAACAAATAGATCATTTTATTAATAAATCATCAAGTTAATTTGTAGTTTTTAATAATATTAAAATTTTATTCAGTTAATAATTCAAATTATTTTATTATTGTATAGGTGAACAGTTACAAATTTCATTTTTTCAATTAATTTTGTTAAATAAAAAATTTTGACAGGGAGGTATTTGTAATTTTTCAAACCACAAGGGACAATTCGTATTTTAAGCAAATCTCAGGAAGTGTATTTGTAATTTACCCAAAAAATTATGATAAATTATTAACTAGTTTTAATAGTTAGACTTAATTTTCATTATATCTTATCAAATTCGTCGCTGAAAGTTAATCTTATAAGAATCATCACTAAAAATTAACAATTAGTGACATTTTTCTATAATAAATTTTTTAACTATTATTGAAAATTACTAATTAGTTACACTTCTACAAGACCAATTAAGTAATAGGTCCACCTAATATAAGTCTTCCAAAATTTAAGTAATTGGAGATATTTGATAACTATTAATATATAAAAATTGAGATATCTAGCTCACCAGTAGAAAACACTCTTATTATTAAAATAAGTTCTTAAATTGGGAGATAGTATTGACACAATTAGAGTGGAACCCTTATTCTCTAAATGAAAGAGAATATTGCAACTATATGAATGAGAATGCACAAACTTAATAATATTGACCTCCTTAATTTTTAACCCAACATTGCAAAGTCTTAATCCATAAGGAACTAGGAATAAATACAATAATATTGACCTCCTTTTGTTTGATAGGAAAAAAAAATACTGAACAACTATATATTGAATCTCATTGCTTATGGATAAAGACCTTTTTAACATTAAAAAAAAAAAAAAAAAATTATATATATAAATGTACATGATTCACCTAATATATTTTGCAATCCATCATTTATCAGGAGCATCAATAAACAATATACATGATATTATTGCTTTTGAGTATGATATGTATCTCCAAAATTGGTCGATCATTGTTAGAAGTTCTATCTTCATGTATATTTGTTGCTCTTTATAGAAATAGGCAAGCACTTCTTTTTATTGTTGGTGGAGAGGGTCACACCATTGAAAGTTAAAGCTGCTAGAATCAAATGTACAATATGAAGTTCATGTAATTGGAGATGAATTTTAATTTTTTTTTTGGAATTACATAATTTTGAATTGGCAGGCAAAAAAGAAGTAATTGCATTAGTCATAGCCTTTTAATTGGCTCAAATTGAATAATTCCAAAACAAAATATATTAGATTGTCAATGTTTAATTTTCTACGTTAGACCCAGAAAGCAAAGCCATACATATAGCCTAACAGTTAAAAGTCATGACGTGAACAGTAAATTTAGCCATCTTAAATTCGACTATCGTTGGTGTCTTTTAGATTCATGTCTTCATCGCGAAAAAATGATTTTAATCCAAAAATTGTTTTTATGTAGGAACAAGTCTTGTTTCCACTTGCATATACACATCAAACCCTATACAATTTGATTTTGAATTTTAACTTTCCACTTTATTCAAAACATAAAAAGGCAGTTGGAAATTTATGAGGGGAAGGAGTCCAGTTTGTTCGATTGAAAGGAGGGTGATTAGCATAACTTTAACTTGAACATAAACCTATTTTAATGACATCCAAAAATGCTAAAAACTTGTTTAATAAAGCTCATCTACCAAATTTCATAAAAGTTGAGAAGAACAAAATAAAAATTTAAAATAAGCAGAAAAAGAAGAAGAAAATAACAGAGAAGAAAACAGCAAATAGGAAGCAAGAATAAGGAATTTTCTCTTTATTTATAATGATATGAAGATTAAACTATAACTACAGAAAACTTTTTCTACAAAGACGTATCTTACATATTATATATATATATATATATATGAATCACAGCTTCATTTACATGGAAAAAGAGGGACAAAAATGGAAGAATATCCCTATAATTTCCATAAAGAGTCTATGATTGGAAAGTAGCACCTGTTATCCTCTGTGGACACAAAAAAAAAAAAAAAAAATGATAACCAGGCACATGATATTTAAAAACTAGTCCTCTGGTTCGGCTCTCCCTCGTCCGTTGTCTTCAGAATCCTTTTCTGATCGGTGAGAAGATGATCGGTAAGAAGATGCAGCCCTCCGGGAGGAGCTTTGGAGAGGATGGGTTAGGGGATCGTATGTTTGGGAAGCAAGGTAATTCAAAGCTGTGACTATGTCAGCAATGAGAGGCCTCATGTTTGGTTGCTCTTGGACACACATTGCAGCAATGGCAAGAGCTTGATACAAGCCTCTCGTGGGATACTTACCTTCGAGCACCGGATCGGCCATCTGTGGGAATTTTCTCCGGTCTTTGAACAGGGGTCGTGCCTGCAAATGAATCCCGGGTAATTAAATTTTAGGCAACCTCCTTTTCCTCTTTAATTTTTCATTTTTAAAGTCTTCAATATGGGGTTTCCTTCTCTTTTTTTTTACCACCAATTATCAATTTTTGAGATTCAAAAGATTATGACAAACAACTAATCTATTCTAGCTAGGTAGGCTATTATGTGAGGCTTTCATACTGTGAAAGTGAAAATGAAATAAGTCTATCAAGACAAACAAAATAACAATCAGAATGCAAACGAACATATATTAAAAAAAAGGCATATATTGTTGCATTCAAGGCATACCAAGAGGTCATTTTATTATTTTTGTAGTTCACTTCTTCGATGCATGTCATGTCATGTGTTCATTACATTCTCTAACCAAGATGTGTGTGAATTCACTAACTAGTTTCTAGAGAGCTTCATGAGCAACTTCAAATTCAAAGTAAAGACATACAAGTAAAAATGACCTCAAAGAGATCTGCTACTTAAGTTGTAAACCCAGATTTTAATAGCCAATGAAGCTGTTTAGTACAAAAGAATGGTCGAGAAAATTGCATTAATGCATGTTCGAGTCATGGGGAATCAGCTTTTTCCATAAAAAAGTGGGGATAAGGATGCCTATCCACTTACCTCTTCCAAAGTGGGGATAAGGATGCCTATCCACTACCTCTTCCGAACCTGTTAACAGGATAAAGATGCACTGGGGTATGACAATTTCCATAATATTGTCATCAACTAGTTTGTACCAATGTAACCATTGAAAATCTTGGGAACAGAAAAGTTTTAACTGGTTCAGAACTGATCCTTCTTCCAGGTCAGATATATTTACAAAGCTCAACCTCTGGCTTCTATGAATCAAACTACAGTACTAGGTTATTATCCACCTTCAAGGAATCTCTAAGGTATGATTGATGAGTATGGAACATGTTTAAACATTTGAGGATAACTCAGAAATCCAGTCACATTTTTAATTCTACAACAGTTCCCCAGGGAGGGCATTAAATCCCCGACAATGGCATCACTAACCATTTTTAGTTCCATAGAAGTTTCCAAGAGCAAGGGGTGACCATTGGTTTAATGGGTAAGGCTTTGCCTAATAACTTTAAGATTATGGGTTTAAGTCTTGAGACCAAGGTTTTAAAAAGCGGCCGCAACCGTTACGTAACGCCGTTACGTAACAGTTTTGGCGGTTGCCGCCACCCGTTACGGCCGCTTTTGCAGTGTGATTGAGATTCACAGGTGTGTCGGCCGTAGCGGCTGCCGTAGCGGTCGTAACGGTGCCGTAACAGTCGTAACGGCCTGTTACACACCATTACGTAACGGTTCCAAACTGTTTGTTTCAAAAAAACACAAAAAAAAGCTGAAAATGGGGAAAGAGGGATAGAGAGAAGAGAGAAGATAAAGAGAGAATGGAGGAGCAAGAGACAGAGAGAGAAGAGGGAAGAAGGAAGATGAAGGACATGTTATTGATTTGTTGAAGTTGTAAGACCTATGCTATTCTATTCAGCTGCTATTACTAAACTATTTTGTTTGTGTGTGTCTATCTATATATTGTTTGAAAATAATAATAATAATAATAAGTGTGGTCATCTATTTGGCTTGGTTAAAATATGTATATATATATTTACGCTTTTATTTATTCTCTTACTTTGTTATTGTTTATCTTATATATAATAGTTAGTGATTGATTTTTTGTATAATATAAAGTTATTAATTATTAAAATAAAATGTAAAAAACTCAATTTATAGTGATTTAAAAATATGAAATATATTGGATTATACTTAACAATTTACAAAAAATTGATCAATATTTATTTTTAACCCAATAAATATGATTATGGAAAAAAAATATGCGTATTGGTAAGTTTTTTTCAAATTGTGCAAAAAATAAAAAAATTCACGGTTCCGGTTACCGCAACCGTTACACTACGGCCTTTACACCTCGCAACCGCAACCGCAACCGCGTCACCGCCACCGTTACGGCGACCGCAACCGCTTTTCAGAACCTTGCTTGAGACCATCACTTTGTTTGTGCATTATGCCAAAAGTTAGGTATGCACTCAATCTTTCCCCTTCTAAATACACATTAATATATACTAATTGAGCGTCGTTTTTTTTTTAAAGAAGTTTCTAAGAGCATAAATTTCCGACATCACTAAACTCGCTTGTACATCAATTTCTCTCAGCAACAAATAATAAAAAGGCTAGAAGAGCACATCAATATTGAAAAAAAATTTCATCATCATCTACTTATGGCAGTGGTAAGAAATAGAATGTACATCATCTATTTGTAGGAGTGAGATTTATCATACATTCAAATTCATGATTAAAGAAATCATATCATTTCATCATTCCTATGTTTGTTCTTTTCTTGTATTAAAAAATTCAATATTATATTCAGTTGCCATTTTCCTCATTTGGTGTACATCCTTATTGACTCTACCAAATTCAACATTCTAAAATATTAGGTTACTTCCCATATATTCAGTTGGTTTGTAGAATTTCTTAAGAATGAAAAGTTTTAGTAAGATCATCTAGTTTCTAAACAAGCCTAATAAGACACAGAAATAGTTACCCCTAACTGTGATTAAAATTCATATAGATAATGATAAGAACTTCAAAGTTTCAAAAACGTGTTACTATTTCAAGTAAAAGCATAAAATGATATAAACACTACAAAAATTATACAAAACATAGGATACTTGGAAGTGTGGGCCCCAGACTCTAATCATGCAGGGCTTCTCACTACTAGAGTCCTTTTGGACAGGGGCCCAAACCACAAAAACATCACAATCCAAGTGGCCCTCTAAAATTGACGATGATTCCCCAGAGAAGCCACAAACGAAAAGAGATTCCTACAAATGAATATCAATCTTATCAAGCATGAACTTTAACCGACTGGTTTCTTATACTTTTTTATAATCATTGACTCTTGTATGGATAATTACTATTCAATCAGAAAAGTGACCTACCCAAAATGATGCTTACTTACTCAAGGCAGTTCAGTTGGTTAAAAGATCATCGGCATCTCAACATATTGCTTTCGGTACAAATTTTTTGAAAAGGACAACCAATATCTGTTACGCAAATAATCTATAAAGAGATTAGCAGGAAAGAGTGGGAAAACAAAAAGTAACTTACTTACCCATGCAACCAGATTTTGCTCAGCAGTGGGTCTCATATTATCAATTGCTTTCCTGCCTGTGATGATCTCCAAAAGAACAACCCCAAAGCTGTAAATATCCGATTTGAATGTGAGCTGACCGGTCATTGCATAATCTGGTGCACAATACCCGTATGTGCCCATCACTCTGGTAGAAACATGAGTCTTATCTCCAACCGGACCTACTTTAGCCAAACCAAAATCAGATAGCTTGGGATTATAGGCTTCGTCAAGCAAAATGTTTGAGCATTTCAAATCACGATAAATAACAGGAGGCTTCATTTTATCATGCAAATACTCTAAGCCCTTTGCTGCACCAGCCGCTATCTTCATTCTAGTATTCCAATCAAGTCGTTTCCTATTAGGCCTAAGGTCTGAACAAGAAAAAGGAAGTATGGAAAATGTATTAGGAGGCAAAAAGAGTCCAAAAACAAAAGAAAGAGAAGGACCTGCATTAAAACTTACAGAAAGCTTGAGCAAATGGAAAAGAACTAAGAAAAATCAAATGATGATAATGGAAGATTGGTGGGAAAAAAAAATATACCATGCAAATGATCTTCCAAAGATCCTAATGCCATGTACTCATATACCAACAGCCTCTGTTCTCCCTCAGCACAATAACCAATTAATTTAACCAGATTAGGGTGGTTAGCAAGACCCAGTGTCAATACTTCAACAATGAATTCTCTAATCCCTTGCAACCCATTACGGTCAAGTTGCTTGATAGCTACAATCTGCACAAAAACGCGAATATTCAGGTCTGATTGCCAGCTTTGTTTAAAGATTTAAATCTAACCCACCAAGATGGGCATAGCCTCATAGGCAATAACAGCAAAAAAATCTAGTTATTTAATGACCGGTATCACATGAGGTTTCAACCAACCTGGTCCGTATCCTCCAATTTTCCCTTATAAACCTTGCCAAAACCTCCCTCACCCAAAAAATAATCCGAATTGAAGGTTTCTGTTGCCGCCACCAATTGATCAAAAGTAAATGTCCTTGCCTTATTATTCTCAGTCCCTGCATCCTTAATTACCTCCTTCACATCCAACTCCTTTGCTGCCAGAGATTGATTTACTACTTTAGGGTCCTTCACACCTTTATATGGACTTGATCTCAATGTATCTAAATCACATAAACAAACACCAAAAAACATGTGAGAGTGAGAGCCCATTTGAAGAACAGAGAAAACGACACAAAATGCACATGGTGGCTAAAAGCCAAAACTCGATTCTTATATGATTCTCACAAAAGCGGAAACATGATGACCACAATTATTATTAAAATAGAGAAGAAAACAACGAACCGACTCAGAAGAAAGCAAACATTATGCACATTCAAGAAAGATTTTGAAATTTTGAATTAGAATTTCCAAAAACACAATTATATTTGTACAGCAACAATCACAACCATATACTATCCCAAAACAGTTATAGAACCAACATACGATTTTTGCAACTGCTTAGAAACTAGCAATAATCTTAAGAGTACCCGAATTAATAGAATGAAAAAACACATAATTCTTCATATACAAAGATTCAAACATGTAATAAAAAATACATAATTCTTACTTCTTAGACTAATCAAAATTTAGCCTTTCCCTACACCCAACCCCAAAGTCAAAAGTTTTGCTTCCACACACACACACACACACAGAGGTGAAAAGACCCAATTGTTCGAAAATCTGAAATGGGAATAGGAACTGAAAAATACAAGAAGTGTGAATTTGAAAACCAATCACAATCTAAATCAAACTAAAGCAAAAAAGAAAAAGAAGAAAAGAAACAAAACAAAATGATGAAGACAAAAGAAAAAGAACTAAGAAGTACCAAAAAAGCAATACCTAAACAATGCACTCCTGAGATTTAATCCAGTGCAAACCCAGGTGAGACACATAAAGATCAACAACAAAAATACCAAATTTTGATCAATTTAGATCAAACCCATTTCACAGAATCACCCAATAACTTCAATTTCAAAAAAATTAGCTGATTCTTTTTCTTTTTCATTTCTTCCCTCACAATGAAATGATACTGATTGAATGCAAAAACCAAATAGAGAAAACAAACAACGATCGAATCACTTGTTCAGTGATTACTACTATACCTGAGGTGGACTGTGTTTGATCATCTCGTCTATTTTGATTGTTATTGCGACTTGTCTTCTCCTTCTCCAGTTGTTTGTTCGGATTTCCAGAGCATGGAAAACAACCCATGCTTTTTACTCTTTCTCTCTCTCTCCTCCACCAACACCCTCTCTCTCTCTCTCTCTATATATATATATATATGTATGTCTTCAGAGAGAGAAGATGAAACAGAGTCCGAAACGTGATAGAAATAATGAGAGACCCCTGCAACTTTTTTTAGAGAGAGAGGAGAAGAGAGAGACGAGACTAGAGAGAGAGAGAGTGAGAAAGAGAAGCGTTTTTTATATATATTTTTTTTGTTTTTGTTTTTATGATTTATATATTTTTGGGCTGTGCATGGTGCAGATCAGCTGTGAAACGAATTCAACACACTCACCAACCGGAAACCGCCACGTCATCAGTCTGCGCGTATTGATTTATTTCGCTGGGTTGCTGACGCCGCGTGATTTCGGCCTTCGGGTCGGGACATTAATTTACTGTGTGAGCTGGTTAGCACCATAGAAAAACGACGCCGTATACATGTCAGCACCGTAGAGCTGTTTTCCACCGTACGATGACTCTGATGTGAAATAAAAATAAGAAGTTAGAGGCAGGTACCGAATAGGATGTTATTACGGAAGGGTCACCATATACACAAAATACATATATACATATATAATATATAAATCATATATACATAAAATAAAATAAAAATTATATACTATAGAAATAATTTCTAATAGGATGGCTAAATTTTTTTTGATATTTTATATATAAAATGATACATATATATATATGTATATATATATTTAAAAATAGGAAGATTGACTAATAAGTCTCATATTTTGGACTTGTAATTCATATAATTCTATATTTTTTCTTGTGATCCATTTAATTCTTTTGGATGTGTAATGACCCATTTATCCGCCACATTAGTGTGTCACGTTTAAAAAAAATACACTAAAGAGTTTTTAGTATTACATCACACATGTCACGTTAGAATGTCACATTTAAGAAAAGTACACTAGTAAAAAGTTTTTAATTTTTTTAGAGTGTCACATCATACTCGTCACATTGGAGTGTCACATGTCACGTTTGAAAAAAATATACTAAGAAGTTTTTAATTTTTTTAAGAGTGTTACATCATACCCATCATGTTGTCACGTTTGAGAAAAGTACACTAAGAAATTTTTTATTTTTTTGAAGTGTCACATCATTCTCGCTACGTTGTCACATTTGAGAAAAGTATATTAAAGAGTTTTTATTTTTTTTAAAGTGTTACATCATACCCGCCACGTTATCACGTTTGAGAAAAGTACACTAAGAAATTTTTAATTTTTTTAGAGTGTCATATCATACTCGCCACACATTGTAACGTTTGAAAAAGTACACTAAATTTTTTTTAAGTGTCACATTATACCTGCTAAGTTGTCATGTTTAAAAAAAAATACATTATGGAGTTTTTATTTTTTTTAGAGTGTCACATCATACTCGTTACATTATCACGTTTGAGAAAAGTACAGTAAAGAGTTTTTATTTTTTTAAAATTGTCACATCATACCTGCCACGTTATTACATTTGAGAAAAGTACGCTAATGAGTTTTTATTTTATTTTTTTGAAGTAAAAGTTTTGGGATGTTATATCATATCTATCACGTTGTCACATTTTAAAAAAATACACTAAGGAATTTTTAATTTTTTTTAGACTGTCACATCGTGGAGTGTCACATTCATACTTGTAACATTAAAGTATCACATCATACCTATCATATTAATAAAAAGGTATAGTTATCCACAAAAATATTATCAAAATAAAAAATAAGACCATACAAAAAGAAAATCTCTACTAATAAGACTTAACAGATCAAGAAAAAAAAAATTAAAACTAATTAAAATATTTGTTTATAAGATAAGATTTATTAATAAATATCCCTTAAAATTATATGACAAATAATAATATTTACAGAAACATGAGGCATGCGCTTCATAATCTTTTCTTAATTTCGTATCTGGTGAGATTCATAGCTGAGGTGATCCAGTGAACTGAGCTCCCTCAGCCTTCGTTTCACAAATGGATTGATTTTTTGATTTTTTTGATTATTTTAATTTGGATTAAAAAGTTTGATTTGTAAAGAATTTTTTTGAATTTTTTTGTGAGAGAAGTATGTAATAATTATGGATTAAATGTTATGTTTTGTTTGTTATGATTAAAATAACTTATTTTTATCTTTTGTTACTATTTTAACCACAAATCTACTTGTTAGAAAGCACAGACTAATAATACGTAGACATGCGTCGAATTACCTAGTGAGTCAAAGCATGTGATCAGTTGTTCTGTCGACCCTCGGCACAATTTTACAGTTTCGAATGAAAGTGAAAGGAAAGTTTTATTCGCATCATATAGAAAATCTTAGTACACGAAATGATTAGGAATTTTAATAAAAGAGCTTTAATAAATTTTAATGGGATTATGTATTATAGTATATTTGTTTGGACGGATTGAGTGTCATCTTGAGAATATAGTAAAAAGTCACGTTTTTTGACAAAATATTTAAAAATGCAAGTGTCAAAAACGTCAAAAAATTGGTTTGGCAAGTGCTAAAAATGCAGGTGTAAAATTATAAATTAGGGCCTTTGAAAAAAAAATAAAAAATAAAAAATTCTTATGTTAGGTAAGAGTATTTTGGTTATTTTAATTTGATTTGACACCACAAATAAATATTAAACTAAAAAGTAAAAAGTCAATTTTTTACCAACTTTCCAAATCACTTTCCAAAAAGCTAAAAAGTTTGGTAAAAATTCAAAAGTTAACTTTTTACCAACTTCCCAAAACACTCCTGAATAAAGGAAAATTGGAATCTATCAAATTATAATTCTAGAATTCATAGTTTTTAAACTATTTGATTGGATAGAATATGTATTCCATATTTATTTAGTCATGAGATTAAATATTAAGAAATGGTTATTTGGATAGATAGGACATAATCTTATATTTGTTTGGAATATTATGAAGAACGATAAATGCTCAAATGACTAATTTACTTTTTTCAATTATTTACTAAGTAATAGCAATATTAAACATATCTTTAATATTTTAATTATTTTTAGCCAAATTAAATAAAAAAAATTATTTTATTTTATTTTATTTTTTACACAATTAAATAATTTTTTTAAAAAATTAAATCAATAAAAATCATTAAAAATATATGCTATTTTTTAATTAAAATTTTAAATAAATTTATTTTAAAAAATAATAATTGTTAAGTAATGAAATTAAATAAAATATCAACAAAATTTTAAAATAAAATATCTATAAAAAATTATCTTAAAAAGAAAATAAATAAAACATCAATAAAAATTAAATAAAATTATTTTATTTTTAAATTGAGACTACTTTATTAAGTATAATTAATACCGTGCGAAAAATATATTTAGCTTATGTTTGGATTGAGTGATTTGGAGATAAAAGAAAAGAAACTGAGAGATATGTATTTTTCTTATTTGTTTGGATAATTTAAGTAGAGAGAAATGGGAAAAAATTGAGAGAAACAGAGAAAAACTCATTTCTCTTATAACCTCATTTTCAATCTTCCCAAAAGTTGAGAGATTTGGAGAAAAAAGAAATCAATATTTTCATAATACCATTTTTGTCCCTGTAAAGATAAAAGAAATAAAATGATTGAACATATAAAAAGGTTATTTTGGTTATATAACATAAAATAATTTCTTTTCTTTTCTCTTATGAAATCTAACCAAATAAGAAGGAGAGAAATCATAATTATTTATTTTCTTTTATTTCTTACTTATCCGAACAAGAAGGAGATAAATTACAATCATTTCCTTTCTCTTTTTTTTTTCTCTTATAACTTAAGTAATTATTTCTTTTCTTTTCTCTCTTAAGTTCCGAAACATAGTGTTAATACTAGAGGGTCAACAATGTAATTTGGCAACCTAATCTCATGGGATGAGTAATCTCATGATTTGTGTCTCATCCCCCCATGAGATACTATAGTCCAACAGTTTGGGATTAATAGTCCAGATAGACTATTAGTCTAGTGCAAAAAATTCGAAACAAACAACGGACTATTAGTCCAATCCCACCCTTCAATTCCACCAAACAAACATGTTGTACAATGATAATGATGTTTGTGTCTTGTTTGTTTTTTGTTTTTTTTTTTTTTTTTTTTTGTGTGTATGTGTTTTTTTGATTCAAATGAAAAGGAGAACAAAGTATCAGAGTTTCAGTACATACAAACAATCAAATTAAGGGAATTAGACCATCCTTAAGCAAGTGTATAGAATTTTGTTTAGACCTGTATCTTTAGGAGATGTATCACTGCTGTTATTTGTGGTGTTGGAGTAAACTTTTTAAATACAAATCAACTATTCAAACATAATTTATAAATAAAGAAAAAATTATGTGTAGGTCTTATTAAGGGCTGGTTTGACATACCTCAAAGAAATTAAAAAGTCAAAAAATTATTAAAAAAGTTAAAATGTTATCACTATTCACCAAAAAAATATAAAAAATTAATTTTACAAAAAAAGGTACAACTCACATGGCATGTCACGTGAGTTGTACTTTAATTGCCCACCGTTTATACAAAGGGAACAGGCGGAGAAGTAAACAAGACGGTGTTGTTCGACACATGGGGGCTTATCACGGGTCCCATTTTGATAATCTAAATCGTCAATGTATAGAAATCGTTGAGTACTATATGCCTGTAAAAAATCACGTTAATCGGATATCGCTAACTACATGATCAAGTCAGTTTTGTATAAAAAATGAATGGTGTTATAGTTAACGGTTGACAAAAAATTAATCTGATCAGATACTATAGATATTCGATCAACGTGATTTTTTACAAGCATATAGTACTCGATGAGTTTTACACATTGAACAGTTCCGAATAGCAAAACGGGACCCATGGTGGGCCCCCACGGGCCGAACAACACCGTCCAATTCAATGCCCAAAAAGGAGGCAACCATCTCCTATACACTACTCTGCATACGCTGCTAGCTAGGGCATCCACCACACTGCCTATCTATCCTAAGCCTTTTCTATAAACTAATTTATACAAATTTTTAATACACATTTTTTCGTAAAAAGTCAAAAGTTATCCCAAACAACCATCTTTTTTTCCTCAACTTTTTAGTTCAAAAAGTCAAAAAGTACACTTATTTAAGACATCCCAAACAACCCCAAGTAGATTTTTTATTTAATAGGTCTTATAATAATTAATAATAGTATTTTTATTATATATTTATTAAAATATGTCACTAATTGTTAATTTTTAACGATAATTTAAAAAAATTATTACAAAAAATGTCATTAATTATAAATTTTAGCAACAATTAAAAAAATTCATCACAAAAAAGTCACTAATTTTAAACTTTCAGTGACAATTTGAAAAATTTGTTAAAGAAAAACGTCATTAATTATAAGTTTTAACAGCAATTTATAAAAAATCGTGACAAAAAAAGTCACTAATTATCAATTTTTAGCGACATATGTAAAAAAATCGTCGCAAAAATCTAGGCCGTGTTTGTTTTAGTGCTCTAATCATAATTCCACCCTTTTATGTAAAGCCTCTGTTTGGATGAAATTTTCAAATTTTGATTCCATCACACATTTCTCTTTCACGTTAGGCAGAGCTCCTTTTAAGCCAAAGCTCTCACTTTTTCATACATACCCTCTCTTTCGTCTTCTCCATTCTGAAAAGGTTCATGTGCCAAAGAAGATCAAAGCTGAAGATGCTTCACTAGTGACTTGCAGCTCTTCAATCACTTTCTTCTCTCTTTGAACAATACTTTGACCTTCAAACCCAAACCATGCATGTGAACCGATTCCTTGCCACCTATAAATTGGCATCGACGAGCTCCCACAAATCAACTGACTTTTAGTTTGTGCGTTGTGGTCGATTTACCCTCCGGGCAACAAAGTAACGACAACAAAGAGGTACAATTTTCATAAATTTCTGTCCAAATATATGTATGGGTTCAGTATGCAATTGATTGATTTTGTACTTAATTCCCAAATTTGTTTGCCTTAAGTCAAATTTGTGAAGCATTTTCTCGAATTAGAGGGCTCCGAAGCAAACCACATCTAGCCACTGTACCCACTCCGTCACCGGTGACAACTATTAAACTCTTGCTCCTCTGGTATGTATGTCCTTTAGCGATGACTGTACTATGAATCATTTTTAATAAGTTTTGATGGGAATTAAGTCCGACTATTAAGACTTATTAGTAGTTTACCCTAAATAAAAATAAAGGGACTCAAGTGTAGGTCTTATTAAATGAACTTTTTATTCAATAGGTTCTATAATAATTAATGATAGTTTTCATCAAACACTATTAAAAAAAATCACTAATTGTTAATTTTTAGTGACAGTTTAAAAATTGTCACAAAAAATATCACTAATTATAAGTTTTAGAGACAATTTAAAAAAATAGTCACAAAAAAGTCACTAATTTTTAATTTTCAGTGATAGTTTAAAAAATTTGTCATAGAAAAACGTCACTAATTGTAAGTTTTGCTGACAATTTATAAAAACTGACAAAAAAAGGTAACTAATTGTCAATTTTTAGCAATATATGTTAAAAATGGCACAAAAAATTATTTTTAGCAACGATTGTATTAGGACTTATTTTTAATAAGACTTAATGAGAATTAAGTGAAACTATTATAACCTATTGATAATTTACCCTAAAAAGAAATTATTCAAATGTACATTCAGTTTAATTGTTTATATCCGAACAACTACTTGTTGTTCATAAATTTATATCATAACGACATAAATAGTGTGGATTGAAATTTTGTTTGGCGCTAGGGGTGCAACTTGGGCGGGCTCAACCAAAGCAATCCGAGCCCAGTTCGAATTTTTTAGAGTTTGGACAAAATATTTTTAAATTCAGTACGGGCTTGAGCAAAAATTTAGAAGCTCAAATTAAATTTGGGCGAGTTTGGGCAAATACGTCAAACAACCCGAAACCCAAATTATACGTATATAAATATATAAAAATATTAAATATACATATAGATTATTAGTCATTACATGATATTAAAGTAATTTATATTATTAAATCATATTGAATATATATTATATATACAAATATCATAAAATCTTACTTTTTTTCTTTTTATTTTCACTCATAAATTGTAAGGACTACTATAGTGGCATCTCTCTTACATTATATAAATTATTTGTTTTGATGGTATTAATGATTTTTAATTTTAAAAAATTTGTAAATAGAGACAAATTTTAATAATTTAATAATGTAGCTGCAAAAAAAAAAAAACTGAAATTCATTTACAATTCGGGCAACTCGGGTCGGGTTTGGACAGACAACCTCGGGTAACAATTTGGGTTTGGCTAGATCTCAGCACAACTTGGACTGGATTTTGATAACCTTCCAACCCGACCGAACTCGCCCGAGTTGCAACCCTATTTGGCGCACAAATAAAATTACCCGAAAGTGAAATACGATCGTTTAAGTAGAAAATAAAAAATTAATATTAATTGATTTAAAAAATTATAAGCGTTTTTGTTTTAAATGTTGTAATTTTTTTTTTATAAATATAATCTTATTATTTGTAATTTTTACTAACATGATATTTAGATTGTGTAAAATCATGAAAAAAACCAAGTTAATTTTTTTTTTGAAAAAAATGATTTTTTTTTTCATATTTTAGTCATTTTTTAATTAGATTAAAATTAAATGAAAAAATAATTCATTCATTTTTTTTAAAGCAATTATAATGTTGGTGTTCAAGTTAAAATAATTTGCCTTGATCTCTTTTCAATTTCTTAAGAAATGTTATTAATTAAATTAAATTAGAATTGATTATCTAAAAGTCCTATATACAAATATTATGGTAGTTCATTTCTTATTTTAGATTTTTTGAACTAATAAATTATATTTAGTAAAATTGAGAATAATATCAGTTTTTTTTTTTAAAATTTTAAAACTAAGAATATTATTAATTTTGCATAATAATATTTTAGATAATTGTTTCAGTAACTGATAAAAAAAATGAAATTAAACGTTTTTACCATTCTTCTTATTGATTTGATTTAATTATCCAATAAAATAGAGAATATTAACAATTTTTCTTTTCAGTTTTAAAACTGAGAACATTATCAATTTTTTTATTTTTAAAGTTTTATTTATTTATTTATTTATTTATTTATTTTTATAGTTTTGCACATCATTATTCCATCATTATACTCCTTTATAGACCCAAAATTTTTAGTTTTTCAATTTTTTATAAATAAAAAAAAAGCATTTGGCTTCAATTTTATGAATTCAGTTTTTGGAAATTAAATTTTTTTATTTTTCATTTTTTTTTTGTTTTTAGTAAATATTTTTAAAATTTTAAATATGTTTTTTATTTTTATTTTTTTAGATGCACCTTACTTAGATATATCTAAATAGTAAAATATTTGTGAAAAAATATTTTAAAAAATTAATAAATACATAAAAAGATGAAAATGTACTGAATTTTATTTTTTTGTAATTTTGGTATTTAGTGAATTATTAAAGATATTTTTCATCAATATTATACTTTTTAAGTGTATCTATGTTAGGTGCGTCTAAAAATTAAAAAAAAATTGCTTCAAATATTAAAAAAAATCATTGAAAACAAAAAAATTCAGAAAATAAAAACATAGAATTGTCTAAAAAGTGTTTTCTGGAAACCAAAACTAAACAAGCTGATTAGTTTTTTTTTTTTTTAATCACATAATTTTTTTTTGTAGTTTTTTTAATTTGAAAGTTAATATTTTAAAATTTTGAGAATTAAAATAGATGTCAAATCATTATATTCTTTTATAGATAATCATAAATGATGAACAATTATTATTTGAAGGGCAATTCTGACTATTAAAAATTAATGAGACTTGAAGGTACAAAATTTTTTAGTTAGGACTAAATAGGGTATAAGTTCGTAAGTCATGTGTGTAAATGTCCATTAAATTAATACAATGTAAAAATTTCTACGCAAAATTTATACAATTAAAACTATAAAGACTAAGGCCTTGTTTGCCAATATCACTTTTTAATCTAAAATTCAAAAAGTCAATAAAAAAAAAAATGCCAACAAACTATACTAAAAAATCAAATATTCTTTTTTTTTTTTTTCTATTTTTGCATATCTTTTTGTAAAAAAAAAAAAAAAAAGTCGTCCCAAATATATTAATTTTTTTACATCATATTTTAGTTAAAAAGGTAAAAAGTTACTAAAAAAACTCGTTCCCAAACGAGGCCTAAATTGAAGAAAAGATAAATTACAGAAAGTAACGCCTCGTTTGGCAAGTGACTTTTTTAGTCAAAAAGTTACAAAAAAACAAAAAAGTCAAAAACCAACAACCTATACCAAAAAGTCAAAAATTCTTTTTTCTCTCTACTTTTTGCACATCTTTTCGTAAAAAATCAAAACGTTATTCTAAACATACTAATTTTTTTATATAATATTTTAACTAAAAAGTTAAAAAATTACTAAAAAATATGTTCCCAAACGACGCCTTACAATTTATCGTAATATTAATGTTAATTTAGAGGATAAAAAATTAATTTAAAAAAAAAATAGTTAACAACTAATAAACAATCTTACATCAACCCATCTTGTCACTTTGCCACGTGTTTAGAAAAAACCCAAACACACATTATTTTGGTGCACCGTCGGTGTTCCAAATCAATACTATAGTCATATATGTGTGAGTGATCTAGAAGGTCCTGATCTTTCAAACAGTTGGCCAAACTCCCGCCAATAAAAATTCCACCAGATGGACGGCTTTAATAAAGTAAAACAAAAGTTTCCATACGACATTAATATACACGTGTCACGTGATTAAAACATCAATAGTTTTTTTTTTGGAGCAAGGATCCTCTAGAGTGATTTTTCCCTAAAGTTTCCTAGAGTGTAACATTGTATGGTTGAGATTTACTGGCAAGTCACATCAATTTTTCTGATGTGACTTGCCAGTAAATCTCAATCAGACAATATAACACTTTAGGAAACTTTAGGGAAATTTCACTCTAAAGGATCCTTGGTGTTTTTTTTGATAGAAACATCAATAATCTGATTTATAAGACGACATTAATATACACGTGTCACATGATCAAACATTAATAATTTTTTGAGAAATGTTAGAGATCTCAAATTTTTTTAACAAAGTAATGATTTAGTGTTCTAAATAAGGAGCTTTAAATCTACCACTAGTGAGGTGAAAATTGAAAAAAAAAAAAAAGGCGCAACATATACTGTGACAGTGGGCATCATTAATAGTGGCTCTAATTAGAGTTCCCAAATACTTTTGTTTTTTTTAATGTGAACCTTATATTTATGTAAGATATTTAACTATTTATTTAATAAAAAATTTGAAATCTATAATATATTTTTTTTATTTTATTTTTTTGGATCGAAAACATCAATAATCTGATTTAAATCTTTGTCACCGAAAGCAATTTGTATTAAAGTGACTTTTATTGAGTGAGACACTGCAAGATTACATGGTTTCGGAGGTTTGTGTTTGAACGGAGGATTTAAGCCTCTGTTTGGGAGGAGGCTTTTAGGACCCTTTCTTTTTTTGTCTTTTTTTTTTTTTTTTTTTTGACTAAAATTGTCACAAAAAATAAAAGAATTTTTTTTAATTTAATAAGACAAAATATCACATCTAATTCATAATCATTACATTATTTCTCTTATAAAAAAGTTTAAAAAGCCAAAAAACTAAAAGCCCTTTTTAAACCAGGCTTTTTAGCTCCATGTTAAAATAGCCAAAAAAATCAAAAAGCCAACCAATTTTCTAAACGACACCTAAGAAAGAATTTAAACGAAAGATTTTAAAAAAAGAAAAAAGAAAAAAAAAGTATGAAATATAAGTATATTTCATTTATTTATTTATTTTTTAAATTCCTTCTTAAATTTCCAACCAACAATTTTGGGATTTTTATTTATTTTGCTAACTGTAATGCTACATATTCAGATATAAAAACTCAAAAATTATCCAAAATTTCACATCAATGACTCAAATTTATTTCATATGTAGACCTCACATTTTCTACTACACAATTTATTTCTAAGTACATTATGGATCACAAAATTTTGGATATTAACAAAAAAGCTAGAAGCCCGGCCCCGTTTGTTTTGGGGTTAAATAGATAGAAGGGGATTAGGATGGAGGTGAGATTATTTAGTATTGTGTTTGTTTGTAGAGTTGGGGAGGGGATTAGAATGAAGAGGTGATATCGATGGAGGTTGGAAGGGAATTGAGATGGAGGAGGTGGAGATGGTATTAGAAAAATAGCGAGGGGATTAGAATTTTTTTTTATTTTTTTTATATTGGGAATTTTTTAAAAAAATATTAATGTTTAATTTTTTATATTTTTTTATTTGTTTTATTATTTTATGTAAAAATAATTTAACAATTCCTACATTAACAACTATCATCAAAACAAACAGAATTTTACTTAATCCCCTCACTATTAATCTCTTCACTATCAATCCCCTTCATTCTACCTCTGAAAACAAACGGGGCCAAAAACTCAATCAAATATTTGACCCAATATCTCACATAAATATAAGTCTCTTACTCATGTGAGATACTATAAAACCCATATTCAAGTGAGATATTTAATCAAATATTTAATAATTTTTTTTTTAATATTCCTAACATAACTCTTTCTTAAATAGTGTCAAACCAACATTAAACAACTAGTGGTGATGATTACAAAGATTTGTGGTGTTGTAATAAGGTGACAAATAAGCATGTACGTGTCTAATATTTTATTATTGTTATTATTATTAAATAAATCCAAATCCAGTTTGGGTGCCAAGTACAAATTATTTTTTTGAAAGAAACTAACTAGGATAATCGTGCTTTCCAATGTGGTCACTGAAGACAAACTTTACACATAATTGTCACTAAAAATTATATATAGTGATTTTTGGATAACTATAAGTGGCGTTTTAATATAATTTTTATTAATTGAAATACTTAAGATTCAGTATTGTTTTTTTTAGATTTTGAGATATAATTGAACAAATGTCACTTCATGAATGATGTGAGTATTATTTAAAAACCACCAAATGATATGGATGATCACAATATTGAATCATTGATAATTCTCAATTAAGAGATGTATGCAAATAGCGACCGCTTATTTATTATCTCATACTAAATCTTTCCATTTTTCCACTTTAATTTTGATTATTTCATGTTGGGAAACCTAGGCTAGTTTGAAAGAAAGGAAAATATAATATTATGGATTTTGAGTTATTATCCAATAAGTTTTCTAATTTTGTTTGTTGGTAAATTATATGTCCTCAAGTTATAATGCAACATTACAAGTAGCTAAATTAAATTGTATTGACCATGGCTATGAGACTAATTGAGACTGAGATCACAGGATATGATTGAGATTGTGTTTGTGACTAAGCCTCTGTTTGGGAAGTGGGTTGGTTTTTTGACTTTTTGACTTTTTTGGCTATTTTAGCCTGGGCTAAAAAACTTGGTTTGGGAAGAGTTTTTTGGGTTTTTGGCTTTTTTGACTTTTTTTGTGAGAGAAGAGTGTAATGATTATGGGCTGGATGTGATGTTTTGTTTTTTGTGCTAAAATAGCCTATTTTGTCTTTTGTTGCTAAAATAACCAAAAAAGCCCCAAACTCTTCTTGTCAAACGAACCCTAAGCATCTGGTTTTTAATTTATATAAAAAAAATTTAACTCCAAATAAAAGTATTACAGGTTACACTTGTCTTCAAATTAACATGTTGATGACAAGAATATTAGTATGTAGTTTTGGACCCGAAATTCAATATAACATTATTTACAGTGCTTTTGATAAATAAAGTAATTGTAAAACATATTATGTGAATCATTTTTTATTTTTTAACTACTTAATTAATGTGGATTAGTATTATCTTGTTTGTAAATTTTTTTGCCACGTAAATAATGTGGTATGATATTCAAAATTACTTTGTTATTATAATGGGAAGTAAGAAAATGACTCTCCATCATGCAATTCTCTTATTTTCTATTTTGTTAATTAAAGAAAACTTCTCTAAAATTTCTATCATATTATCTCTCAAAAAATTCACTTTTGAGAAAATTAATTTTTTCGTTTTCTTTTTGTTTTTATTGAATTTTTTTTAATATTTTATGCAATTTTTTTACTTTTTAAATACACTTAACATAAATACAATTAAAAAATATAATATTTGTAATTTTTTTTAAAAAAATTCACTAAATAAAAAAATACGAAAATTCAGTACATTTTCGTATTATTGTATATTTATTGATTTTTAAAATATTTTATTTAGAAATATTTTACTTTTTAGGTACATTTAAGTTAGATACATCTGAAAAGTTAAAAAATTACTTAAAATATTAAAAATAAATAAATAAATAAATAACTCAATATTTACAAAATTAGAACCAAACATACCCTCTTTTTTTTTTTTCTTTTTTTTTTTGGGTTCATAGCATATTCAAAGAACAAGCAATCGCTAATATATGTATGTTCAAAAATTAAAACCATGAACCAAAGAATAAAAACGAAAATGTTGCTCCCACCATGGACCTAAAAAGCACCTGAAAAATAATAAAAATAACAATAACAATACTAACAAGATTGAGACAGAAGAGGCTGCTCCCACCATGGTAGCTCCACAAGCCAAACATGTTTCACTATGCAATAATGCACCCAAACATATATATATATATATATATGTGTATTTGTGTATACATTATGTTTTTGTACCTTTAAAAATGTAAGAAAAGTCTTCTCTGTGGTCCTATTAAGGATTAGACTGTACTGTTTGAAATTATGAATCAAACCTGGATGATCTATTCTGTTTATTTTTTAATTTTCTTGTAAAAAATTATGTCAATTTGATAAATGAAACTATGTGATTAAATCATATTTGTTTTTTTAAAAAATAGATGACATCAGGAGCGGAGGCGCAGCAGGGTCAGGGGGTCACGTAGGTAACATTATATGGTATTCTAAACTGTTTAATAATTTTTATTCAAAATACATCATTTATAAGTAATGTCATCTTTTTAATATTTTTCTGTCAAATAAAAATTAAATAGATTTTATAATAATTTGTGCTATAAATGATGTGTTTTTATTTTTTAAAATTAGGAATTTTGATCCATAATTTTTTGTGTTAAAATTACAAACTTACATCATCATTCCACACTGAGCTATTCCACACTATTATAGAATTTTGATTTGTTCTTATTAATGGTGAATATGTAATTTTTTATGTTTAAATTTATCTCATAAAATCATGATTTTTTTTAAATAAAAAATTATAATTAGTAAGTACTCCCTTTAACTTAATTTCTTGGCTCCACCACTGGATGACATATATACTTTTGAGAATGTTAGGAATTGATTCTTCTTAACCACGATAGGTGAGACATGAAATGACAAATAAGAAAAATAAAACGAATCAAACAAATCACACAAACATAAGAATTTACGTGGTTCACCCCAGAATAGGGTTACATCCACGGCTATTGCGGTTTTACTATGATCAAACAATAATACAACTCTTTTAACCTAATTAAAGAGGCACTTAGCATAATACCCGTGCTATATACATATTTAAATAAATAATCAAAATTAATTTAAAATTTTAAAAATAATAAAAACTTTGTTTAAAATAAAAAAAAGGCATAATTAAACAAAAATGGACACATTTGTCATAATTATATTTATGAGAAAATATAAATACATTTCATCACATACGTTTTGTAACTTTAGTATTAGTAGGTGACTCGTGAGATGTATGGAAATTTATTTTTAAAATAAAAATTTGATTTTGAGTCTTAATACTTTATGTATAGAAAATTTTAAAATTTGAAAGCTAAATACAAACAGATTTGCTAATGATTGATTAAAATTTTTGTCATTGTGTGTAATGTAAAAGGCTCATAAAAATAATTTATTTCAAAATTATTTTTAAAAAATGTGTATTCTTAACCTGAAATCGAACTCTCATTTATGTTAATCAAATTTATCAAAAATCATGAATTTCACTTGTATCAAAATATTTTTTTCCTGAAAAAAATAAAAACACTGGAAAATTTTATAATATACAAATTATGACTTGGCTATAACTCATGGTGTAATATATTATGATATGTGTTACAAAAGAATAATATTAATTTAAATTTAAATTTAAATTTAAATTACTTTATTTTAATAATCTTAGCCTTATTGTTCTATAAAAATGTTACTTGAATGCTTATATATAATAAATTTCATTAAATTTTTTTATTTATTTTGATAATTTTAGTTCTATTGTGCTGTAAAAGTGTAATTATCATATAATGATTTTATATGATAAATATTAAAGGGCACTTGGTTCATAAATCCAAATTTATAATTTGTTTGGTTAAAGACCTAGCTGCTCAAATACTTCGTTCAATAGGACAAACTCAGTGAAAATGACCAAAATACCCTCTTTATATATATCACATACATGACCAAACACTCATTCAAAACCCTAACCTGTCAACCTCTCTATATATATCACATACATGACCAAACACTCGTTCGAAACCCTAACATGTCATCTCTCTCTCTCTCTCTCTCTCTCTCACCATTACCTGATTAAAGAAAACAATCATCGAACTCTCGCCATCTCCGATCTCGCCAAAGGTTTCCCCAGTGAGCGCCAAACAACTCAATCTCAGACGGTGAAAGTCAAGCTGTTGGTCATAGTTCCTGGTGGCGGGTTTTCGGATCTACTAGATTTGTGGCAAATTTGAGATCTGAGGTCTCTCAAATAGATTACGGATCTGAGGTGCTTTGGACTTGAGAACGACATTGACCTCCCTATTCCTTCGCTATTGTAGCGACCCTAATTTTTCTTAAGTCATTATTTATTATTATTAATTTTGAACCTAAAATAAATTTATCGTGAACATCTTTAATTTAGAGGTAAGATTTATTATTAAAAAAAATATGGAAAAAATTAGTTAGTATATTTTGATCTAGTAATAGCGGTATTTTATTTAAATTAAGGGAGAGAAAAAAAATAAAAAATAATAATTTAGAACCTTTTGTTTAGATATATATATATATAGGAACCCTAGGTTGCCTAATACAATATATAACAGCAGCAACAGCCACGAGAGAGAGAGAGAGGTTGAGAGAAAAGAAGAAGGAAAAAGAAAGAAATAGGGCTCTGTGTATGAGAGATCTCAAGAAAGGAAGAGAGATAGCGGGGAGAGAGAGGAGATGGGAGAAAAAAGGGTTAGGATTTTATTTTGTTGGCATCATTAATTCTCCAAGTATTTCTTTGATTTCAAAAAAATAATTGTGAGTGCAAAACCCTCTCTCCTTGATTTATATTTATTTCATTGTTTTTATTTATTTATTTGATGTTTGTTTGATATTATACTCGCATGTAGATGATGGATTGATTTCAACTATTTTTGTTAGCTATGTATGCAAGGTTTAGGGTTTATATATATATATATTTTTGAGTACCGACACGTGGCAATGTGACGCCGACGTGTCAGCCGAGGTGCCACGTGTCCAGGTCATGACGCCGAGGTAATCTCGGTTAAGCCGAGGTTATCTCTGAAGATATCGGAGTCCGAGAAAAGCAGATAAAGGACAAGAGTCCTAGAATGAGGGAAGACTTCAAGATGGATAAGGATAATGTTCTTAGGGAATCTATCCATATCTCTTGAGGAGTCCAAAGTATATACTGAACGGGAGTCCATAGAGGTCAGGCTTCTATTGGGACTAGGATTGAGTTAGCTATAAAAGAGAGGCACCCCCGTGGGTCTAAGGTACGCAATTTATATTCTGTCTAGTGAGTTAAGCACTATTGATAATCTTTGAGAGATATACTGACTTGATTGTCGGAGTACCCCCGGGTGGACGAACCATCGCCGGAATCTTCTCTTTCTATTACAGGTTAGCCAGGTGTCATCTATTCTGCCAGTGCTCTCCAGCTGAATACTAAAGCGGGCAATGTGGTCAGAAAATCACTCACACAATTTGGCGCCATCTGTGGGAACGAAAGGAGAATAGATTGCCAGTAACGGACAGAAGGAAAAGATTGGGGACGACACTCCTGCTGGGAGTGGGAGACCTATTAACCTTGATATCACAAGAGACGAATGCCATGCAGAAACTCGTGACTAGAATCACGGAGCGAAAGATGTCGGCCAGACTGGCGACGCACCAAAGAAACGAGGACGACCTCCAGGTTTGGAAGGATAGGTGCCTACGAAGAGACGAAGAGGTAAAAGAGATGGCAAACAAATTGGCAGACCTGCAGTCGGTCGTCAATTTCATGATGCAAAATAACGTCATGCAGCTACCATACCCGCTGCAGGACACGCCGATTCCAGTGGCCAATGCCCAGAAGGGAGGGCAGAAAACAATCCCCGTAGCCCCTCAGCACAACGGGAGCAAAAGATACTCTCACTGACCTTCTAGGGAAGTCAGACGAAGAGAATCAAAAAGAGAGGAATCACGGAGGACGCATCGCACAAAAGTGGCAGACCCCAAAGGACATCGGCATGTTCAGGGGCAGGCACTGTGCTTTAACACAACTCATGGAGAAAGGTCGAAAAGGGCTCACCACGAGGCCAGGAGTAGTATACCAAAAAGACTGAAGTCGAAAGATAGCCGAGCTCCTGGGTGGAGCAAAGAAGACTTAAGAGATTACCTCAAGAGGAAGCAACAGAATGCCAAAGCCGAGGTAACCTCTCCAGATAAGCCAAGGACACCATTCTCGGTGGAATTAGACAGATTTAAGGCACCGAAGAGAATGCCAAACCCCAACTTCCACGTTAGACTATATTTGAACTCAATGGCATTGTATAGTGGGAACGAGTCGTTGCTCTGCAAAGTGTTCCCCTCATCTTTCGGGGAGATTGCATCAGATTGGTTCCATAAACTACCGAAGGGAAGCATGAAGACTTCGGAAGGCCTGGCGAGAGGTTTGTGGCCAGGTTTGTGACAAACAAGCTGCAGCCACTAAGGGTGGTGTAGACACCCCATTTTTGACCGTCCTCAAGACTTGGACGTCACCGTTTGAACACTCGGTGATCATCCATGTTTGTGTTCGTTTGGAGTTCCCGGAGGTCTCGGCTACGCGCCTTGCCTCAGGATCTCCGAACTTGACTGTTTAGTGTCTGGTTTTGCACCAAACACTTGCATTTTGCCTTGGAGGGGCAGGGAATGCCTTGTGAGGCATCCCCACACACCACCAGCCATGGCCAGAGGCCACCGGCTGGTTTTTGCTGCCATTGGCAATGTATATTGCCAGTCGGCACTGTTTATTGTTGGTCGGCATTGTGTTTGGTCGGCCGGCCACTGCTTCTGATCAATCGGCCACTTTTCCTGGCTGAGACCTTTTCTTGAGGGAGCTTGACCCTTTTGAACCCTTTTTTAGCTTCTTGAGGAAGCTTGAACCTTTTTAGCTTCTTAAGGAAGCTTGAACCTTTTAAGCTTGAACCTTTTTAGCTTCTCCAAGAAGCTTGACCCTTTTTTAGCTTCTCCAAGAAGCTTGACCCTTTTTTTAGCTTCTCCAAGAAGCTTGAACCCTTCTAAGCTTCCAAGAGAAGCTTGCACCTCTTGAATCCTTGTCTAGCTTCTCCAAGAAGCTTGACCCATTTGCCTAGCTTCTCTAAGAAGCTTGGTCCTTTTGTCTAGCTTCTCCAAGAAGCTTGGCCTTCTTGGCCCTTTTGCTCCAAGCTTCTAAGAGAAGCTTGGCCTTTTTGGTCAAAGCTTCTAAGAGAAGCTTTGCCCCATTGGTTTCTCTATATAAGGAGAGCCTCTCCTTCCATTAGAGAGGTTAGAAAAATCTGATATATCACATATATATCACTCCCTCTCTATATCTCTCTCTTTCTCTACATTTGTGTTGGTTAGAGGGTTCAAAAGGGTCTAATTTTTGGCCATTTGAACTACAACTCTTGGCCTAACACCTCCATCATCAACCTAAAGAGCTTGGAGGCCATTTTCAGAGGTTGAGGGTTGCATTTTTGGGTCTAGAGGCTGCTGTTCCCTTTTGGCTACAAAGGTAACCCATTTTCCCTCTTTATTCCCCGTTTTTGCACACCATTTTAGCCTGTCTTACTTTCGGATTTGGGCTTTGTGTATAACATAAAAAAGTTCTGTTTTTTTGTGTTTAAGATACTTCATTAAGGACACTTTTGTGTTTGGGGTCGTTTACCCCCTCTTAGGCCTTGTTTGGCCCCATTTTGTGCTATTTTTGGTGAACTTCGGGACCACCTTGTTTGGGCCTCCTCAGCACTGAAATCTTGAGGGATTTCAGTGGTGAGGATGGTGGTTTAAGGTCCTAAGAAGGAGAGGGCCATCCCCTCTCCTTGTTGTCTTCAAAAAGTGCCATTTTAGCCTCATGTGTGAACACCATTTTTAAGCTCATGTTGGCCATGTCTTAAGTGTTATTTGTGCTTATTTTGCCATGATATAACATTGTTTTTAATTGGTTTAGACACACCATGCTTGCTTTGCATACTTGTCTTGTAATGCCATGAAATTGCCTCAACATGTATCTAGCATTTAGACCACTATGCTTACTTATTTTGGCTTAGCTTTGTGAAGCTTTTATGCATGTTTTAGTGTGCTTAAGGTCTGTTTTTGGTCATTTGGGTCATCCATGCTTTGCTTTGTATAGCTACCATGCAATCTCCCTTGTAGGCCTTGAGTGTTGACCCCCCTAGCATGCTTTACTTGCTTTGTTTCAATGGTTTGGAACCATTTATCATGCCATTTCAGACCTTATAGCATGCTTGTATGCTTGCATTTGATGCTCCTTTAATGCTTTAAAAGGTTGGTATCTTATGCTCCATGTTTGGCCCCTTTTGTGTGCTTCCATGTATAGGCCATTTAGATGCCATCTAGGTGTGTCTTTGACCTTAATTTGGCATGATTTGGGACTGTTTTGATTCACTTTGATCATTTGCTTCGTGTGTCATATGATCATAGTTTAAGTACTTGGGCTTGGATGCATGCTTTGCTTGCATTGGTAGGTTGATTTGGCATCATCTTCTACATGTTTTTCAAAGCTTATCATGTATGCTATGTGCCAATGTTTGCCCCTTTTAAGTGTGCTTGGAAGTTGCTTCTATATGCTTAGGTATTCAACCATGTTTGCATGCATGTTTGTATGCTTAGGTATTTGGCTCATGACATTTTGTTGCATGTTTAATTGGTGTTGCATTTGGCATGCATTTCTTGCTAAGTTTCCTAACATGTTATATGCCTTGCATGTGTGCATGGTTAAGATTACACTTTGCATGTTTGCTAACTTGTATACTTGTCCTCATGTTCATGTTGCATACTTAGCCTTCATGCCTAGGTTGCATTGCATAGAGCATGCATGCTTTGCCTCTTGAATTGAGTATGATAGAGGTTGGGCCTTATGTGTTTAATTGGTTTGCATGTCATTTGAAATCGAAATGCACAACTTGGCTTCTTGGGCCATCATGCATTGAAATGCGTGATTGGTGGTCCGAGGGTCGAGCACCATACTCCCTTGAGTCTTAAACATGATATGGAGTGTGGTGGTGCACACATTTGCTTGAAATGCATTGCCATGCCATGTTTTGTCCTCTGCTACTGTCAAACCAGTTTTTGCAGGCAGATTTGGCCGGCCGGCAGTGTTGAGTGCCGACCGGCAAAGGGTGTTTGGCCGAGAGTATAACTTTTAGCCGATGACTATTTTAAATGGTCGGTGATGATCCCACTCAGCCGGTGGTGTTCCAAAACACTCAGAGAAGCAACCTTGGGAGTTGTGCAATTTTCAGAGAAGCAGAACAGTCAAAGCAGAGGCAAACTTGTGCATGGCAGTGACTTTCCGAGCGGAGCCGAGCGCGCATTGCATTGAGCCCTCTTCCCGAGGCCGTTTACTGATTTCATTAGATTAGTTAATTTGTTAATTAATTAATTGGTCTGTAATAATTAATTAGCTTGTAGGTTAATTAATTTGTATTATTCTTTTGGTCTCTCCGAGCGAGGGTGAATTTGTAATAAGTGTGGGTGCGTGTGTGCATGTCTTCCAACCCCCACTTCTTTCACCCTTTTTACTTACCTGCTTTTGATGGTTAGTATTAGGACATGTTTACTTTAGCATACCTTATGCTATGCATGCGTGCATCATTCATCAGTATCACATGCACCAGGCTCGGCGCATCATACTAACTGCATAAGTATTTCAAATCTAACCTGAGTACATGTTACTTGTGCATTTTCACATGTCATTTATAGACTAGCCGAGCTTACTCTAGTGACATTCCGCATGTGTTACATTAGCCATCTTAACATGAACTAGAATCATGCATGTGATTACTAACTGGTTTCTGTTTTGGCTTGGAGTACTAGGTGAGCTTTTATGCTTTAGCATGCCGCATGCGTGTGAGTGTTGCCATAATTGCATGATTACCATGAGACTAGCTGCTTATGTGATATAACTGCTTGAATGCCTGTGGATGGAGGTTAAATTACCTAAATTGGGATAATGCACTAAAACTGTGAGTTTTAAGCCCACTAGATAGTGGCAAAACCAAAGCCCACTCGAGGGTGGCAAAACCTACATTTTAGCCTACTTGCGAGTAGCAAACCATTTTCAAAACAAGCATGAAATGCTTTGTTCCAATTTAGGCGATTTGGTCTATACTTGTTTGCTGTGCGCATAACATAGTAATTCTAGGCTAATAACCGGAATAAGAACACATAACGTTTTCAAAAAAGGATATCACGGTTAGTAGAGGCCGATCTTTGGATCGGGCGAGAGGGGGTGCTCATAGTTGACCTTCCCCAATCGTACCCTAGCTCCCGAGCCGAGGCAACTCCGGTGATGACGGACATGTGGCCTTTGGCACCGAGTCAGGGTTTCTTAAATTCCCCCATAAAAATATTTAGGTGGTGACTCTGTATCTGGCAAAGCAGTCCATGTTTGACACTTCTTTTCAAAAAATCTGTTTCTCAAAACGATTTGCCGGATTTGGACTCTTTGGTTTAGATTAAGAACCGTGACACAAATCGAGTCCGAACTGTAGCGAGGCCCACGGGCGCGTCTACAGGTGGACGCATTGATGGCTCTGAAGATCAGTAAGGATGAAGGCCTTAGGGCCGATGCAAAAAGATACTATGAGGTGTTCAATCGAATACCCGAATGTAATCAAGAGGTGGCGGTCGTATTTTTCAAGAATGGCCTGAAAGACAACTGTCCACTACGAAAGTCTTTGGCAAAGACATTGTCAAAAAGTATGGAAGAGCTCATGGCGAGAATCGAGAAGTACGCCAGAGCCGAAGAAGACACGTCGGGAACTAGGGAGATAAAACAAGAGAAAGGAAACGGCTCGCCGAAGCGAGGCCGAGGTAACAATGGAACGAACAAACAAGAGGCAGAATTGAGGGCCACACAAGCAGTAACAACTGTGTTCCATATCCCAATTCCCAAAGTCCTGGACCGGATTCGGAACCAACCCTATTTCAAAACGCCAGAAAGGACTCTAGGAGAGTTCATGGGAAGAAACATTAGTAGACATTGTGCCTACCACAATGAAGATGGGCATACAACTCAGGGGTGTAGAGCCTTGAAAACACATTTGGAAGACCTGGTGAGACAAGGACATCTGAGAGACCTTGTCGATGAGACCAGGACAAGGGAAGAACGGGCAAGATTGCCTCAAGCACCAGCAGCCCCACCTCTTCCAGCACAACAGCCACAGGCAGGAGGACCTCGAATAATCAACGTAATCCACTCAAAGGTCAACGAAAACGAAATTCGAGGAGAGACCTAGAAGGTAAAACACCTACAACATGTCTACCAAGTCGGGGACAAAAGACATCGGGCAAAAGAGTACCAGGGACCAATGATAACCTTTACTGAAGCTGACCTAGAGATGG
This sequence comes from Camellia sinensis, assembly GCF_055761805.1. NCBI lineage: Eukaryota > Viridiplantae > Streptophyta > Magnoliopsida > Ericales > Theaceae > Camellia > Camellia sinensis. The sequence goes on from NC_138974.1 coordinate 72,883,817, forward strand.
TCCAACATCCGCATAATGCCATGGTAATATCCCTCTAGGTTGGAGAGTGCCAAGTGAAGCGCATCCTGATTGACCAAGGCAGCTCTTGTGACATCATATACGTCCGATGTTACAAGGAGCTCGGCTTTCACCCAGATGATATGGAACAATCCAATGACCCAATGGTTGGGTTCAATGAAACGTTGACATAGCCACTGGAAACAGTAAGCTTGGAGGTGCAGGCCGGCACCAAGAAGATCAAGACAGAATTCACCATCATCGACACTCCCCCCCTTACAACGTCATTTTGGGAAGGCCATGGTTGCATGCAATGGGGGCAGTTCCCTCAATATTGCATCAACTATTGCGATTCCCAACAGAGCATGTGATAAAGGAAGTCAGAGGGGATCAGCTGCAGGCGAAGAATTGCTTCATGGTAGCAATGAAATCTACCTGCAGCATACGAGAGCCAGAAAAGGCAGAAATTAAAGATGAGGACGTGGAAGTCCTAGAAGACGTCGGCAAGGAGCTAGCCGAGAAAAGCGAAGAGGCACTGAAGAAAATCCTCATCCAGGATGGGGATGAAGAACGCTTCTTTCTTCTCGGCTCGGGCTTAGCCGAAGAAGAGGAAAAAGAGTTGGAAGCTTTTTTGAGAGCAAATATTGAGGTATTTGCTTGGACACCTTACGAAATGCCTGACATTGACCCCGAGGTCACTTTCCACAAACTGAATGTTGACAGGTCGGCCAAACCTGTAATTCAACAAGCCAGAAGACCGCCGTTGATGCACGTCGAAGCAGTAGAGGAAGAAATAGACAAACTTCTAGAGGGCAGGGCCATCAGAAAAGTTCACTACCCAACATGGCTATCCAATACAGTGGTGGTAAAGAAGAAGAACTGTAAATGGAGGGTCTGCGTAGACTTCACCAGCCTCAACAAAGCCTGTCCCAAAGACAACTTTCCTCTACCCAAGATTGACCAGCTAGTTGATGTCACTTTAGGGCATGGAAGAATGAGCTTCCTAGACGCCTACAGGGGGTACCACCAGATAGCCATGTACCCCCCAGACGAAGAGAAGAGAGCGTTTATCACCCCAAAAGGCCTGTACTGTTACAGAGTAATGCCTTTCGGATTGAAAAACGCAGGAACAACTTACCAAAGGCTGGTAACCAAAATGTTCAAACACCTGATCGGCCGAACAGTAGAAGTCTACATCGACGACATGGTCGTTAAGACCAAGGAGCCCGAAGGTCATCTCGCCGATCTACAAGCAGTCTTTGAAATCCTTAAAATATATCGGCTCCGACTCAATGCATCAAAGTGTGCATTTGGAGTTGGATCTGGTAAGTTTTTAGGATACCTGGTAACTAGAAGGGGCATTGAGGCCAGCCTAGATCAAATCAAGGCCATCTTAGAGTTGAAGAGCCCGACGTCGGCAAAACAGGTGCAAATGCTAATTGGAAGGGCCGTAGCCCTAAACAGATTCATCAGCAGAAGCTCAGATAAGTGCAGACCTTTCTTCAACTTGGTGAAGAAAGCCACAGACTTTCTATGGAGAGAAGAATGCGAAGCCGCTTTGACCGACCTGAAGAAGTACTTGACCAAAGCTCCAGTTCTTTCAAATCCAGAACTTGGGGAGGAGTTGTTTCTGTACTTAACCGTTTTAGAACATGCGATAAGTGCAGTACTAATCCAAGAAGAAAAATGGGAGCAAAGGGCTGTTTACTATGTAAGCAAAACCCTAGCCGATGCAGAAACGAGGTATCTATCCTTAGAGAAATTGGCACTAGCTTTAGTAATGGCTTCAAAAAAGTTGTACCATTACTTCTAGGCCCATAAAATTGTGGTGCTAACAGAACACCCCTTGAAGTCCTTACTACAACAAAGAGACCTGACAGGAAGAATAGCCAGATGGGCAGTCACCCTAGGCCAGTATGACCTGGAGTACAGGCCAAGGACAGCAATCAAAGACCAAGTTCTGGCCGACTTCGTGGTTAAGTTCACACCAGAATCCATCGAACATCGGCCTCCGTTGAGCCAGGATGAGCGATGTCCAACCAAGCAAGGAGAAGCACAGCCAAAGGCAAAAAAACAAAGGAAAGAGGACAAACTCAGACCCTGCAGCATTTACATTGGTGACTCCTTTCGACTATTTGTTGATGGAGTTCAAACCGACAAGGAGCAGGGGCAGGAGTAGTATTAATATCCCTAGATGGGCAGGTACTAGAACAATCAATTCGTTTGGGGTTCATGGCCTCAAACAATGAAGCAGAGTATGAAGTACTCATTGCAGGACTGAAGTTGGCAGCAACAGTGCAAGCAGATGAGGTAATAGTTTTTTGTGATTCACAACTGATAGTTAACCAGACAATAGGCGAGTTTGCAACCCGAGATGAAAGAATGTCGGCCTACGCGAAAGAAGTAATCAGACTGTCAGCCCTTTTTCAGAACTGCCAACTACTTCAGGTAAGCTGAGATGATAACAGCTATGCCGATGCATTGGCAAACTTAGCTAGTGTAGTACAACCTGGAAAAGCAAGGACAATAATGATTGACTGCCTGTCGGGCTCGAGCATTGAACTAGCAACCATAGAGCATGAAGCAATGTGCGTAGACATGGGACCAAGCTCGATGGACGCAATTGTTGCGTTCCTAAAAGAAGAAAAGCTGCCAGACGACCGCAAGGAGGCACACAAGATCAGATTGAAGTCGGCAAGATTCAGTCTAACAGCAGAGGGACACCTGTGCAGAAGATCCTTCACTGGACCCCTTTTAAGGTGCGTACACCCTTTACAGGTTGAAGATTTTTTATACGAAATCCATGAAGGAATTTGTGGAAGCCACGCTGGGGGCAGATCACTAGCTCACAGGGCCATTACCCAGGGGTATTGGTGGCCTTACATGTAAAAAGATGCAGAAGCTTACATGAAGAAGTGTGAACAATGCCAAAGGTTTGCACCTTTGATACACCAGCCAGCTGCTGACCTGAACCCTGTATCCAGTCCTTGGCCATTTGCCCTCGTTGGGCAATTACCCCAAGCAACTGGACAAAGAAAGTACTTACTGGTAGTAACAGATTACTTCACAAAATGGATAGAAGCAGAACCTCTTGCCAAGATCCGAGATGTAGACGTAAAGAACTTTATTTGGAATAACATTATCACCAGGTTTGGAATTCCAATAGCAATTGTTACAGACAATGGAACTCAATTTGACAGCAAGCTAATCAAGAACTTCTGTGCAAAATTCAAGATCAAGAACTACTTTTCAACCCCAAGCTTTCCACAAAGCAATGGACAAGCAGAAGCATTCAACAAAGTAATTCTGGATGGAATAAAGAAGAGGCTGCAGGCAACAAAAGGCAAGTGGGTAGACGAATTGCCCAATGTACTCTGGGCATATCGGACTACGCCGAGAAGATCAACAGGGGAATCCCCCTTCGCCATGGCTTATGGCACAGAAACAGCCATTCCGCTAGAGATCGGGATCCCAAGAATAAGCAGAACCCAGGGAGTAGAGAATGGGACTAATGATGTACTCTTAGCCCTAAATCTAGATCTTCTAGAAGAACAAAGGGAGAAAGTTGCAATTCAACTCGCAGCATACCAGCAACAGCTTGCCAGAGCTTATAACAAGAAGGTTAACCCAAGGGAATTTCAGATTGGTGACCTCGTCTTAAGAAAAGTCGTTGGCAACAAGAAGGATCCTAGAGAGGGCAAACTTGGCCCAAATTGGGAAGGACCCTACAGAATCATCTCGGTACTGGGCAATGGGGCATATCGGCTTGAAGATAATGAGGGCAAAGAGTTGCCAAGACCTTGGAACACTTGTAATTTGAAAATTTTCTATCATTAGAATTTCTTTGTTCTTTTGCCATTTGCCAAAGTAAATAAATAAAGATTCAGTTCTCTTTTCAAGATACTTGATATTGTCTCTAGAATACATGCATAATGAGAACCCAAGAAGAACTCAGGTTCATATTAGGGGACAGAGAGAAGAAGAATATGTTTAACACTTGTTGAAATTTGTGCACAATTTACAAGTTAAGTTAAACCGAAATCATTGCTTAACACTTGTTGAAATTTGTGGACAACTTACAAGTTAAAGTTAAGCCGAAGTCATTGTTTAACACTTGTTGAAATTTGTGGACAATTTACAAGTTAAGTTAAACCGAAATCATTGCTTAACACTTGTTAAAATTTGTGGACAATTTACAAGTTGAAGTTAAGCCGAAGTCATTGTTTAACACTTGTTGAAATTTGTGGACAATTTACAAGTTAAGTTAAACCGAAATCATTGCTTAACACTTGTTAAAATTTGTGGACAATTTACAAGTTGAAGTTAAGCCGAAGTCATTATTTAACACTTGTTGAAATTTGTGGACAATTTACAAGTTAAGTTAAACTGAAATCATTGCTTAACACTTGTTGAAATTTGTGGACAATTAACAAGTTGAAATTAAGCCGAAGTCATTGTTTAACATTTGTTGAAATTTGTGGATAATTTACAAGTTAAGTTAAACCGAAATAATTGCTTAACACTTGTTGAAATTTGTGGACAATTTACAAGTTGAAGTTGAGCCGAAGTCATTGTTTAACACTTGTTGAAATTTGTGGACAATTTACAAGTTAAGTTAAATCAAAATCATTGCTTAACACTTGTTGAAATTTGTGGACAATTTACAAGTTGAAGTTAAGCCGAAGTCATTGTTTAACACTTGTTGAAATTATGGACAATTTACAAGTTGAGTTAAACCAGTATGATGTTCAACACTTGTTAAAAGTTTACAAGTTAAGATTAAAACCAAGAAGGTTGTCTATCCGAGGTGTGTCACCCCGAGAAGATTGTACAAAGAAGGAAGAGTATGTGAAAGACATGCAGAATATTCTAAGTATAGAATCACGCTAGAGCAGTCAAGAAAAGACAAAAGTACAAGCAATCAGTAAAGGAAAGTTGTATTAGCATTCAACAAAAATGAGGCACATCGGCCATATGGAGGGCTTACATTGTTTCAAAAAACAAAGAAAAACAAAGTACAAAAGAAAAGACATGAAAACTAAGGTTCCTCAGCGTTGACAGTAAGCTGGGTTGGGACCTCGGACGATTGTTGAGGAGCAACCTCGGTTGTCTTCTCCGCCGTTAGCTCAGCATCAATTTCTTGTAAAGTTTCTTCAATACTCTTGTCGGCGAAGGGGACGTCGGCTGATACCTTCTCATGAGCAGCGTCTTTGGGAACCTCATCACCTTCCTCATCTTGAGTCAAGTCTAGGACTTGCTCCTTCTAAAGAGGGGACTTGGCCCCATCAGTATCCTTGGATTTTCTCACCAAGGCCTCATCCTCATCCTTATCACCATCCTCAGACTCAGATTCGCCGACATCTTGACTTGGAGGTGGAGATGGAGGGAATGGAAGAGGAATGGCGTCGGCTTTTCTTAAGGGTAAGTCCTCAGGAACGTTGAGATTTTTCAGAAGGGACATCCAACCAAGGGTGAAACCCTTATTGCATGCCTCCTTCACCTGTTTTTCATAAGCCTCAGTAACATCAGCCATGCCCTGGGCGTATGCCTTTTCATTGGCGTCTTTGATTTCAGCCTCTTTGGTGGCCAAGGATTCTTGAAGCTCTTTTCGGCTTGGGCCATCTTCTCCTCAGCCTCTTTTCTTTGGGACTCAGCAACCTTTCTGATGGCTTCGGAAGATTCAGCCTTCTCTTCGGCTTTAGTTTGGGCTTTGATTGCAGCCTCGGCTTGGTCCTCCAACTTTTTCATCTTTGACTGCAAATTCTTGTTGACTTTTTGAAGAGAAGAGAACTCCCTCTTCATATCGGCCAACTTCTATCGATTTTCAAAAGATTGAACAGAAAAAGAGTGGGCATGCTGGATGGCTTGAAAAAAAACACAAGGTAAAAGTTATTGCAAAATTTTCTAAGTACATAAAAGAAAGAAGAAAATTACCAAGTAGAAGATACTTACTTGGACGGAGCGTTGAAGCATCAGAACGTAATTTTCATATTCGCTCAGCTCGACATTGCGATCAAGATCGCCGGGCAGAAGCAAAGCGGTACTGAGCGCTACGCCGACATTTATGTCATCGGCACTACCAGTAGCAAGGACTGGCTTATCCTCCAAAGTAATTTTTGAGGACCAGGGGGCATCATTCTTTTTAGACCTCGAAGTTGTAGCGGAGAATGACTTCGGCTTTTTGGATTTTGGGGATTCTGATGGTTGGGCTTCAGAGGGCCTCTTCCCAGTAGAGGGTTAAGGTTTGTCACTCTCAGCCAACTTTGAGATAGGCAAGGTATCTTCAGACTCAACCTGAGTTACCTTAGCCTTTGGTTAAGCCTTCTTTATTCTTTTCGGCTTCGGTGAAGGTTGGGTTTGTGCTGGTTGATCATCAACGGATGACGGAATGCTGGCCAGAAGATCTTTTGCAACCGGTTTTGGGCGACCCATCTCGGCAATAGAAACTGTTCGACGTTGGCAGCAGCTGTGATATTGGAATCAAGTATAGAGCCGAGGTTGATGGCTGATCAGCTGGATCGGAAGTTGACCCTTGATCTGTCCGAGATGTGAACGCAGTCTGTGGACGTATGACAGATGGAGGAGAGAGGCTTTTCTTCTTAGGGCTAAGCAAGGAATCCGTGAAATCCGTAATCTGATCCAATCTAGTCCAATCTGATAGGTTTGGATTAGTTTTTTAAATCCGTGGTTCGGTTCCGGATTGAAGAATTAAAAATTCGTAGTCCACGGATTGGTTCCGGATTGAACCCCACAGTTCCGGATTGGAACCGATCCGGACCGTATACAAATAGTCTGTATTTTTATTATACATCCACCCCCATAGTATCTTCTTTTATTCTATATAAAATCTAAACTCAAACCTAAAACCGTATAATATATTCTTTTATTACTTTTGTTTGTTAGTTTTTAGTTTTAATTTGTAATGGTCTAAATACTTATGGTGAAACCAGTTTTCTTATGGTTGTTTAAATTCTAGAACAGTATATCACTATTATAGAAAAACATGTTGCTGTTGTGGAACTAATATAGCGCTATGTTTATATTTTTATGAAATTAAAGTGTTATATATATATATATATATATATATTTTTGTTATTTAATTATGTGAATCTGTGGTCCTAAATCGATCCAATCCATATTTAAATGGATTGGTTTGGATTGGTTCCATGATTTAAACGGATTGGATTGGTTCCAATTTTTCAAGAACCGTAGATAACAGATTGGTCCTAGTTTTACCCCAATTCGGTCCAATCTGGACCATGCTCACCCCTATTTCTTCTTCCTCTTAGGGACGTCGGGCAAAGCTGACTTATAGGTTGGGATAAAATTGAGAAGCAAAGGCACCTTCCGTTTGTGAACTGGCAAGTTCAGTAGCTTCTTCAAATCCCTGCTGGGGAAGAAGGATTGGTGGAAGTTCTTTGGAGGCTGAGGAAGAACTGCAAAGATAGAACAGCACAGACATTAGAACAGAATATTGAAAACTTTATGCAAGAAGATAAGAAAACTTATGAAGGGTGGCCCTTACCAACTCCTTCCTCGAGAACTGTTTGGCTTAAGGGATAAAGATGAAGGTCATCATTTGGCTAAAACTCCCAATTGCCCGAGACGATAAAGTAATCGTCTCCAGCTCCCTTGTTGGAGTTTGGGAGGTCGGCTACGATTTTATATTCAGTGGATCTTGGCTTGAGGTAATAGACATAGTCCGTGTCTTTTCTAAGGCGACACATGGTATAACAGTACTGGAAATCGGCAAGCGTAATCCTGACATTCTCTTGTTTAACTAAAGCTATGGTACCAGTAATAACTTGGTAAGAATTGATGGCGAGTTGCATTGGTTTCAACTTATAGAAGTGAAGGATTTGACGGAAAAAAGGGTCAAGTGGAAACCGAAGTCCACACTCAATAAAGGCAACCACAAGGAAGGGCATGGAGTTGTCTGTAGGCATGATGGAGTCATCATCCCCAGCCAACCTCAGATTGACATCGGCTGAGATTTCAAACTCTTGCCTAAAAAATTCTAGCTTTGAGGGGATGTCTACTCGATGTTTCCACATACCTATGATATCGGGATAATTAAAGGTACTGGATTTTAGAAAGAAGATGTGTCAAAAAAAAGTTATTGGGACCTCAGCAAAAACCTAGGTTTGAGCTGGTGTAGAAATTTGTAAGGGATGTTCCAGTTTTTGCCCTAAATTTTGGGTTCTACAGACAAATCCCAAACCTAAATCTATGAAAACAAAGATTGAAGGCACGAATCTGGAAAAGACACAAAAAATAGAAAACAAGAACGAAGTTTCAGAATCAAGAACAGAGAGGGTCTATCAACAGGATAAAGAATACAAGAAGTATACGGCCAAGATCAGTGGCAAAAGTACAAGGAAGTGGTGAAGTAGTGCGTGTGTTCAAGATATGGGCAAGGGTAAAATCGTGGAAAAAACACATTCAGATGAATGATTCACAAGATCGAATGTTTAAGCAAAATAGTAATGGCAACAAGTTCAAGAAAAAACTAAGAAACTGAAATAAGAAGGAATAGTATATTACCAGAGGAAGAACGGAGCCGGTGTTAAACGTTGCCGAGGACAGACGACGGTGGCGGATCGGAGAATCAGCATGAACCTAGTCAAGGAAAGCAAACACCGGTGGCTACAGAACTTTGGAAGCTTGAGCAATGGAGGATTTCAAAGGGTAAAGCAAGAAAGAGAGAGAAAGAGCTTCAGACGCGAAAGAGTAAAGTGAAAAGACGGGGGAAAAAGAAAGAGTTTTTGATTAAACTTGAAACGACGGCAAAAAAGGAAAATTAATGATTCTAGAAAAACGAATCCATCAGGCGGCGCATACAGGCGCAAAAACGATCTACAAGCACGTCTGGAGTACGATCCAGTAAAAAGAAGACGTGTGGCTGAAACAGTTGAGTTGCTTGTGCACGACAACTCACAAAATTCTTGATCTTTAAAAAGGCATGTCGGCCTACGATAATGATCTCGGATTAAACCAATGTACGAGCATGAGGTACTGATATATGTTCTATCACCTCAGAATGCCGAGGTAATAGAACCTAGGGGGCAGTTGTGGGGATATATTTTTGAGTACCGACACGTGGCAAGGTGATGCTGACGTGTCAGCCGAGGTGCCACGTGTTCAGGTCATGACGCCGAGGTAATCTCGGTTAAGCCGAGGTAATCTCCGAAGATATCGGAGTCCGAGAAAAGCAGATAAAGGACAAAAGTCCTAGAATGAGGGAAGACTTCAAGATGGATAAGGATAATGTTCTTAGGGAATCTATCCATATCTCTTGAGGAGTCCAAAGTATATACTGAACGGGAGTCCATAGAGGTCAGGCTTCTGTTGGGACTAGGATTGAGTTAGCTATAAAAGAGAGGCACCTCCGTGGGTCTAAGGTACGCAATTTATATTCTGTCTAGTGAGTTAAGCACTATTGATTATCTTTGAGAGATATACTGACTTGATCGCCGGAGTGCCCCCGGGTGGACGAACCACCTCCGGAATCTTCTCTTTCTGTTACAGGTTAGCCAGGTGTCATCTATTCTACCTGTGCTCTCTAGCTGAATACTAAAGCGGGCAGTGTGGTTAGAAAATCACTCACACAATATATATTATGGATGTAATCACACTCATGGATATATGAAATTAAAATAAACTAGGAACCCATAGATAAATTCCGAATACTATACCATGACTCCATGAATTGTTGTTTTATTTGAGTGTTGGTGAGAAAAAGTGTATAAAAAAAAAGTGAGGATTGTGAGATTATTTGAATGCCTTGGGCTTGGCATTGTTATGTTTGTTCTCATAAGTAGATGATGGGTTGTGTATATATATATATTGTTGCTTCGTTCTCATGAGTAGACGAGTGCTTTAATTTACGTGCGTACGTATATGCTAACCGTCCAAGGAGTGTGGGTGTGATATCCCCATGCAAGTTTGGCTTTAGAGCGGTGTTAGGTATATGGAAGACACACAAGATATATGTGTAAGACAAAAGTAAAGGGCCAAAGTGGTAGAGATAAGGTACAAAGAATTAAATGTGAGCTTATTGGTATAGTTTGAGTTGTATTAATTTGTACATTTTGAAAAATAGTAAACGACCTCGATAAATTATGAAATTTAAGCAGATGCATGTATATACGTAATTCTAGACAACTTTTGTATTTTAACTTTTTACCAAAAAGATCAATTAGAACTTGTAATCGGATGATCTTGGTTACAATAGTTTTTATTTATTTTAGCAATGTAGACTTTAGATGCTGTTTTAACTCATGAAACGAGCTCATTTTCATTAATTTGGCGTAAATTGAAGTAAAATATTATTATCAACACTTTTTGTGTTTTGAATTTTTTTGGAAAAAATCATCTTAGGGCAGTTTCTTTTTTGTTTTCAGCTTTAGGTTTTTTGGTCGAATTCCGTCTAGGTTCTTCTATCTAAGTTCTTTTGAAGCTAAGCATGAATAACAAGTTCTTTGTTACACTACTGACTATCCTCTTACAGTTTTGGAATTCGGAGGGATATGTTCACTGAACGAAAATTATGAGACTATGAATGAAATTCTTATGCCAAATGACTGCATCGTATGAATGACTTATTTTATGACATGTGGGAATTATTGTGATCATGGGATTGATTACTTAGAAAACGGCTGCTTCCATGCTACTACAATTTAAATGTGATGTTATGGGCTTTGATTGTAAACCCCAACTACTTGGACGCATGTACATTTTATATGTCCTATGATTAATTGTTTTAGGATTAGTGTATTATGCAATTGGTACTATGGGAAATGAGAATTGTGAACTGCATGAATGACTTGCGTGTATGACATATGGGAACTATATGAAGCTTTATTGAAATGTGCTGCCTCATGTTATTAAAATTCCAAGAAGGACTAAGAAACATTACTTGTTCACTTGCCGGATTATTGTACTCATGGGTTTTGACTATGGGAAATTTGATCGACCTTTTGTATTACCGTATAAAACGAGAAATTAGTAGAGTAATAGGAAAATGAAACGACAAATAGGACCTGAATTCGATTTGTGATGTAATAAGACAAGTTTGGAGGACCAAACTTTTTAAGGTGGGGATAATGTAACGACCCGGACATGTATTTGATGAAATAATCATCTAATTGCATTGTTTTGTGCTAATTGATTATGTGTTGATGAGAAATTGCATGTGAATTGGAAGGATTTGAATTTATATTTGTTGATGGTAGAAAAACCTATTGCAATTACAACTTTAAACTAAAAATTGAAGGTCTTAGAGGCCCCAGAAACCAAAACGAAGGACATATAGGTAATCAGCATGATTTATAGGACTTGATATGAAGTTTTGTAAAAATCTAATTCAGAATGAATTAATTGGATTTAATTAAATATTATATATATATATATATATATATATATATATATATATATATATATATATATATATATATATGAGCTTAATTTAGACAACTTAGACTCAACAAAAGAAGACAAATCTGAGAGAGAGAGAGAGAGAGAGAGAGAGAGAGAGAGAGAGTTCTAGCGACTTAGAAGGAATAAGAGAAGAAGAAGAGCAAATGGGGAAAATCAAATAATCTTCATAGATCAACACTTAAAGGTAAGAATTTCCTTATAATTTGTTGATATGGAGCTAAGACATACATAAACTCATGAACATTAAGTTGAGATAGGATAAATTCATGATTATTTACAGGTTTTCTAGGAAGATTTATGCATCTAAGAACATCAAAGAGAAAAAGATAAGAAATAGCTCAAGATTTTGGCATTCATGGCCTGAGCTTTTTGTTCATACACTTGCTTTCTTGCATGGTTCTTGATTTAAAGAGGAAATTCCATGGGAGTTGAGGTTTTGAAACTCAAGAATAAAAGTTTTGTGGGTTTACATTTCAATTCAAGGGTTTGATTTGTTCTACATGGAAAAAGTTAGTTTGATTTGAAATTATGGTTTTGTTTGAAGTTAGAAATTGGTAATTCAACATGTTTTTATAAGTTTTGGGTTTTGATTTTCATGAATTTGAGGTTGGATTTGTGTAAAGAGAAATTCCAAGTTGAGTTGAATTTTCGAACTGGTTTTCACCCAGATCGCTCGAGCGGCCTGGGTCACCGCACGAGCGGCGAAGCTTATTTTGGCTCAAAATGCATTCTGCTTAACCACCGCTCGTGCGGCTAGCAGGGCAGTTTTTTTGATTTTGTTTTGTTTTGTTTTGTTTTTTTTTGATTTTTTTTTTGTTTTTTCTGACTTCCGAGCCTTCATTTACATGACTTCCGAGCCTTCATTTACACAGTTTTCACATGTAATACATATCCATATGCATAGCATGAGCATGAAAGAAATTAAAGAGAGAATAGGAATAACCAAACGAATGAGTAACGAATGAAACGAATGAATTGAATGGCATGTAATCTTGAGATGTTGTGCTTAGTTATGTGTCTGCAGGTTGAGCCGTTGAGGTGTATCACCGACCAAGCATTGTGAGTAACATTACTGTAAAGATATGCTCATATGAAATGCTATTTGATATGTTATATTTCTGAAACGTTATTTGCTCAAGTGAACGAATAGCTGATTTTGAATCTACTGCAGCATCCAAAGAATGGTCCCAAGTCATGAGGGACAGCATGTTAATGTGAGTCCATGACATATATGTGATTACGAGATCTCGTTAGCCACGTGATAACGTAGTGATGTGTTTAATCGGTATCCAGAATCGATTACTCTAGTCGGAAGATGATATGTTCTGTTTTGTTGGATGTACCACTATTATGTTCTGATATGAGAATGATTCTCACATGATTTGTGTTATGTTTATGACATGTATGGAATTCATTCACTAACCTCTTTACTTTATTATTATTCACTGGGCTTTAGCTCACTGTGTATATATATATATATATATGTATAGGTGAGCGACATGAAGGTCAAGCCTAGGTGAACACCGTTAGTCAAGCCACTGTTTGAAGTCTATGGAGTTTTGGTGCCTTTGAGTTGAGGCTAGGTCTAGAAGACTGTTGGCGAATTTTGTGCTTTTGTTGTGGAAGTTTTGATAACATGTATATATGATGATGGAAGGTTTTGTACATGGCATATGTATGTATTGTTCAATGAATAAATTAATGTTATATGCATCTAAGTTTGTTCATATAGATTCATAGCTCAATGGACTATTTGTTGTATTTATGTTATAAGCTTTCGCTAGCCTCAATATTTTGATTTATACAGGAAGGCCTTTGGTAATCTTGGATTACTGGTCGGTTAAGATACTAAACCTATAGAGGTGGGTTTGGGTCGTGACAAAGAGTCTCGTGCTCCCAAAAACATATCACACGCCTCTAACTTAGCGGAATCACTACATCTTTTCCTACACAAAATCTCATAGAGGTGACAAAGCATAATAGGAAAATCTTAACAAAGTATATACATTTTATGCAATCTCATGAGATAATTGCACATGCCATGCCATGCTCAAAATAACATATATCTTTATCTTTTGAAAACCTTTGTGCACAATGTAATCATGAGAAATCAACATTTTAATAATTTCAATGTAGTTAACAGGGGCAGTAAATACGACTCAGGTAATCCCTAAGTTGGTGTCTGCAAGTACGCTTAACAAGCACTACTAAATCCCCACTTTACCGGTAGCTAACCAGAAGGTATGTGGTACCTCATCCACGCGTATTTTCAGTCTTTCACCATGGACACTCAAGCCAACTTAACCAAAACCATCTACACCCCATATCTGGACTTACCAAACGTATTTACCTCAAAACAAATCGAAAAGATCTTGTTTCACAAATCAATTTTCGTTCTCAAAATATATCTTTTCTCAAAACAATAGTTTTCAATTGAAATTCTACATCAATGATAACAAATGAAATGGAATGACAATGCAATATACAACAATGTATTTGACAACACCATTTACATACATTCTTCACATGTTAATCAACCATTTCAAATTAGCCACTTCAAGACAATTTAATGATGATCAACCTCCCAAATTTAACATTTCTTGTCTTACCAAGAATTTCTTCATTTAAAAACAAACATGGCAATCCTCCACAATTTATACACCATAATACTTTATAAATCATAAATTTCATAATATCTTAACATTTTTTTTTCCAAAATCCCCAAAATTCTAGGGTTTTCACAAAACTAGGTTTTTCATCATTTTTGAAAGGGTTTCGCAACAACAACCTTCTTCAACAATGTAGTACATACACCTAAGAGTTTCATTGAAAACATTGAGAAAACCCCATTTTTAAATTCATCAAGACACCATGAATCAAAATAAAACTTCCATACTACAAGAAGAAGTTCCAAATCAACATAGACTTGCAAAAATGTGTATATAACTCAAAGATTATCCTTATCTCAAGTTTTGAAGAAAAAGAGAGAAGAAATCCCCAAAATCAACGGTGTTAAAACTCGATCTTCACCGCACAAAACATAGCCCTCGAAGAGTTCTCCAACTTTGATGGAGGGACTAGGGTTAAAACTCTAATGGATTTGGAGGAATCAAATGATTAATGTGATTTGGTGGAAGTAATGTAGAGAGAATAAGGAGATATGTGTTTTAGAGAGAGAGAGAGAGAGAGATGAGAGAAAAGTGGAGTGGATGCTCAACCCAAGAGAAGAAAAAGAGAAAATTTTCAGACTCAGCATATTCCCACATGTGCGCCCCTTCTTCTGCATGTGCGGCACTTATCTTCCGTACGTGTGACACTCTCCCCTACATGTGCGGCTCACAATTCCGCACCTCCCACTGCTTATGTATATAAAGTAGTTTCGCACCATCGGTTGCCTCACCGCATTACACGTGCAGCTCAAGGCCCCACATGTGCGATTTTGTCCTCCATCCAGAAAAATGCACATCCCTGATCCAATTCCACACCTTTCGAAACAAGCAAAACCCAACTCAGGAATAAAATAAAGACGAGAATCTAAAGAAGGTTTCAAAAATTGTGAACCCAAGAGGTCGACAAGACCTCATGTTAATCCTTGACACTCCTAACGCAAGTAAGATAATCACAAATAAAAGGAAAACGAGACCGATTATGTACCCGATCATCATATGTAACGTGTGTGGATATGCTATGAATGATCTGGATTTGGATTAAAAGATCTATTTTGTTCATTTTTTAAATCTGTTGTTGGATTATTGGTGTCTTTTTTTTCTTCATTGTTGTTGTTGTTGATGATGATTCCAACAAATAGTAGGAAAAAATGTGCGGGGGTGTAACAACCCTCATACTGTTTACTGATTAATGACCGATTGATTACCGATAATCACCGATTACTGCTAAACGGAACTGATAATGACTGATAATTGAAACTGAATTGAATGAATACATCTGTTTGAACTGCATTCTATCTGTTGATTGTTTATTTGATCTGTTCGTATTTTAGTGATTAAACTGCAAATTGAAGGCCTTATCGGCGGCCGAATCCAAAATTGATTGATGTTTAATGATCAACATAATTTATGTGATTTTGTGGTGTATTTACCTGAAAACTGATTAGGTATGATTAAATTAGATTAAATAAGCTAATTAAAGAGTTGGACTTATTTACCGTTATGCCCTTGAGTGGGCCACTATCTCAAATACACACACTTGAGCCTTATACTTGAATCAAAACACATTTGCTCAGCCATTTCTTCTTGTTCTAGCCGAATTTAGAGAGAGAGGAAGTGAGAGTCTTGAGTTCATTTCAATATTGCTTAGAATTTGAAGAGAATTGAAGGTTGATTGTTGCTTTGTGGTCCTACACTTGTAATTGAGGCTCTAGGTAAGAGAACTCAACCTTTATTGATGTGTTTGAGCTAGTTCTTGCATGATTCATGCTTCATTGTAGAACTAAGTCATGTTTTGGTTCATTGTTGTTAAATGAAGCTCAATTCTTGCATGCATGTGTTCTTGGTTGAATTTGGAGTTGAGTCATGGCAGAATGTTACATGCATGTTCACAACTATGTCTAAGTCCATGAGTTCATCTTGTTTTTGAAGGTTTGAGCTCTTTTGAAACAGCATTGAAGCTTTGAAAATGATTTAAGATCATGCATGTCATGTTTGAAGATTGTTCTTGAAAATGATTTGAAATTGGGTTTGAATTAAACACCCTTGGGCTTTGATTTCTCAAATTGAGCTTTGAAACATGATATTCTATGTGTTTATAAATGTTTTCCAGAAAATGGGCCCGAGAGGATTGGTTTTGATGCTTTTGAGCTTGGTTTTGAACCTGGAGCTCGAATCTGGATTTTCCAGATTTCGCACTTCCGCTCGAGCGGAGGAAGTGCCGCTCGAGCGTAGAATTCGAGCAACCAGCATCTCTCTGCACTGTTTGGCAGTCCGCTCGAGCGGAGGATTGGGCGCTCGAGCGGAGTCTTGTCTCAAGCTCGAGCGGGCGTCGAGCGGGGATTTCACCCATCCAGTACTTTTACAGTACGCTCGAGCGGGAAAGTTTACGCTCGAGCGTGTACCTTTGTTTGCCTGTACGCTCGAGCGGGGAAACCTGCGCTCGAGCGGGACTCTGTTTTTCTGAAAATCCTGAAAATGCTTTTAAATGTACATTTTTCCATCCTCATCCCATCCTAGGCATTCTTAGGCCTAGTTTAAGACATTTAGATGAGGATATCGTTGTAGAACACACCAAGGCAAATTAGGGATTAAGTTATGAGATTTCCCAACTGTGTAGCTTAGTGTGTTCAATCTGTTAACTGTGTAGGGTTGGCGACTGGAGAGACACGCTCTAGCATACTGTAGCCCGAACTCTGTGAGTAACAATTGTGTAAAGATATGTTCAACTGATTATCTTTTGAATACTGAACTGAACTGTTTACTGAACTGGTATTATTTACTCAATGAATGTATGTCCTTTATTTCTGAACTGTACTGTGGCATCCTTAGTACCTACGGTTTACTGTTACTGTTACTGTTACAGAGATCTCTGTCGGTTTCCTTGTGGAACCACTACTGTTTACTGACTGATGGCCATCATTACTGCTCGGTCTTTTAAGACCTACTGTTACTGTTATGCTAATGGATGTACCACATATGACTGTTTACTGTACTGAGCAACTGAAATTCTGATTGAAATGAACTGCTTTCATTACTGTAAGGACATTCATTCTAAACCCCTTTACGCTTTATGTTATTCACTGGGCTTAGCTCACTGCTCATATATATATGTAGGTGTTCAGGCACCAGACCACAGCTAGAGGCGTCAGGGTTACTCCAGTTTTGTCAAGCCAGCCTTTGTGCCTCACCGCGAGGTTCCGAGTCTACCTGCTAAGGCTTAGGAGTGTTTTAAGAATTCCCCCTTCTGTACTGTTTTACCGTTCTGTTTAGACTGTATGTTACTGTACCGTTATATAGGGTCGAGTCCCTAATCTGAATGCTTGTAAATATCGTGCATACTGTTCTGTACTGTTATGTATAAATGCATGAAAAATCTTTTTGGCATACAGACTGTCACAGCTCAATGGACATTATTTATTTACTGTATTGGCTTCCGCCAGGCCCTGTACTCTGTTTTACTGTATTACTGTTAAGCAGGCCTTCGGTAATCTCGGATTACTGGCCGGTTACGGTGCTAAACCCATAGGGCCGGGTTTGGGTCGTGACAGGGGGGGTTATATCTCTATATGTGTGTGGTTATCTGATGAAATATCTTGAACAAATAGGTTGTTTTATTGTTGTTGTTGTTGTTGATAAAATCCTATTGGAGATTTTCTTTTTGTTTGGCTTGGAAGAGAGAGTGAAGAATAGATGGGTTGTTGTTGTTGTTGTTGTTGTTTTTGTTGATGATGATAAAGAATCTCAACAGAAAAGGGAAATATGTTTGGTAAATTTCAACAGATAAAAAAAATAATTTTGGTGAATTTTAACAGAGAGTTACAAAATTAAATAGATAAAAAAATGTTGTTGAAATGTTAGAATAAATAGTTGAAAATTTTGAGCAGATAGATATAAATTTAACAGATAAGAGCAAAAAAATTGAACAAATAGTTATAAAATTAAACAGATAAAAAAAAATATACTTTGAAAAATTTGAACAGATAAGAAAAATTTGAACAGATAGGAAATTTTTTGGACAGATAGTCAATGAAAGTTAACAAATAAATTAAGGGGTAAAATAGAAATAAAATGTCCTCTAAAACAAATAAAAGAATTTCTTACCAAACTATTTCACAAATAGTGGACTTCTCACTAATAAAAAATATCTTATGGACCTAATAACTTATACACTCCTTAGTCTGGATTTTTCAACAATTTACTCTATATTAAATTATAAGATAGTAAAATAAAACTCTTTTTTATATTAAGAATAATAGTTAAATTAGAAAGAGAATTAGTAATATAAAACTAAAAGTAATTTTAATTTTATTTTTATATTTATTTGGAAAATAAAAGTATGTTGTGATTAGATTAACAAGAAAATATATAAATTCATTATGTAGAGTATTGATTTTTTCTTTAATATTCTTTTTGAGTTATTTATACATATTGCATGTAAGTATATAAAATTTAAGTTAAATATAAATATTTATAATAAATAATTTGATTTGAAATAAAAAATTAAATATAAATTAATATTAAGACATCAATAAGATAGACAAAAATAAAAATATAAACAAAAATTAATTTGATCAGTATGATGCATATAATTAAGCATATTTTATCTTACTTATTTATTTATTCGTATATCGAGAGTTTTTTTTTTTTCAAACATCATAATAATTAAATTAAAATATCAATTATATAAAAGAAATCTGAAAACGATAAAACTGAATACACGACGAAAAATATATGAAAAATAAATATTTCTCAAATAGAATTCATATATAATTGAAATTGAATTTATATAGAACTTTATATATAAATAGAAAAGACATGCTGATGTAGCTTTCTTAGGAAAAAAAAAAAAGCTATTAGAATGTGTCACATAAAAAAAAAAAATACTACTTTTATATATATATATATATATATATATATATATATATATATGATTAGGGCAATGCGAAAGTGATAGGAAAATTACCAAAATCAAGCCCCAAACCTCATTAGACACAGGTTGAGTGAATAGTACTCATCCATAACAAAAAAAAAGTACAATTCATAATAACGATGAAAAAGTCACTAAGCTACAATTATTAGATGGGTCTATTTATATATACAGTCATGCTTCGAATCCCCTTAATTGAAAATGTTGTTGTTTTTCTATTTTTTTTTTTTTTTTCAGAAGCAGAAATCAGGAGGAAGAAGGAGAGGAGAGGAGAGGAGGAGGAGGAGGAGGCCTAATAATAGGGGAGGAGGCGGCAGGGCCGGAGGCGGAGACGGCGGCCGGAGCTGGAGCTGGAGTTGGAGCTGCTACTGCTGCGACGAGCTAGCGGCGAGGCGATGACGGCGAGCCGAAGCTGCGACGACGGCGGGGAGCTGCGACGACCACCAGCTGCTCCTCTTCCCCTCTTCTTCTCTCTCTCTTTCCCTCTCCCTCTCCCTCTCCCTCTCCCTCTTCCCCTCTTCTTCTCAGATCGGTTTCAGATCGAAAATGGAAGAAAAAAAAGAAAAAAAAAAAAAACTTAATGCCCAAAACGACGTCATTTTGAGCATTAGGGGGATTCGGGCGGCAAAATTCTCGAACTGCCAAACATTATTCTTATATGTGTATGCAAAATATATATATATATATATATAGAAAGAATCACAAAGGTAGATATGTTGTAATGAGCTCTACAAATTTAGATTTAGAAAGTTGGTTAAAAATTGATCTTTTTGATTTTAATTTTTTTTTTTGAAGTAAAGAAGTGATATGACCTAAAATAAATTAAAAATCAAAATTTAACTTTTAGCTAAGGTCTAAAATTAGGCCAAAGAAAAATGCTAGTGCTCCCACTAATTAGGTGGCAGTGGGTCCCGCCATTAATGATGTGATGTTTTGGTCTTGGGGTTGTGTTTTTTTTTTTTTTTTACTTTTTTAATGCGTTAGTGCTATTAGTGGTGATATTTTTAGTGGGATGAATCATTGTTGTAGGCCAAAACACCTCATGTGTTTTGTACCTTATTTAAGTTTCTTTCGGCATTCGTTATTATAGTTAACTTTTTTGTGTTGAGATTTTTTTTAGTTTGGTTTTTTAGTCTTATTTAGTTTGGATTTTTTTTTTTAAATCTTATAAAAGAAAAAATATAATAATTATAAATTAGATGTGATATTTTATTTTATTAATTTATTTTGTCATTATATATATATATATATATATTTTAACTCTGAAGTGATAACCAAACCATGGTTTTGAGCCTTCTCTCCCGTCTCTCCTCAAAAGTCCGCATCATCAGTACTATCCATTGATTAGGGCTCATAACCATCAGTACTAATACTATCATTGATTAGGGCTGATATACATCATTCATGGCAAATGGAGGGTGTTTTGAAGAGATAATTAAAAGTCAGTTTTTTTAATTTTTTTTCATGTGAGAAGTGATATAATTTAAAATAGATTAAAAGTTAATTTTTAATCTTTTTATGATGTTTCCAAATGACCCTGAGTTTCTTGAAGGTTCATGTTTTATACACAGGGCTGACCCTAGGTATAGATCCACCAGGCTATGACTTAGGACCATTTAAAATATATCCAAAAAAGGACCCCTCTTATTATAGTTTAATATAATATATTAAGTATGTGTTAAGTTTAAAAAAATTAAAAAAAGTCTAAACTAACTTAAAATAAATTGATCTATTGAAAAATTAAAAAACCCATTCAAAATTAAAATGACCCATTTTCTCTCTCTATATGATTCCTAACCCTAACTATTTTGACATAAATCTTTGATTCTTTACTTTCAAAATTTTTTTTGATTGAATAAAAAAAAAATATGAAGGACTTCAAATGATTATTAATTCATTATTAGTTTTGGATCCCGAAAGCCTCAAGCTGGGCTACAAATGTCTTATTCTTGTTTTCTTGATATTCTTTTCTTATATATATTCAAGTTGGTGTTTTTTATTGTGATTGAATAAAAAAATTTAACCAAAAGATATAATTAGATTCCCAAGACTCTTCGAAAATCATTTTATGTATTATTACCAAATTAAATGTGGAATAATAATATTTAATTAAAGTAATATAATTATGCCGCATAAAATAAAAATAATTATGATGATTCAACTCTCAGCGATATCTATATTATATATTAAGTAAAAGGGGATTTCTAACCCCCAAGACATGTGGGAGCTCCAATATGTCAATTCTAATTTTTTAATTTTTTGTTTTTTTAAAAAAAAAATTAACCTCAGCATTTATTAACTTTTCACAATCCATAAGACTTTTTGACTTCTCTCATAATTATTGTAGTACATTTTTTAAAACAAATAATTTGTATATTAAAAAAAATTTAAAACATATATTAAGCAAAAGGGGGTTTCTAACCCCCAAGGCATGTGGGAGCTCTAATATGTCAATCCTAATTTTCTAATTTTTTGTTTTTTTTAAAAAAAAATTAACCTCAGCATTTATTAACTTTTCACAATCCATAAGACTTTTTGACTTCTCTCATAATTATTGTAGTACCTTTTTTAAAACAAATAATTTGTATATTAAAAAAAATTTAAAACATATATTAAGTAAAATGGGGTTTCTAACCCCTAAGGCATGTGGAAGCTCTAATATGTCAATCCTAATTTTCTAATTTTTTATTTTTTTTAAAAAAAAAAAATTAACCTCAGCATTTATTAACTTTTCTCAACTCATAAGACTTTTTGACTTGTCTCATAATTATTGTAGTACCTTTTTTAAAACAAATAATTTGTATATTAAAAAAAATTTAACACAAATATAAATATCTATATCCATATCTATCTATCTATTTATTTATATCTATCTCTAATCCACATGTTTTGTGGGAGCTCCAATATCTGAATCTTAATTTCTTAATTTTTTTGATTTTTTTTGAAAAAAAAAACTTAGCACTTATTAAATTCTTCCAAGTCTTTTTAACTTCTCCAATACACACACTCTATTTAACTTTTTACATACCTATTGCAAAAAGTGAGTCTCATTTTTGTTTTCTCCTTCTTGACTTCTCACTTCTACACTTTCAACTTCAGCGACCACGTATACAAACAGTAAGTCTTCTTTTTGTTTTCTCCTTCTTGACTTTTCCTTTTGTTTACTGTTTTAATATTGTAATTAGATAGCGCATAAAAATATTTATGATTTGTCTAGTGAATAAAAAATTATAATTTGATTTTTTAATATGATTGAAGTTAGATAAATATAAACCCTAACAAAGAGAAAAATGTGATTATAATTAGTTGAATGATTATTTTTTTAAAATGTGATTGTAGTTAGCTTAATAGTTCTTTTTTTCATTTATTTATTTTATTATGGAAAAAATGTGATGTGATTGTAGTTTATTCAATGACTCTTTTTTTTAATATGATTGTTGTAGTTAGTTCAATATATTTTTTTTAATGTTATTTAATCTTTTTATTTACTATTTTAATTTTATTTTTAATATGATTGAAGTTAGATAAACATAAACACTCACAAAGAAAAAAATGTGATAGTTGAATGATTTTTTTTTAAATGTGATTGTAGTTAGTTTAATAGTTCTTTTTTTTCATTTATTTATTTTATTATGGGAAAAATGTGACGTGATTGTAATTTGTTCAATGGCTATTTTTTTTAATATGATTGTTGTAGTTAGTTCAATGGTTTTTTTTTTAATGTTATTTAATCTTTTTATTTACTATTTTAATTTTATTTTTAATATGATTGAAATTAGATAAATATAAACACTCACAAAGAAAAAAATGTGATTGTAATTAGTTCAATGGTTTTTTTTTTATAATATGATTGTAGTTAGTCAATTGTTCTTTTTTTCATTTATTTTTTTTTTGTTATGAGAAAAATGTGATGTGATTGTAGTTTGTTCAATGGTTCTTTTTTTTAATGTGATTTAATCTTTTATTTACTTTTTTAATGATTTTTCTTTATAATTATTTATGAAAAAAATATGATTGTAGTTAGATAGCATAAATATATTTGTGATTTGATTTGATTTTTTTCTGATTTGATTTTTTAAAGTACCAATTATTGATAATAATTAGATTGTATTTTCAAAAAAAAATTGTAATTGATTTTTTTAACTCACTGCGTTTTTTGAAAAAAAAATTATTGTGTTTTTTTAACTATCAATTCACTTAATTTGTGAATTGATTTTTAACACACTGTGTTTTTTGAAAAACAAAATGGATTATACTCATTAGGGTCACATAATGCACCAATTATTGATGATGATTAGATTATATTTTGACCCAAAAAAAATTGTAATTGATCTTTTTAACTCACTATGTTTTTTGAAAAATAAATTATTGTGTTTTTTAATTATTGATGATAATTAGATAGCATTAAAAAAATTGTGATTTGTATGATTGAAGTTATCTCCTTTTGTTTATAATTTTATTTTTTAATATGATTGAAGTTAGATAAACATAAACACTTACAAAAAAAAATGTGATTGTAGTTTGTTCAATGGTTCTAAATAATCTTTTTATTTACTATTTTAATGATTCTTTTTTTCAATTATTTTTTTTATTATGAGAAAAATGTGATTGTAGTTAGATAGCATTAAAAACAATGCGATTTGTATGATTGAAGTTATCTCCTTTTATTTATAATTTGATTTTTTAATATAATTGAAGTTTAGATAAATATAAACACTCAAGCGGGTTTTTAAGCAAAAGGGGGTTTTTAAGCCCAAGGCCTGTGGGAGTTTCAATATCTCAATCTGAATTTTCTAAATTTTTTATTAAAAAAAAAAACTCAGCATTTATTGATTTTGTCAAAATTCTCTGATCAGCATTTATTAACTTTTTTCAATCCACATGCCTGCATTTATTTTGATCAAAATCTCCTGATCAGTATTTAAAATCACCTCATACAAATAACTATAGATACAATCTGTGTATAGTTACTGCAGTACCTTTTTTAACTTCTCTCATACACTATGGTTAGTGATAAGATTGTTAAATTATTTTTATAAAAAATCTTAAAAAACATAATTTATATATTAAAAAAAATCTAAAACAAATATAAATATTTATAATTATCCCGTGCATAGTACGGGTGATAGGCTAGTTTTTGCAATGAAAAAGACAGTACAATATGTATGTGAGTGATTTAGGGTGTTTCGATAAGTTGATAAAAAATTAATTTTTTAATTTTTTAAATTTATTTTATTTTTTTATAAATAAATTATGTAAAAAGTGATGTGATGTAAAATTAATAAAAAATTAGAAGCTAATTTTGTATTAACTTTCCAAAAGAGCACTTAGAAAGCTTGGCCAAATAATACCTGCCAACAAAATGGCATGGCCAATGCCAAAGCAAAAAAACAAATCATACGCAACTCTTATTTACATGTGTCACATAGTTTGTTTTTTATTGCACACGTGTCACATAGTTAAAACAATTTTGTTTTATTTTGTTTTGTTTTATTTTTTTATAAAGTAGTTTTAAGTTTTTAATTTTTTATTAGATATAACCTTTAAAGTAGTCTTTAGTGGGACACTTAAAAAAATGGTAGTTGCTTATGGGGACAGATGGTTTTATAAACCTTATTTCAAATATTAAACTACTTATGATCATTAATGCAAAGATTTGCATGTTATTATTTTAACCAAATGTTTTGTCTTGTTGGCCCGATATATATTAGGGTTAATTGTATTTTAATTAGATAGTCAAAAAATAATTACACTACAAAAAGAATTTTTTTTAGTACAAATCTAAGGTACAAAAAAGACTTAGCCTCTGTTTGGGAAGTGAGTTGATTTTTTGGCTTTTTTGACTATTTTAACCTGGGCTAAAAAGCTTGGTTTGGGAAGGACTTTTTGGTTTTTTGGCTTTTTTGGTTTTTTTTGTGAGAGAAGAGTGTAATGATTATGGGTTGGATGTGATATTTTGTTTGTTATGACTAAAATAGCCTATTTTATTTTTTGTGGCTAAAATAGCCAAAAAAGCCCAACCAACTTCTTCCCAAACAGTGCCTTAATCCGTTTGGGAAGAAAAAAGGTAGGCTTTTTTGGCTAAAATAGCTACAAAAAACAAAATAGGCTATTTTAGCCACAAAAAATAAAATATCAAATCCAACCCATAATCATTATAATACTCTCTCACAAAAAAAGTCAAAAAAGTCAAAAAGTCCTTCCCAAACTAGGCTAAAATAGCCCAAGCTAAAAAAGTTAAAAAATCAAAAAACTAACTCACTTCCCAAACGGAGGCATTATATATAGAAATGAACTTGCGCTATACCCCGACTTACACCCCCAATGAAAATAATTTTTATTTTATTTTTTTCCCACTATCCCACTTATTTGAGATTGTACCTACATATTAACTGGCGATAGGTGTCCCTATTATGTAGGTAAAATTGGGCCATGTTATAATATACATGGTATTTTTGGCTATTTATTGCAATTGTAACTACTTACAGCTTATTTTATTTTGAGAGTTTGTGTTTTACTGTTTGGTGCAAATAAAGGCCTCGTTTGGGAAGTGACTATTTTAGTAGGCTAGTTGGCTTTTTGGCTATTTTAGTGGCTATTTTAGTGGTTATTTTAGTTTTTGTGTTTGGGAAGATGAGATGATTTTTTAGTTAGGTTATTGTATTGAAAAATATGTTGAAATGATGTTTAAATTTAAAATGACAGATTTGTCCCTAACTTTTTATTTTTTAAAATTGATATAAAGGGGCAAAATGGTAATTTTCCCATTGATGTGTCACTTTCCGGCTGTGACAGTGTAGGCTGTGCATACACTGTCCAGCGCAGTGTCTATTTTTTATTTTATTTTATTTATTTATTTATTTTTTAAAACTTGTGAACAGTGCCATTTTTTGGCTTATTTACCAAATGAGGCTATAATAGCCCCGTTGGCAGCTTCCCAAACAGCGCCAAAATAAATGAAAAAGATAGGTAAAGAAAATAGAGAAAAAAAAACTAAATTACATTGTTTTATTTTTTTTTAAGATGAGGAAAATGATTAAGAAAATGAATAAAAAAAAATTTCTTGGGTGATAAGGGTTTTGCGCAATCCAAAAATTTCTTTGACATAATGTCATATAAAAAAAATTAGAGAAATAACAGTGTTGTGGAAACTTTAATAAATACTTTTAAATACTGTTGGCTTTTTTGACTTTGAAGGTTAATTTTATAATTTTAAGCGTGCCAACAAGGATTAATAAGTTCTTACAGAAGATTAGTTACCAACTGAGAGGGTAATTTATATGCAAAATTGGGCCGAGCTGGGCCTTTATGGGCCTCAGTACGAAGGGCTGAGTAAAGAGGCCATAAAGTTACTCCGGTCTTGAAGAGGCTTAAAGTTAGCCCAATCTCAAGCCCAGAAGGTAGACCGGTTCGAGTTACTCTTGATGTTAGTCCGGTTGAAGGACGCTTTGTAGTTAGACCGGTTTAAGGATGCGTTGAACTTATATCGGTTAAAACACAGTATGGTTAGTTCGGTCTAAAAGCCTTGCTAGAAGTTAGATCGGTTTAGACTTAACACTGTTGACAATGAAGGAACTAACGATAGTTCGGTTTACGCTGTGGCTCGGCGAGACCATGATTACTTCGGTCATATTGGAGTTCGGCCATGGTAAAAACCATCTCACTTGGTTTAAGCAGTGAGGGGGTTGTTGAAGGATAAGCATTATCTTTCAGGAATGTGAATCCTAGGAGGACTCTGCATGGAGGAGTAGAAGTCCTACTAGGATTGTGTCACGCAAAACCTATAAAAGCTCACAAACATCACATTTGGAGAGGTAACACAACTTTGTTTTCTGAATACACAGAGCTTTTGTCTATTTGTCAAGCTTACTGACTTAGGCATCGGAGAGGTTTCCGGCACACACCCGCCGGCTAGCTCACATTTGTGTTTTCAGGTGATAAAGCGACGACGTACGGAGGAGCGCAGACTTGATCAACAGGATTATACGAGAAGGTTTATTTCTTTCCTGTACAATTGGCGCCGTCTGTGGGAAAATCAGACAGGACAAAACCTCTTGATCAAGCTTTACCTCTTTAGGAACAATGGCACATAATGAAGAATTACTACAGTCCGCCATCGACGGGCAAACACCAGATGGGGGTACAAGGCGTGAAGGATTACCTTCTATCCCTCCCATGGCGGACTTGGAGCCCCAACGACATAACTCCAGGAGGGATACGAGGGGAAGGCGGACTCACAGCCCCCGTCACTCTCATTCACCAAGTCCTGACAGGCAAAGGCGGAGGATTGATCCTCAAGTTCTGGAGGACCGCGTAAAGGAGCAAGACGAATTAATAAGGAAGATGGCGGCGGACATGGAGGCCTTGAAGCGCCAGATGAAGGGAAAAGAAGTGGCGACAGGAGAGGGGCGCAAAAACAAGATGCCCCCTCGCCACTCAGAAGACCATGGAAGGCATTCCACACCATCACAAGTAGAGAGTAGAAGCCTCAGGACAGGCGATACTTAGTCTAGAACCTCCAGAACACGTTACTCCAGGTCTGAGAGAACGAGATTATTGAGGTCTTTCACAGAGGGAAGTACCTACCGACCCTCACACTCGCACCAAACATCATCCAAACAGACGGAGTTGCCCAGATCATCCGATTTGCGGATCATGCTGGAAGAAAAGGCACGATGGAAGGAGGACACCAGGGCGCGCCACCCACGCAGAGTTTCTGCCCTTCAATGATTGGCTCCTCGATCGCATGGAAGCGTCGAGGTTGGAATGCCATTACCACACCTTGCTTACGAACCGACGGACAAAGCATTAGCGAGGCTGCAGACCTCACTGTTCGTTCCGGCAATCGAAAACGCACCCTTGCCTTCAGGCTTCCTTCAGCCCAAATTCACCACATATGAGGGGAAGACGGACCCTTACATTCACCTAAGCCACTTCCGCCAGGTTATGGCGGTATACCGACGAAACGAGGCTTTAATGTGCATCCTCTTCCCATCAAGCCTTGGCGACCTAGGCTTGACTTGGTTCGAAAAACTTCCAGAAGGCAGCATAGCCTCCTGGGCGCAATTGGCAGAGGTGTTTGTCACAAGGTTCAGAACAAACACCAAAACCCCGGTGGAGATTGACCAGTTACTCTCCATCGACATGGGTGAAAAAGAGACGCTAAGGTCCTACAATAGTCGTTACTGGAAGACATTCAACCAGATTGGGGACTGTCCCACCAATCTCGCCATTGCACAGTACAAAAGAGGCCTTCCAGTCGGGAATAGACTAAGGGACTCGATCACCATGACACCACCCCTCACCATGGAAGCCTTGATGGAAAGAGTGCATCAGCACATCAGGGTAGAAGAGGATGGCGCACGTGCCAAAACAAAATCTGGCACCACCGCAGTGCTAGAGAAAAAAGCCTTGACAAAGTTCAACGCGGTAGATCGTCCAAGCTGAAACGGACGAGGCAGGCGAGACAACGGAGAGGACCAGGATAAAAGATGGTTAAGAGTCCGCACTGCCATAACCACGGTCTTCAAGAAACTGATCTACCGAATTCTAAGTGAAATACGGGATGAAGCTTTCGTCAGATGGCCAGCTAAGCTTGGGGAAGCTCAGAAGGACTATGACGAAAGATCACGGTGCACCTTCCATAAAGAAAAGGGGCACCGCACTGAGAATTGCACGCCATTAAGACAGCACCTGGAGGAGTTGGTGGCAGCAGGACACTTGGATAAATACATTGAAGGAGGGATGCAACCAGCCCTCTAGGACCATAATAACCCCAACGGGATGCCATTCGACACCCCACCTCAAGGCATTATCAATGTGATTCATGGAGTCTTTGAACCTGAGCGTATATGCGAGGTCAGGGGATCAATCAAAAAGGCTGAACACTTAAGAGAGGTGCTAAGTGCCCAACCTGCCATTAAGAAGGGGAAGACAGAAGCCACAAACGTCATATCTTTTTCGGATAATGACTTGGAATGGATTTATTGCCCTCACAATGATGCCCTGTCGTCACTCTCCGAGTCAAGGATTTTGACGTCAAGTGGATTCTGATTGACCAGGGCAGTTCATGTGAAATCATGTACTACGAAACATTTAAACAATTGAAGCTGCAAGACAAAGACTTGGCGCCTGCCGTATCTCCCCTAATTGGATTCAACTCTATGCCAGAATGGCCCGTCGGCAAAATAATTCTTCCAGTCAGAGCAGGAAGCGTGACAAAACAAGTGGAGTTCTGGGTATTGAAGGTCCCCTCCACTTACAACATCATCTTGGGCAGAACATGGCTGCATGCCATGCAATCGGTGGCATCATCCTACCAACAAGTAATGCGGTTCCCCAACGATATCGGGGTAATTGAAAAAGTCTATGGAGATCAGATCATGTCGAAGCAATGCTTCGTCACAATGAATGGCAGCCGCGCTACCAAAGGATACGTTCATTCGGTGGAAGAACCTGAGAGCAATGAGCTATTCGCAGATATCGGCAAAGCGGCTGATTAGAAAGCGGTAGAGGACTTGGTAGAGGTAAGAATAGATGAAAAGAACCCGGATAAGTTCTTTTTGCTCGGTTCATTGTTGTCCAGCACTGAGAGATTAAAGGTCTTGGAATTTTTAACCTCTAATATCGAAGTGTTTGCCTGGACACCATACGACATGCCAGGCATTGATCCCAACTTCATCTGTCACCAACTCAATGTCCACCCATCCGCCAGACCAATCATTCAACGTACCCGTAGATCGGCACTCCACCATGCCAAGATAGTGGCTGAAGAAGTAGGAAACCTGCTAGAGGCAGGAGCAATCAGAGAGGTGCACTACCCAAGATGGATCTCCAACACAGTTGTGGTGCCAAAGAAGAATGGCAAGTGGCGTATCTGTGTCGACTACAAAACAGTCAACAAGGCATGTCCGAAAGACAGCTTTCCTCTACCACGGATAGATCAACTGGTCGACCTAACGGCGGGACACAACCGACTTAGCTTTCTGGATGCATACAGAGGCTACCATCAAATTGCCATACATGAACCAGACCAGGAGGTCACATCCTTTATAACTCCAAGAGGACTATACTGTTACAAGGTCATGCCCTTTGGCCTAAAGAACGCAGGGACAACATTCCAACGGATGGTCACCAAGATGTTTGAACCATTGTTAGGCAGAACAATGGAGGCTTACATCGACGACATGGTGGTCAAGAGAAAGGATGAGAATGACCATCTCAAGGACCTAGGCGAGATGTTTGAGATCCTGAAGAAACACAAGTTGCACCTCAATGCATCCAAGTGTGCGTTCGGAGTAGGATCTGGCAAATTCCTGGGCTTCCTTGTGACCAACCGAGGTATAGAAGCAGACCCCTCCCAGATCAAAGCAATCCAGGATTTGGAGAGACCAAACTCAATAAAAGAAGTGCAGCATCTCACCGGCATGGCAGCTGCGCTCAATCGGTTCATAAGCCGGTCATCGGACAGACTACGACCATTCTTCCATGCACTAAAAACCAAGTTAGAATGGGACGAAGAATGCGACCAAGCACTGGAAAGCCTGAAAGAGTACATGTCTTCTTCACCATTGCTGGTCACCCCAATACCTGGAGAAGAACTCTTCATGTACCTGGCAGTCTCTCAGCACGCAATTAGCGCAGTGTTGGTCCGTGCGGAAGGAATTCAACATCTGCCCATCTAGTATGTCAGCAAGACATTGCTGGGAGCCGAAACAAGGTATTTGCCACTGGAAAAACTGGCATTGGCCTTGATGATGGCCTCAAGGAAGTTGTCGCACTACTTTCACGCCCACACCATAGTTGTCCTCACAGCTTTCCCATTAAAAGCTCTGTTTGAGAGGGCAAACTTTTCTGGGCGAATCTTGAAATGGGCAGTTGAGTTGGGACAATTCGACATCAAGTTCCAACCCAGGACCCCGATAAAGGCCCAAGCTTTGGCAGACTTTGTCGCAGAATTCACCCCAGGAAGTCATCATATCTGCCCAGTTGACCTGACTGATACAACCAAACCAGGAATAGAAATTGGCGCCGGAATAGTGCAACCCCTGATGCAGAATATTCAGTCAGACCCCATGGCAGACCAAAGTAATGACAGCAAGGAAGAAGCAAACCATGCTACACCAAGCCAAGACTCACTAACAAACAAAGACTTGGTACAATCAGATAGCGAGGGGCAGACAGCAAGCATGAACCTTGAAGAAAACACCAGCAACATTCTTGACCCCACGACATCATCTGACCCCTCCACTTGCTGGAAGTTGTTCATTGGCGAGATGTGGAAGCTCTTTGTGGATGGAGCATCCAACCGGAATGGTGCAGGACTTGGCATAGTCCTCATCTCACCAGACGGCCTGGTTGTGGAGCAAGCAGTTAACCTTGGCTTCCTAGCATCAAACAACGAAGCGGAGTATGAAGCACTTCTTGCAGGACTCAAATCAACATTCTACATGAAGGCCACCGAATTAATGGTCTACAGTGACTCACAGCTAGTGGTAAACCAAATTTCTGACGACTATAAAGCAAAGGATGACAGGATGACCAAGTACCAAGAATTGGTCAGAATAGAGATCAAGAAATTTGAAGTAGTAAGGATAGAACAGATTGGCAGGGAGGAAAACAGCAGAGCAGACGAACTAGCAGGCTTTGCGTCAATTGCAGATACATCCATCCCACACCCACTACTAATTGACTACTTACCAAGGCCAAGCATTGAAGACCCCGAAGTAGAAGAGGTATGTTGGGCTGAATTAGGCCCCTCATGGATGGATCCCATTATACTGTTCTTAAAAGATGGCATCTTACCGGAAGAAAAGAAAGAAGCCAACAAAATTAGAGCAAAGTCACAGCGATTTTGGCTCTCCTCATCTCTGGCATTATACAAAAAGTCGTTCTCAGGACCCTATCTAAAGTGTGTCCACCCGAGCAAAGGGGAAGCATTCTTATACGAGATGCACGAAGGGGTGTGCGGAAGGCATCAAGGAGGAAGATCGCTAGCTTACAGGGCCATTTCGCAAGGATACTGGTGGCCATACATGCAGGCAAACTCAGAGAAATATGTGAAGAAGTGCGAGAAATGCCAAAAATTCGCACACCAAATACATCAACCAGCTAGAGAACTCCTACCATTAACTAGCCCATGGCCTTTCGCAATGTGGGGCTTGGACATAGTAGGACCACTTCCAATAGCACCCGGCAACAGGAAGTTCTTTCTCGCAGCAACAGACTACTTCACAAAGTGGGTGGAAGCAGAAGCATTGGCATCAATCAAGGAAAAAGATGCAAAGAAGTTCACCTGGAAGAATATCATCACTCGGTTTGGCATACCAAAAGCCCTAATCTCAGACAACGGCACCCAGTTCGACGGCAAAATCTTTAGAAGCTTTTGTGAAGAATACAAGATAGAGTTCTACAATTCTACACCAGCATATCCTCAAGCAAACGGCCAAGCAGAAGCATCAAACAAGGTTATCTTGGATGGACTGAAGAAAAGGTTAGAGAAGGCAAAAGGCAAGTGGGCGGAAGAACTTCCTCATGTTTTATGGGCTTACCGCACCACACCTCGACAATCAACAGGAGAAACACCATTCTCCTTAGCCTACGGAATGGAAGCAGTAATCTCACTGGAAGTTGGCCTCCCCACAATTCGAAACGAAAATTTTGATCCAGACCTAAACGGCGAAGCCATAACATTGGAACTCGACCTTGCAGAAGAAAGAAGAAAAAGAGCACTAGTTCACATTGCCTCATATCAGCAAGAGTTATCCAGGAAATACAACAAGACAGTGCATCCAAGACAATTCAAGATCGGCAATTGGGTACTGCGCAAAGTGATGGGAAACACCTTGATACCAGGAGATGGCAAGTTAGGGCCTAATTGGGAAGGACTTTACAAAGTGGTTGGATTAGCTGGCAAAGGGGCATACCACCTGGAAGATGAGGACAGCAAAGCCATTTCAAGGCCATGGAACACTGCCAATCTCAAACTATTTTATTTTTAGCTTTTTTTTACGATTATGTGTAATTTTCCTTTCTCTCAATAAAACAAAGCCAATTCTTTTCAGCATAGTTGTTTTTTGTATGAGATTGTATTAGTGAGTTAGGGACATCAAAAGTAAGGTTGGTCGGAAAAACCAATCTACACGTTGGCTGGAAAAACCAACACCCCTCGTAAGCCCAGGATAAGGATCCAGGCTGCAGGACGTTTGGTCGAAATAACTAAACACTTTACTTTAGGTTGGCTGGAAAAACCAATCTAAGGGTTGGCTGGATTAAACCAAAACCCTCTTAAGCCCAGGATAAGGATTCATGCTGCAGGACGTTTGGTCGAAATAACTAAACACTTTACTAAAGGTTGGCTGGATTAAACCAACACCCTTCCTAAGCCCAGGATAAGGATCCAGGCTGCAGGACGTTTGGTCGAAATAACTAAACACTTTACTTTAGGTTGGCTGGAAAAACCAATCTAAAGGTTGGCTGGATTAATCCAACACCTTTCCTAAGCCCAGGATAAGGATCCAGGCTGCAGGACGTTTGGTCGAAATAACTAAACACTTTACTTTAGGTTGGCTGGAAAAATCAATTTAGAGGTTGGCTGGATTAAACCAACACTTGGTACTCTTTAGCCGAAGTAAGAACATCAGCTAAAAGAGTAGTTGGCTGGATTAAACCAACTCCTAGTTCTCTTTAACCGAAGTAAGAACATCGGCTAAAAGAGTGGTTGGCTGGATTAAACCAACACTTGGTACTCTTTGGCCGAAGTAAGAACATCGGCTAAAAGAGTAGTTGGCTGGATTAAACCAACTCCTAGTTCTCTTTAGCCGAAGTAAGAACATCGACTAAAAGAGTGGTTGGCTGGATTAAACCAACACTTGGTACTCTTTAGCCGAAGTAAGAGCATCGGCTAAAAGAGTGGTTGCCTGGATTAAACCAACTCTTAGTACTCTTTAGCCGAAGTGAGGACATCGGCTAAAAGAATAGTTGGCTGGATTTAACCAACTCGTAGTACTCTTTAGCCAAAGTAAGGACATCGACTAAAAGAGTGGTTGGCTAGTAAGGTCAGTTAGTTGGCACAGGTAAGACCGAAATAAAGTATCTCGGCCGAAAAATAGTATGCTTCAAGTTACAGTTAGAAAGCATGCTCAAACAGGAAAGCAAACCGAAATAAAAGTTGAACAAAAAAGAAGATGATTCTCATTAATCAAGATTCAAAGCAATTACAAAGGGGGGGCCATAGCCCGGTTACAAGAGCAAAAAGCAACAAAGAAAAGAAAGTATAGAATCAAGTAAAAAGGTCTTCAAGATCGCCTTCAATATCAACTTGAACACCGGTTGCAGATGGAAGATCAGTCTCAGTAGCAACTGGCAGAACGATGTCAGTCGGTGGCTCAATAGTCAGGTCTTCAACCGTTGG
Organism: Camellia sinensis; assembly: GCF_055761805.1. Taxonomy (NCBI): domain Eukaryota; kingdom Viridiplantae; phylum Streptophyta; class Magnoliopsida; order Ericales; family Theaceae; genus Camellia; species Camellia sinensis. The sequence continues at coordinate 72,918,261 of NC_138974.1, forward strand.
CTCCAACCGAGCTGATTGATCGTTGCCTTGCTCGTTGACTACCGGAGTAACAGTTGGCTCGTTTTCTTCATCTTCATCATCTGAACCCTGCAAAAATTGTTGTTGGACAGAAGCAGCATACTCCGCTAGTGAGGCCGGAATGAAATACTGAGGAGCATTGTAGACCTCGATTTCAGGCCCACAGTCGAGTTGCTCCACAGCACTTCTCCAGCCGCACTTGAAGAATAAGTCTTTTGCTCCCTCACATTGTGGAATGTAGAGGCCTTCCGCCTCCTTGAAACCTTCGGCGTTGGCATCACCCACCTTCTTCTTTAGTTCGGCGATTTCGGCGTCCTTTTTCCCTTCAAGCTTGACTAGCTCACGAAGGTACTTGTCTTTCATCACGATCAACGCCTTCTGTTTGTCAGCTTTAGCCGAGGTAACTAGTCCGGTTAGACGAGCTACCTCAGCCTCTAGCTCGGCCGTTTTATGATGGGACTCCTTCAGCTCTGTTGTTTTTGCTTCAACCTCTGCCATGGCTTACCTAGTCGTTTTCCTGAGCTCCAATACCTTTTGATGGGCAATTTGGCTCTTCTGAAGAGACTGAAATGAATGGAAAGAAATCAATGACGAAACCGAACTGAAAGTTAGAAAAATTTGAGAGACGAGGGGCATCTTACCAGGATCATGGATTTAGTGGCCGATCGGATGGCCTTTAGCTCGGTCAGGTTCTGGTGGTGTTCCATGTCTGCTGGAAGGCAAACACTCTTGGCAAGATTGAAGGCCATCAAGTGATCATTCTCAGCAACCACCGAATCAGTATCTTGGATATGGCGGTTCTAAAATTTCAGCTTCGGTGCCCACTTGGAAGAGCCAGCCCGGTCAGAAGGCTCCGGTTGTGGAATCGGTGGAGGGGTGGTTTTGTCCTCAGCCACTAGACGCTGCTCAGTTGGGGTAGACCGGGCGCGCTTGGATGGGCATGATGAAGAAGGCTGTTGAGAAGGAAGGGCCACAATGGCCTGTTGCGTTTGGCTTGGTGGCGGTACTTCGGGTCTGTTGGTTTCGGTCAAAAGGGCCCTGACTCTATTTCTCTTGGCCATTTCTTGTTCGGCTGTGAGAGGGACCAGGATAATTTGGGGTAAAGTTGGGTCCGGTTCTGGGGCGTCCTCAAGTAGAAAATCTGTTACTCTGGCTTTTCGACGACCGCTGTAACGGTATGTCGGCTCAAAATTAAGAAGTTTGGCCCAACTTCTTTCTGAAAAACTTAGTGCGGCACGAAGCGTGTTCAAGTTGGGGTAGCTATACAAAGATTGAAGATGGGCTGAATCTGCATAAACAAGACAAACTGTTAGTTCGATCCAAGAGTAGGTAACCGAAATAAAGCAAAGCATGCCAAAAATCGAAGTAATTATACCAGGTTCTCCTTTATTCCAGTTTATACTTCGGCCAGGTATCTAGGCTTGTTTGTCTTCAAAATTGCCAGACACCCAGAAAAAGTCATCATCGTTTAAGTCCTTATCCGGCATATTTTTTATTATTTTTTCTCTGCGGCGGCGTATCCTAAGGTAGTAGACCCAGCCGTCATCTTTGGAGCCAATGGAGTATTGGTGGAATATTTCGGCTAGACCGAGGTTAAGACCGGCTCGGCAGTTTAGTTCGGCTATTCCCATTATTATACGGTAAGAATTGGTGGAAAGCTGAGTTGGGCATATTCTGGTTTGTCTTAGGAATTCACAAATCAAGGGTTGAACGGGGAATCTTAGTCCGGTTTCTATTATTGATAGGAGGGTGAAAGGTACATAGCCCTGTTTTCCCTATGGAAGGGTATCTTGTTCGGCCAGAATAAGCTGGACGTCGTCAGGGATGTTGTAATCCTTTCGGAATTCGGCCAGGCCACCAGGGGTTTCTACCAAAAACCTATACTTCCCCATTTATTTTTTTTTATGGATAATTTAGTTCGGTCGCAAAATTGACTCAGTCGCTCGGTTGAGCGCGCAGTGGAGTGCTTGGACAACCTAAGTCTGCAAAGTGGAAAACAAAGGGGTTAAGCACAGATCATTGGACCGTGCTACAAAATAAAAGCAAGAATAGGAGTCTTACTTCGGCTATGTGGATGCTACAGGTTCTGTCTCGGTTTTAACAAGATGCTTAGTAGCTCGGATTGAGCAGGGGGTTTGTTAGCTCGGTCTTGGCAAGCGATTCGTTATCTCGGTTAAAGAGAAGGCTCAGTCAGACCGGTTGAGCCTCTAGGGGTAGCTTTCTGAGTTCAGTCTAAAAACTTAGAAAGCTGGCTTAGCCCCAAAGACCTAGCTCGGTCGAAAGATGAGGTTTCAATATGCTACGTTCGGACTTAGGTCGGTTCGTTTACCTCGACTAAGGTCTATCAAGAAGTGGTTTGACTTATTGAAACTAATGGTACCAACATGAAGTACTAGTTCGGTTAAAGTTTGATAGAAGGACATTGACTACAAACTACTTTTTAGTTCGGTTATGTGTAATTTTGGATCAAAAGCAGTGTTCTACAGGTTATTTCATGAATACCTGAGGATTGTACTAACATAGTGTTTTCAGAAGAAGCAAAGCAAGTGGAAAAAATGTGTTTTGCAAAAACACACAAAACAAGTACGAAAACAAGGAAGGCAAGATAGAGGTGCAGTGCTTACCAGATGAAAAGGCAAGAACTGGAGGTGAGAGCAGCAGCAATGGAGAACACGAGCTCAGAGGTTGAAGAGCAATGGAGGCAAAAAGAGAGAGAAGAGCTTGAAACAGTAAAAATGATCGATGAGGGTGAGTCAAAAGATGAAAGGGTTGTTTTGTGGAAAGAGAAGGGGCAAAAGGCGGGAACTGTTCAAATTTTGCTGAGTACGAGGGCGGCGCGACAGCTGCAGTAAGCCAATATCAGCATGCCACGTGTCATTGGGATAAGAATCGATTCAGTTTCTGTGATTGAAGGGATGTTGTGACCGGACAAGCACAACTCGCCTTAGGTTTAGCTCGGCTGAGAGAGTTTTTAGCTCGGCTGGAAAGGCTAAAGGGTTCTTTTAGCTCGGTTGAAAAGGTAAAAACTTTAGCCCGGTTTATAGACAGGTAATCCCTATCATGCTACACAGATGGAATTAAGGAGCAATTGAGAGGATAATTTATATGCAAAATTGGGCCGAGCTGGGCCTTTATGGGCCTCAGAACGAAGGGCTGAGTAAAGAGGGCATAAAGTTACTCCGGTCTTGAAGAGGCTTAAAGTTAGCCCGATCTCAAGCCCAGAAGGTAGACCGGTCCGAGTTACTCTTGATGTTAGTCCGGTTGAAGGACGCTTTGTAGTTAGACCGGTTTAAGGATGCGTTGAACTTATATCGGTTAAAACACAGTATGGTTAGTTCGGTCTAAAAGCCTTGCTAGAAGTTAGATCGGTTTAGACTTAACACTGTTGACAATGGAGGAACTGGAGTAAGAACACTAAAGGTAGAACTGAACTAACGATAGTTCGGTCTACGCTGTGGCTCGGCGAGACCATGATTACTTCGGTCATATTGGAGTTCGGCCATGGTAAAAACCATCTCACTTGGTTTAAGCAGTGAGGGGGTTGTTGAAGGATAAGCATTATCTTTCAGGAATGTGAATCCTAGGAGGACTCTGCATGGAGGAGTAGAAGTCCTACTAGGATTGTGCCACGCAAAACCTATAAAAGCTCACAAACATCACCTTTGAAGAGGTAACACAACTTTGTTTTCTGAATACACAGAGCTTTTGTCTATTTGTCAAGCTTACTGACTTAGACATCGGAGAGGTTTCCGGCACACACCCGCCGGCTAGCTCACGTTTGTGTTTTCAGGTGATAAAGTGACGACGTACGGAGGAGCACAGACTTGATCAATAGGATTATCCGAGAAGGTTTATTTCTTTCCCGTACACCAACCAATTATCAGACGATTGTGTTTTAGTTCTTTCGGCCTCGATGAGGAGGACTTTTACTGGTGGCTTGTTTAGGAGAATTTAGTAAATAACAATTAAGTGAAGAACAATTTCAAAATTTCATTAAGTAAAATGAAAAACGTACAATGATCAGACCCAGCCTCGTAGAAGTTTACAATAACAAACTATTTGAAACTACTCCTATGAATGAAGTGCAGTATAGGAATTTGAAGTACATAAATGTAAAGAACTATAAAAACTAGAAGGGAAAACAAAGTAAATAAAACTGGTTTTTTTTTATCTGAATTTTGGATCTTTCATTCTGTGGCCTTCTTTGCTATTTATACTTCTCAATGATAACCGTCGAAGTGGGCTTATAACCGTTGAAATGTCCTCCCATGATTGCTGAATATGCTTTCTCACAGTTAGTTCCACTACGTCACATTTGCAGTTAGGTTTCCCTCATAGTTTTGAATTTGAACTTTGTGAGTAACCGTTAGGCCACATCATTTTATATCCTTTGATCATTTTAGTGCTACGCAGACCCATTATTATCAATACGGGTTGACATGTGTCTGACTATGGTTGGCAACTTGTATTAACTCCCCAAATTTCCCACTTTATGCCACGTGTTGAATTGTAATTGGCTTTTACAAATTATACAACCAACATTATCCCCCGCACTAATATACCCAATACTTGGTAATATTAGTGGATCAAGGCACTTTACCCACGTCCTAGGACGTGCATGGGCTTTGTATCTTCTTAGGACTGCAACCAATGTCCATCATTGCAATGTTTGTACAACATTAAATCCTCTTCTACGCCTTGAACATTTCCCATTATCTGAGCATTCGAAAAGACTGATACAATTCTCATGGCCAAGTAAACCTTTTCTTACATTGATCGAGCATACGAGGAGTCTATGGAAGATGATTATAGGTCTCGAAAAAATCTCAACATATTTATTGATTATACCTATCTGCCTCCATTTATATAAGTTATGGAAGCTTTTGCAATGTACCAACCTCTAGACCCGACGTTTGCTAATTATGAACCCTTAGATCAAGTATTTGTAAAAATAGATCTTGGAAACTCTTCGTCTGCCCCATCATTTTCTGCATGGGACACAGTTGCTTCTTCCTCTACCCCACCAACCTCTACATGGGACACAGTTGCTCCTTCTTCTTCTAGGTCTTCTTGTTGGGGAAGCTGGCCTGAACTTGATGAATCCAAGCTAAGAGAGCAAATATAGCATCGATTCGTCGAATTCGCTAATCCTCTGTCCATCTCTCCTTTTGTTCGGAGCTCGGTGGTTTATCCCTATGTATCCATCGATCGCCGACGCAGTTTGGAGGACAACTTACTTATAGCATGGTACACATCTTCCATGCTTACGAAGATAGTGCGATTAACTCCTCATCTAGAGGAAGCACAAGGATACAACCCGTCATTCTTAGCTAAGAAGGCACAATTTTGTTCTTCTGACTGGCTTGAATGTGTGAATAACCCCCAGTTCCCTTCTTCCTTTGGGATTGACCCTCATGCTCCTCATTTTCCTCAAAACCTTCACTGGATGGAAGAACTGAAACTTATTCTATTTGAGAATCAGTTTCTTACTTCCTACCAACCTCCAGATCTTCCCACTATGTTTGAGTGATACCAAGCTTAACTTTGGCTTGTAGTCTTTTCTCACTTGCCTTTCAATGTTCTTGGAGGTGATATTCCTCTTAAGAACGTTCTATGGGTTTGTGACATTATGACTTGGGTTCATGTCCTCAACTCCATTGCTCAAGCAGAACTTCAAATGTTCTTGGATCAACTCCCACTTCTTCTCCATTGGTACCAAACTTCTTTGGCTACACTCAATCTTTGGACAAAATCTTGGCCCATCGAATTCAAACTCAGTATGAAGAAAAGAATCTTATCGATGAATATAATGACTTCAAGAATAAAGATTCTGCATACTGGGATGATCTAGATATGGATGAGATGGAGCAAGCATTGAAAGAAATAAAGTTCGAAATGAAAGCTGAACAACTTTTCCATCAAATAAGAACATATCAGTTATAGCAACCTAGCTTGGATAGGACAGAGGACAGAATAAAAAAGGAACATAAATTCATTGACCACTGTTGGAGCAAATTTCATGACCTTGTTATTCTCTCTATTCCTTATTTTTTATGAAATTGAATTTGTAGCAAAGAAGGCTTTCTAATGTAATTATCTTCATATCAATAAAGCTAGGTTTTTCTTTTTTTATTCGACATGGTCTGGTTTTATATTCCAATTGCATACTTGTAACCATTCTATTCGCCCAAAGCAAACAAAATCAGAGCTTCAAATTTACCAATTTTGTCCTTCGAAATTTGATTTGAACATTTCTAATGGAATACTAGAAACCTAATTTGAATTCCTTTAACATATGGAGTATAATTGACAATCTTTGCCTTAAGTCTTCTCATTCCAATCATATCGTTAACATAATCAATAGTTTTGAATTAACTATCTTTGCTTTGAAAAAACAGTCTACGTGTTTCTAAGTATGGAAACTTCTCTTAGGGATTGCACCGTTTTATTCTTAAAGGGTGAGTCCCTTTGGGTTCTTTCACTGCTTAACCAAATATTAGTTTTTTGCAACTTCAAAGTCTAAAACAAACAAATTCTAGCTGCAGAGTATTTCAAATTTTACTTCGAAGGATTTTACTTTCAACAAGAAACCTAAAAGCAAGTCTTTAATCCCCTTGAAGCAAACAAACACTTGAGCATTCTTGTACTCCTATGTATGAAACGTGCTTCGAAGTACTTCCTACTTTCGAAGCCCTAGCTGGATGTTTGTCATTTGACTTTGGAGCCAAACCTTGGTTTTGAAGCCAAATAATTGATTTCGAAGCCAATTTGAGTGTTTGAGATACATTTCCCTCCCAAACGATCATTCTTGAGAGAAACTTTTCATATCCGTACCTTCAGTACCTCTTATGAATTTTACCCCTTTAAACTGGTTGGGCATTTTTTGGACAGAAAGGTTTAAAAACCCTTTCCTTTCGTGCTTTTAATTTACTTGCTCACCTAACACACAAACCTTTCATTTCTATTGATCTCCCCTCTTCTTTACCCTTCGTCCTCTAAAAACTTCTATCAATGGCTTCTTCCTCCTTGAAGACACCAGTCGTGGAGTGCGTGAGTCCATCCATAGCTTTAAAGAGGATCATTGCTAAAGAGTGTGAGAAATACAAAACTGGTGAGAAAAGTGCTATCGATGGGCGTATTTTCATTCCCCGTCGCTATGAGCAATAGGAATATGTACTTGGGCCTATTTTTAAAGAGGCCTCTACTCAGCTTCCAGTTTTGTACCCGCTTCTAGAGGACCACTGACTTCTTTATGAAGGAGGTCTTGATTGGGGAAGTGGAGAGTGAACCGACCCCATTGCTGCTGGCCCACAATAAGATCAGAATGGGAGGAATGGTATGATCGGGTCGTCCCCACTAGGACATTGGACCTCCAGGAACTTTGCCTCTTCGATGCCCTTCAACTATCCATGTTCACTATTTCGGAAGACCCATTTTTAATACCTGCTGCTCTTTGTTTTTGGAATTCTGCTTTCAATTTCTTCCAATTTAGATATGGTATGATGGCCCCTACTGTCCTTGACATATGTCATCTGTTAGGGTTATTCCCTATTGGTACTCCATTTGGTCCAGACCACCTTGACCTCAACATCCTTTTTTCTCTTCCCCCTCTGAACTCATCCTGTAGTGACTTTGTCAAGACAGAGAACAAAAAGGAAGACCTTGTGACTGATAGGGAATTATTTTCTTTTTTATTGTATTGGCTTTGCAAATTCTTCTTTTGTACTTTTTCTCAGAGGATTATGCTTGATTTTGCTCCTATTGCCAAAGCTTTTGTTTTGCATAAAAAGGTGGCCTTAACTCCTTATATTTTGGGCCCTGTCTACAGAGCTTGTTCCATCTTTTGTGAAAAACCCATGGATGCCAATTAAGGAGGGCCATTTTAGATACTCCAACTTTGGCTTTTTGCATACTTCATTGATTTGCGCTCTAAATGTCTAAAGTTTTTAATGCCAAACCCTACCACTTATGGCATAAAGTTAGCCAATGTCTCTCTTTATCCTTCCAACTTTACCTTCTACTTTTCTTTCTTTCACCAACTCTCAGATTTCCCTTCTTTTCATACCTTTTTCTATCCTTTCGAAGCTAATATTGGCCCAACCTGGTTAAGGACCTTTTTGAGCGATAGGTCCTGCTCTAGGCCTCAGCACAAAGATATGTGGGCTTCTATTTTGATCCCGATTTTATTGGCACTACGAACCCTAGAGCTTATAAGTGTATCTCTGAGCCCTATTGCCCTGCCCAATTTGCTAGGCAATTTGGACTCTCTCAGGGGATACCTATCCCTCTCTACAGTCAGTCCGACTTAAACCTTGCAAGCAGAGAACTGAAAGTTTCAAGATCCAGATTAGAAGAGGCAACCTCCAAGTTTATCTAAGACTTAATTGATTTTGAATACCTACCCTTCACTGCCCAAAGCAATACACTAAAAAGGTAGCAGAATTGGTGGATGGCCACTATGGAGGTGCACTTGGCCATCTCTCCTCAAGATCTATTAGTGGTACTAGATATGCCTCAAGCAAAGTCTAAGGGGACTGGAGTTATTACTTCCTCCACTGCTCATGCTACCCCAGCTCTTACTCTTGCCACCATGAAGTCTGCTCTTGCTGTCTCACCTCTTCTTAGAGTCACTAGAGCTGCTTCGAAGAAAGGTACGCACTGCTGCTCCCTTTGTTTTCTTTTCCTTTATAATGCTTTTGCTTTTTACTTATAGTTTCTTCTTTGGTGTAGGTGTCTCACAGGGAGACTCTCCTCAAAGAGTTCAAGCTTTAAACCTCCTAAAGAGTAAGCAACAGCAACAAAGGAAAAGAAAACTCTTGCTTGATCTTGAAGAGGAGGTACCTGAGGCTCACGTGGAAGAAGAGGAAATAGAGAAAGAGCAGGAGACACCATTAAAAAGAAAAAATAAAACGACAGTCTCTCCCTCTGATTTCACTGGGGATTCTATTCATGGAGCATTTGCTAAAACACTGGAAGTGGAACACTCCAAAAATATCATTTTATTCCAGAGGGCTGAGAAGAGGAGACAACAACAAATACTTAGGGATGAAACTGCTGCTGCTGATGCACTGAAAAGAGAAACTGCAAGGAGGCAACAAACTGTTGAACATTATACCCTTCGTAATTCTCCAACCATTGTTACCACTTCTGAAATTGGTAATTTCCTTTCATGTCTCTAGTAATTTCCCTTCATAAGTTTTTAGTAATGAAACTTAACATTGCTTCATATTTCTTATTTTGCAGCAACAACTACTCTACTTTCTCTTTCGATAAGGACTTCTTCAGTTTTATCTGAAGTTGAAAGACTATTAGAAGCACCCTCAAAAAAGAAAAAGAAGACTGACCCTAAAGTGCCTTTAAGTGTAGAGCCCATTCAGGCAATATTCTCACTTCCTGGTTCTATACTTTTCACACATTTTTTTAGGCAAAGCATTCCTATATCTTTATCCTTTGGCTTAACTCCATATCTTCCTTTTCTAACCTTTTACTCAGCCCAAATTATTCTCCCTACAATCCTTGCTGCTCCTTCTTCTCTTAAGGAGATCTCAGTTATTACTTCATCTCCAGTGATAGCTAATTCTCTCAGAGAAGATACTGGTAGCTCACCGTTTCTTTGTCCACCATCACTATCCAGCTCCAGCCCTTCTTCTCTTGACCTACTGGTGGCCAGGATTATGGAAACTTCTAGGGACACTTCATCCTCCTCTCTCATCCCTATGCAGCCATCTCTTCCTTCCATTAGAGCCCTTTCTGCACCACCAATGTCAATGGAAGAGATGAATATTTTCGAAGTTACTGGCTAGCCTTTTTGACATGCCTTTTACCATTCTAGCAGCCAGTAATGAAACTGAGCCATTGGTTTTGGCTGACTCTCTTTTGGAAATTTTTTAGAGTTCTTTAACCATCAGTAGGGCTTCCTTACCTTCACTGGACTTGGGCATCTATTTGGAATTACTGACATTATTCTTGAGGATCCCATTCGAAGCCTTGCAAAGACCTATTATCAAGAATGGTTTCCTCTAGTGCTGCAAGGTCATTGAGCAATCTAACATGGCTATTTCAAGTCACTTGTCTCAGGCAGCAACTACCATAGATTTTTATGTCAACATCTGCCATGTTGCCAAAGCTGCAAAGGAGAAATTATTGAGAGTCCAGGAATTTGTTTCCCATATACATGCCGAGGTGTCTGAATTGAAAAAACAACATTCCTCTGTCTCTCAATTTTGAACCCAACTTTTGGAGAAGAAAGCTTAATTAGAGGAAAAGTTATCAACAGTTAACCTGTCTTTGGATCGAAGTGTTACAAAGCTGCAAATCACCAACCAAGGGCTGGTTGATCGAAGGTAGGAGATGACTACAGCCATTCAGTTGTTCCAATCCCTTAAGAGTAGAGAATCAATTGTAAGGGAACAACTAAAACATTGTACTGACTTTTGGGCCAATCTATGGCTACATGTACTTAACTCCGTATGAAATGAAATCTTTATTTACTATTTGAGTGTTTTCATGCTTTTCTTGTTTAGCATTTTCTATACTCCTTGTGTTTCCCATATAGTTGGATAATAAGGTTTCAAGTACCAACCATTAATTTTCTTAGGGTGTACATGCCCATTCAAAATTTTCAAATAGTATGCTCCCCAAGGCAAGACTCTATGAACTTGATATGGTCCTTCCCAATTAGGTGACCATTTGCCAAACTTATGGCTTTTAATTCCTATTGGGAGTATTGTCTTCCATACCAAATCACCTTCATCAAAGCTAATGTGCTTGACTTTCTTATTATAGTTTTTGGCTGCTTTCTTCTTTTGAAAAAGAATACTATTTAATGCCAAAATTCTAGCTTCATTCAAATTTTCTAATTTCAAGAACATGCTCTGATGGTACTGCTCAGGAACTAACTGATCCTAGCATCTCACCCTCAAGGACTTAATGTTAATTTCTACAGGTAACACTGCATCATGCCCATACACTAAGGCATAAGGAGTAACTCCTGTACTTGATCTTAGAGAAGTCCTATAAGCCCATAACACATCAACAACAAGTTATGCCGATCTCTAAGATTGTCTTTCATAATTCTCTGTATTCCTTTTTTAAAGACTTATTGGATGATTCTGCTTGACCATTTACTTGTGCATAATAAGGGGTGAAATTAACAAGACTAATTCCAAACTCTGCCACGAAAGACTTTGCCCTCTTTCTATCAAATAAAATCCCATTATCTACTGTTATGGTCTATGGAATGCCAAACTTGTGAATCAAATCTTTAATAAACCCAATAACTTCAGTTTGGTCTACAGCCTTATATGATTTAGCTTCGACCCACTTAGTGAAGTAGTCTGTGGCCACTAAGACGAAACAATGGTGCTTCGAAGAGGGTAGATGTATTTTCCCTATCATATCCATAGCCCAACCTCTAAATGGCCAAGGCTTCACAACTGCATGTAAATCAGTTATTGGCACATGTCTTATCATGCCATGCTTTTGGCATGCCTGGCAACTTCTAGCATGCTTCATGCAATCTTTAAGGATGGTTGACCAATAGTAGGAATGCCTTCGAAGCAACCATCTTATCTTCACACCAGGCTGATAGGCACCACAAATGCTTTCATGAACTTCAGCCATGGCTGTCAATGCTTCCTTTGGCCCTAGACATTCCAATAACAATCCATCCGCTCCCCTTTTCTAAAAAGCATTACCATACACTTTGTATTGCATAGATTGTAATTTGATCTTTCTGATGGCTTTCAAAGATGGGCCAGTTAGGTACTGCATTATTGGATGCCTTCAATCTTGATCTTGTAAGTCATTATGATTGACTTCTAACACCATATTTCTTTTAGTTAAAGGTGGTATTAATTTTTGATATGTTGCTTGACTTATGTTCATTTGAGTGTCATCTCTTCTCCTGAAATTCAAAACTTTATGAGCTACATCATTGGCTTTGTTATTCATGAATCTTGGGATATAAGTCATATTTGCTATTTGAAACTGAGAAAGCAAATGCAATGCAACAACATAGTATGGCAACATGTTTGCACTTTTACATTTGAAAATTTCTTTCATTTGGTTGACTACCAATTGAGAATCCTTAAATATATAAACTGCATGAGCTTATAATCCAATAAGCATTTCCAGTCCCATTATCAAAGCTTCATATTCAACTTGATTATTAGAACAAGTAATTTCATCAACTTTGAAACCATGTGTGGTTTCTACCCCCTGCGGTGACTTAATTACAACACCAATTCCAATCAGACCATTAGCCTTTGACCCTTCGAACCATATTTGCCATGGCTCAACATTGGTCATACCAAGATCCATTATTTCCTAGCTTTCTGTTTGACATGGATGATCTGCCAAAAAGTTAGCCAAAACTTGTCCTTTTACTGCCTTTTGGGGAACATATTTTGGATGAAACTCTGACAAGGCTAATATCCATTTGCCAAATCTCCTCTCAACATTGGTCTAGATAATATATACTTAACCAAGTTTGTAGTTGCAATTACCAAAACAACATTAGGCAAAAGATAATATCTTAATTTCATTACTGCAAAGTGCAATGCAAGGCACGGCTTTTCTACAGCTGAGTGTTTACATTCACAAGAATTTAAAAACCTACTAGGGTAGTAAACTGCTTGCTCCTTGCCTTCTTCATTGTCCTGGGCTAAGAAAATTCCTAAGGAATCTTCTACTGCAGCAATGTATAACTTCAACGATTTGTCACTCTTTGGTGGCATCAGCATTGGAGGCTTGGCCAAGCAGGCATTAATTCCTTTGAAAGCAGTTTGATGCTCTGCTGTCCACATAAACTCCTCTTCATCTTTCAATCTTAATAAGCAAGAAAATACTTTAGTTTTCCCTACAGTGTTAGAAATAAATCTTCAAAGAAAATTAACCTGTCCAAGGAATTTTTGTACTTCTTTCTTACTTGATGGAGGCTTGGCCTCAATGATGGCTTTGGCTTTATTTTGATCAATCTGTATTCCCTTCTTGTGTACTATATAGCCCAAGAAGTTTCCAGCTAATACACCAAAAACATATTTGAGAGGATTAAGTTTCAACTTGAACTTTCTCATTCTTTCGAAAGCTGCTTCCAAGTGAACCAAATGTTCCTCCATGGGCTGGGATTTTACTATAATGTCATCAATGTAACACTCTAAATACCCTCCAATGAGATCATGAAAGATAGTGTTCATTGACTTTTGATATGTAGCCCCAGCATTCTTTAGGCCAAATAGCATTTTAACCCATTCGAAGTTGCCAATGTTCCCAGGACATCTGAATGCTGTCTGATGGACATCCTCCTCTACAATGCAAATCTGGTTGTAACTAGAATGCCCATCTATCATAGATAAAATCTTGTGCCCTGCTGAATTATCCACCAATAAGTCTACTATGGGCATAGGGTACTCATATTTTGGAGTTTCTAAATTTGGATTTCTAAAATCGATGCATACCCTCATTTTACCATTCTTTTTAATCATAGGCACAATATTGGCTAGCCATTCAACATATCTGGCTGTTCTAATAAAGTCTGCCTTAAGGAGCCTAAGAATTTCCTCCTTGACCTTCTGAATCATTTCAGGACTCATCCTTCTTAGTTTCTGCTCGTATGGCTTGAAATTAGGCTTCATGGGGAGCCAATGTTCCACTAATGACCTATCTAATCCTGGTAATTTATTATAAAACCATGCAAAACAATCTTTATATCTCTTTAAGACCATCAATAACTAGTCCCTGTCAAGAGCACTTAACCAATCACTGATGTAAGTGGGTTGTTGTGCAAAACCTTTCCCTAAATTAACTTATTCCAAGGGGTCTTGTATTTAAAAACTCACTAATGCTTCTCTTTTGATTTCTTTTGCCCTCGAAGCAATTTCTTTGCTTTGTTTTGCTCCCACTTCCTCTGATTCAACATCTTTGCATTCTTCCTCATAGACAAAGTATGTCTATAAGGGTTCTTCTTCCTGTATTTCCTAGACTTTTGTTTCGATGTCCAATGCATAGTATTTATCGAAGGTTAAAGGCCTGACCTGTTGTTATTCCTGCTTACAGCTAACTACCATGGCTTCCTTGTTTTGTTCTTGAACTTTTTGGACTATTGATTTTAAGTCCAATGTTAAAAACTTAACTAAAGCCAAGGGTCTGGCTTCTTGGGTTTCATCTTCTTGCCTACAACTAGGCATCATTATCATCTTTGATGATGAATTCTTCATCAGCACTCTCCTGTACTAAGTGATTTAGGTGTGCTACTTCTTCATCAGCCGTCACTTCGGCTGAACCATCAGATTTTCTCAATATACTGAGTGGTGCCACTCCTTCAGTATATAACTTGGCTTCTGCAAAGTCAACACAAGCGACAAAGGGTTGAGGGTTTGTATTGATCTCCTTTGTCTCTCCATTGCATAAGGCCACCATTATCTTCTGATGTAGAGAGGAAGACACACATTTGTTGGTGTGAATCCAACCCCTGCCAAGTAAAACATTATACTTAGCATTACTATCAATAACAAAGAATGCCGTTATGCAATCTTTGGTTCCCACACTCAGGTTGATAGGAAAAATACCCTGAGCCATCTGCTTATCCCCAACAAAACCAGCAATGGTTGTGCTGGTTGGGATTAATCTGGTGTTCATTTTTCCCAGTTTCTTCAAAGAGGATTTTGGAAGCAGGTTCACTACTGCCTCATTATCCACCAATACCCTATTCATTTGTATCCCATTGAAAAAAGCCTTGATATACAAGGGTTTGACATGTTGTGTCATGGCTGTTGTAAGATACTCAAAAGGATATGAGAGATTAATACTTACTTCTTCACTCTCGTCCTCAGTTTCCATTGGTGTGGCCACTTCAGATTCATCTTAAACCATGCTAACCTGTGAATCTTCACTAGAAACTGGAATAGGGTCAACCTCCTAACCTTCTTGGTTTTCATCTTCAGCCTGGAACTCCTGTGGTAGTATATGCACCATATTCACTGAGACTGGAGGAAATGAGCCAAATTGAACTACTGGCTGCACTTGTTTCTTTTCCAGGCTAACTTGTTCAGTAATTTCAGAAGCATCTTCCATGCTGCATTCTGGCACTTCAGTATTAGTGACTTCCTTCGAATGGTCTATTCCTGCTGATTTTTTGACAAAAAATGTCTATTCAGCCATGAAGGCTTCAAACATCTCCTCCTCAACCATTTATTTCTTTCGGCCTAGGTCAACTTCTCCTTCTGTCTTACTGTCGCTTTCCATCAAGGCCTTCTCAAGACCTACTAAGTTAGATCTTTCCTTGGCTTTCAAATCAGAATGAACTTTGGCCAAATGCTCTTTGTTGAAACTTCTTTTTGTTCTGAGGATCCAATTTTGGACTATGATCCAATTTTAGACTTTCTCTTTCCTCTGTCTGGCCTTTTGGCTAGGCCAATGAAGAACTCTCTCCACTTTCGTTCAGATTCTTTTGGTACTGAGTGTACCTTTGCTGGATCTTCCTCCTTTACTAGAACCATATTTGGTTCCTTTGTTTTTGGGGTGCTTTAGAAACCCCCAATTATTTGGAGCCACCAAGGGAGGTTTAACCATTCTATCCTGGACTCCAACAACACTTCTTTGGGTAGGTATTTCCTTAGGCTTGTTCTGCATGACAAACAAATCTAGAACCCCAGGTACCCATGAACTTACTAGTTCAGTTGTTGAACTAGCTCTTTCTGCCTTTGAAGCTAGTTTCGAAGCTGCCTGTAGAGGCCACTGCTTGGCCCTGATCCCCTGTCTTGAGCCTAATTCAGGCTTTCTGTCAAGGGTGGTTACCTTCCATCTTGTTTGAGGCTGATCTAGGAGGCCAATCTCCGACTCTGATTCCATAGCTTGAGCCCACTTCAGGCCTCATCTCAGGATGATTGCCCTTCATCCTATAGTAGTTGGGTGGTCTGAACTCATGTAGAGGTCTTTTACCCTTGGAATGCACTCTAGTGGCTGATGGTCTAGCCAAGAATGGCTACTGTCGGGGACCAGTTGGGTATGGCTTCTTGTTGTAGGTACTGGTTGGTTTAGGACATCTCTGCACATCCTTGTAATACTGTTTCCCATCAATTGGGAGCCCTTTCAACCATTTGTAACTTAACCTTCATCTGGGACACATCCTTTGCATGACGGCTGCCTTTAGGGAGTCATCATCTAGTGCCTCTTCACTAGAGTCTTCTTTTTGGTCCGCAAGGCTCTGTCCATCTGCTGGTGAACTTCTGATATCCTTCTTGGAAGTGGTCTGACTAGCAATATGCATCTACACATTAAGCTCCTCCAATTCCTTCAAGAATAGGTTTTGGAAGTTAGGCATACCAATATTGGCTGTAGCTTCCCCAATCTCTGGAATGGGTTAGTGTCAATCCCTATAGCTTTCTCTGCTTTGGCTGAGAATTTTAAACTCCCCTTTTGAATATGTTCTTGGATCTTGTCCTGAAAAATAATACAGTTTTTAGTTGCGTGGGACCAAGAATTGTGCCATTTACAATACATTTTCCCTTTAAGTTCTTCTGGAGAAGGAATTTTAACTCCCTTTGGTAACTTTAGGAAATTTTCTGCAAGCAAATGATCAAAAATGTCATCTGCATTTGTTAAATCGAAAGAGTATTTCCTATAAAGGTCTTTCTTTCTAAACTGCTTGTCAAGTGTAATATCCTTATGAATTAACACCTCATAGGTCATAGACTATTTCCCTACAATCTCTGCTGCATCAATCTCATAATTAGGGTCTCTATAATAAGTTGTATATGATGCATTACTTCGATCTTGTTCTTCCTCAAGTAACGATTCATATTTAGATACCTTATAGGTTAATTCCACTAAGTGTCAAAACTCAGTTGAGTCGAACTTCTTTCGAAGCCTAAACTCTAAACCATTTTGAGCCAATCTCACAAACTCAGGCTCTGGTAGAATGATCCTACACTTGTTTCGTGCTCTTTTGAATCTGATAATAAATTGAACAGCCTTCTCATCAGGCCTTTGACTCAACCTTGCCAAGTTTGTCATGGAAACTTCTAGCTCCATTTGGAAGAATTGGGCATGAAATGCCTCCTTCATTTGCTGCCAAGTTTGGATAGAGCTAGGTGTAAGGTTAATATACCATACAAAAGCTGCCCTAGTTAGAGAATTTGAAAAAAGTCTTAACTTTATGTAATCATTATTGGTACATTCATCACATTGGGCTGCGAGCCTAGCAATGTGTTCTACTGTTGACTGGTTTCCATTCCCATAAAAAAGAGCAAAGTTTGGTATTCTAAACTCCCTTGTGTATTCATGCACCCTATCCACCCATTCTGGGTATGGCTTTCTATACACAGAAGTTTGAACCCCCTGAGCCATAGGCCCACACATTTCTCTAAAAATATTAACAATTTGGTCCCTAAGAATCATATTTTGTGCTTATTGGACTATCATTGGAGGAACAAACACAGGATTTGATGAAAACCCTAGTGTCTGAGGTCCTCTCGGTCCATATGGAGGTATATTTGGGACTAGATGTCCTTGTGGTATTGGCTGTTGTTGAAGGTATGGCTGACCTCTCTAAGTTTGTCCTGCGAAAGGACCTGCGAAAGATGCTGTAATTGAAGGAACATGCGTTGTTTCTCTTCCAGCCGCAAGAAACCTTTCCAACCCCCCGGGTGTGAATTCGAACAAGGGATTAGTGAACCCCCTTGTGCCAGGTATGGCTTCAAACATGGGATTTGGAAACATTCTCATGTCATTTTCTTGTGTTGGTCCAGATCCACCAATTTGTATGGCTTCACTG
Source organism: Camellia sinensis (assembly GCF_055761805.1). Taxonomy (NCBI): domain Eukaryota; kingdom Viridiplantae; phylum Streptophyta; class Magnoliopsida; order Ericales; family Theaceae; genus Camellia; species Camellia sinensis. The sequence continues at coordinate 72,936,052 of NC_138974.1, forward strand.
TTAGGTAATGAGGCATTTTGATTTACCATAGGCCTCGAAAGAGGCTCATACTAAGACTAAGGTATAGGTGATGGTCTTTCATAATTTTGATTACGAGTCTGATCATTAGTATGTCCATTACTTTGCATAGGCTGTTTATCTCTAGCCAATCTTTGCTGCGGAACATTTGAATTTTCCTCCATATGCCTTGTGTTAGTTGGTTGACGGGAATTTATCCGATCCATAAAGGATATTGCCTATCTTTTCATTGTGTTTATTAACTGCTGTCCCATGGCATCTACTAGGCCTCTCCATGGATTCATTGGCTGAGTAGATGGAACAGTGGATGGTCCAATTCCATGGCCTCGTCTAATATTTTGAACATGTGGTGTATGTTCTGAATTACTGGTTTGTTCGACCATAGGTTCTGATGAGATAGGTGCTCTTATAGGATGTGTTATCACATTATCATTTAGATCAGGTACTTCTACCTCTCCTTCCACACCTTCTTCCAGGCGTTCATTTTCTGCTTATCTTCTACGTCTAGCCATTTCAATTAGGTCCCACTGGGTATGCCAAAAATATATGTTGGCTTTTTTGGCTTTCGAAGGTTAATTTTATAATTTTAAGCGTGCCAGCATAGATCAATCAGTCTTTATAGAAGATTAATTGCCAAACAATTATCAGACGATTGTGTTTTAATTTTTTCAGTCTCAATGAAGAAGACTTTTACTGGTGGCTTGTTTAGGAGAATTTAGTAAATAACAATTAAGTGAAGAATAATTTCGGAATTTCATTAAGTAAAATGAAAAACTTACGATGATCCGACCCAGCCTCGTAGAGGTTTACAGTAACAAGCTATTTGAAACTACTCCTATGAATGAAGTGCAGTATAGGAATTTGAAGTACAGAAATGTAAAGAACTGTAAAAACTGGAAGGAAAAACAAAGTACATAAAACTGGTTTTTTGATATGAGTTTTAGATATTTCATTCTGGGGCCTTCTCTGCTATTTATATTTCTCAATGATAACCGTTGAAGTGGGCTTCTAACTGTCGAAATATCCTCCCATGATTGTTGAACATGCTTTCTCACAGTCAGTCCCACTACACCACATTTGCAGTTAGGCTTCCCTCTTGATTTTGAATTTAAACTTCATGAGTAACCATTAGGCCATATTACCTTATATTCCTCGATCGTTCCAGTACTACGTTGACCCATTATTATCAATACGGGCTGACACGTGTCTGATTATAGTTGGCAACTAGTATTAACTCCCCAAATTGCCCTCTTCATGCCACGTGTTGAATTGTGATTGGTTTTTACAAATTATACAGCCAACAAATATATAAAAAAATTATAAAATTATTATGTATCATTATTTTTAATGTAATAAATGTGTCATTAATATGTAATTATTTTTTAAAAATTGCAATGAAATGAAATTTTCCAAAAAAATTTGCCTATAAGATTTTCAAACTTGTTCTTAAATTCAAGAGGGCCCACACTACCAAATAAATAAAAAGCTTCGACTTTTCTACCTTGATGGATCCTCTAGGAAGAAAAAGAGGAGGAAGAAGAAGAGTAAGGTTGGGTTTTGATAATTGCATTTTAGTAGGTTTTTTTTTTGTGATTTTTTTAATTTCCAAAAAAAAAAAAAGAAGCAATTTTACTAGACTAGATGGACATCAAAAGTTTAAAAAATCTTGTTTAGCATTTTCTATGCTCCTTGTGTTTCCCATATAGTTGGATAATAAGGTTTCAAGTACATACCATTAATTTTCTTAGGGGGTACATACCCATTCAAATTTCACAAATGGTATGCTCCCTAAGGCAAGACTCTATGAACTTGATATGGTCCTTCCCAATTAGGTGACCATTTGTCAAACTTATGGCTTTTAATTCCTGTTGGGAGTATTGCCTTCAATACCAAATCACCTTCATTAAAGCTAATGTGTTTGATTTTCTTATTATAGTTTTTGGCTGCTTTCTTCTTTTGAAAAAGAATGCTATTCAATGCCAAAATTCTAGCTTCATCCACATTTTCTAATTCCAAGAACATGCTCTGATGGTACTGCTCAGGAACTAACTGATCCTGGCATCTCACCCTCAAGGACTTAATGTTAATTTCTACAGGTAACACTGCATCATGTTCATAAACTAAGGCATAAGGAGTAACTCTTGTACTTGATCTTAGAGAAGTCTTATAAGCTCACAACACATCCAACAACAAGTTATGCCAATCCCTAGGATTGTCTTCCATAACTCTCTGTATTCCTTTTTTCAAAGACTTATTGGATGATTCTACCTAACCATTTACTTGTGCATAATAAGGGGTGGAATTAACAAGACTAATTCCAAACTCTGCCACGAAAGACTTTACCATCTTTCCATCAAATATAGTCCCATTATCTACTGTTATGGTCTGTGGGATGCCAAACCCGTGAATCAAATCTTTAATAAACCCAATAACTTCAGTTTGGTCTACAGCCTTATATGGTTTAGCTTCGACCCACTTAGTCTGTGGCCACTAAGATAAAACAATGGTGCTTCGAAGAGGGTAGATATATTTTTCCTATCATATCCATAACCCAACCTCTAAATGGCCAAGGCTTCACAACTGCATGCAAATTAGTTATTGATACATGTCTTATCATGCCATGCTTTTGGCATGCCTGGAAACTTCTAGTATACTCTATACAATCTTTAAGGATGGTTGGCCAATAGTAGGAATGCTTTTGAAGAAACCATCTAATTTTCACACCAGGCTAATGGGCACCACAAATGCCTTTATGAACTTCAGCCATGGCTGTCAATGCTTCCTTCGGCCCTAGACATTCTAATAATAATCCATCTGCTCCTCTTTTGTAAAGAACATTACCATATACTATGTATTGCATAGATTGTAATTTGATCTTTCTGCTGGCTTTCGAAGATGGGCCAGTTAGGTGCTGCATTATTGGATGCCTCCAATCTTGATCTTGTAAGTCATTATGATTGACTTCTAACACCACATTTCTTTTAGTTAAATGTGGTATTAATTTTTGATATGTTGCTTGACTTATCTTCATTTGAGTGTCATCTCTTTTCCTAAAATTTGAAACTTTTGAGCTACATTATTGGCTTTGTTATTCATGAATTTTGGGATATAAGTCACATTTGTTATCTGAAACTGAGAAAGCAAATGTAATACAATAACATAGTATGGCAACATGCTTGCACTTTGACATTTGAAAATTCTTTTCATTTGGTTGACCACTAATTGAGAATCCCCAAATATATCAACTGCATGAGCTTGTAATCCAATAAGCATTTCCAGTCCCATTATCAAAGCATCATATTCAGCTTAATTATTGAAACAAGTAATTTCATCAACTCTGAAACCATGTGTGATTTCTACCCCCTGTGATGACTTAATTACAACACCAATTCCAATCAGACCATTGGCCTTTAACCTTTCGAACCACATCTACCATGGCTCAACATTGATCATACCAAGATCCATTATCTCCTAGCTTTCCATTTGACATGGATGATCTGCCAAAAAGTTAGCCAAAACTTGTCCTTTTACTGCCTTTTGGGAAACATATTCTAGATGAAACTCTGACAAGGCCAATATCCATTTGCCAATTCTTCCTCTCAACATTGGTCTAGATAACATATACTTAACCAAGTCCGTGGTTGTAATTACCAGAACAACATTAGGCAAAAGATAATATCTTAATTTCATTGCTGCAAAGTACAATGCAAGGTACATCTTTTCTACAGCTGAGTAATTACATTCACAAGAATTTAAAAACCTATTAGGGTAATAAACTGCTTGCTCCTTACCTTCTTCATTATCATGGGCTAGGAAAGCTCCTAATGAATCTTTTGCTGCAGCAATGTATAACTTCAACGGTTTGTCACTCTTTGGTGGCATCAGCACTGGAGGTTTGGCCAAGTAGGCTTTAATTCTTTCGAAAGCAGTTTGATGCTCTGCTGTCCACACAAACTCCTATTCATCTTTCAACCTTAATAAGGAAGAAAATACTTTAATTTTTCTTGTAGTGTTAGAAATAAATCTTCGAAGAAAATTAACTTGTCAAAGGAATTTTTGTACTTCTTTCTTACTTGATGGAGGCTTGGCCTCAATGATGGCTTTGGCTTTATTCTAATCAATTTTCATTCCCTTCTTGTGTACTACATAACCCAAGAAGTTTTCAGCTGATACACCAACAGCATATTTGAGAGGATTAAGCTTCAACTTGAACTTTCTCATTCTTTCGAAAGTTGCTTCCAAGTGAACTAAATGTTCCTCCATGGACTGAGATTTTACTACAATGTCATCAATGTAACACTCTAAATACCCTCCAATGAGATCATGAAAAATAATGTTCATTGCCTTTTGATATGTAACCCCAGCATTCTTTAGGCCAAATGGCGTTTTAACCCATTAGAATGTGCCAATGTTCCCAGGACAACTGAATGCTGTCTGATGGACATCCTCCTTTGCAATGCAAATCTAGTGTAACCAGAATGTCCATCTATCATAGATAAAATCTTGTGCCTTGCTAAACTATCCACCAATAAGTCTACTATGGGCATGGGGTACTCATATTTTGGAGTTGCTAAATTCAGGTTTCTAAAATCGATTCATACCCTCATTTTATCATTCTTTTTAACCACAGACACAATATTGGATAGCCATTCAACATATCTGGCTGTTTTAATGAAGCCTGCCTTAAGGAGCCTAAGAATTTCCTCCTTGATCTTCTGAATCACTTCAGGACTCATCCTTCTTGGCTTCTGCTCGTATGGCTTGAAATTAGGCTTCATAGGGAGCCTATGTTCCACTAATGACCTATCTAATCCTGGTAGTTCATTATAAGGCCATGCAAAACAATCTTTATATCTCTTTAAGACCATCAATAACTAGTCCCTGTCAAGAGCATTTAACCAAGCACTGATGTAAGTGGGTTGTTGTGCAGAACCTTTTCCTAAATTAACTTCATCCAAGGGGTCTTGTATTTGAGAACTCACTAATGCTTTTCTTTTGATTTTTTTTGCCCTCAAAGTAATTTCTTTGCTTTGTTCTGTTCGCACTTCCTCTGATTCAACATTTTTGCATTCTTCTTCATAGACAAAGTCTGTCCATAAGGCTTCTTCTTCTTATATTTCCTGGACTTTTGTTTCGATGTCCAATGCACAGTATTTATCAAAGGTCAGAGGCCTGACCTGTTGTTGTTCCTGCTTACAGCTAACTACCATGGCTTCCTTTTTTTGTTCCTGAACTTTTTAGACTATTGATTTTAAGTCCAATGTTGAAAACTTGACTAAATCTAAGGGTCTGGCTTCTTGGGTTTCATCTTTTTGCCTACAACTAGGCATCATTATCATCTTTGATGATGAATTCTTCATCAGTACTCTCCTGTCCTAAGTGATTCAGGTGTGCTACTTCCTCATCAGCTGTTACTTCGGCTGAACCATCAGGTTTTCTCAATATATTGAGTGGTGTCACTCATTCAGTATACAACTTGGTTTCTGCAAAGTCAGCACAAGTGACAAAGGGTTAAAGGTTTGCATTGATCTCCTCTGTTTCTCCATTGCACAAGGTCATCATTATCTTCTGATGTAGAGAGGAAGTCACACATTTATTGGTGTGAATCCAATCTCTGCCAAGTAAAGCATTATACTTAGCATTACTATCAATAACAAAGAATGCCGTTATGCAATCTCTGGTTCCGACACTCAGGTTGATGGGCAAAATACCCTGAGCCATCTACTTATCCCTAGCAAAACCAGCAATGGTTGTGCTGGTTGGGATTAATTTGGTGTTCCTTTTTCCCAGTTTCTTCAAAGAGGATTTTAGAAGCAGGTTCACTGCTGCCCCATTATCCATCAATACCCTATTCATTTGTATCCCATCAAAAAAAGCCTTGATATACAAGGGTTTGACATGCTGTGTCATGGATGTTGTAGGATACCCAAAAAGATATGAGAGAATAATACTTACTTCCTCACTCTCTTCCTCAGTTTCCATTAGTGTGGCCACTTCAGATTCATCTTGAACCATGCTAACCTGTGAATTTTCACTAGAAACTGGAAGACCTTCTTGGTTTTCATCTTCAGCATGGAACTCCTGTGGTAGTATATGCACCATATTCACTGAGACTGGAGGAAATGAGCCAAACTGAACTACTGGCTGCACTTGCTTTTTTTCCAGGCTAACTTGTTCAGTTATTTCAAAAGCATCTTCCATGCTACATTCTGGCACTTCAGTACTAGTGACTTCCTTTGAATGGTCTGTTCTTGTTGGTTTTTTGACCAAAAATGTCTGTTCAGCCATGAAGGCTTCAAACATCTGCTCCTCAACCATTTCTTTTTTTTGGCCTAGGTCAACTTCTTCTTCTGTCTCACTGTAGCTTTCTATCAAGGCTTTCTCAAGACCTGCTAAGTTGGATCTTTCCTTGGCTTTCAATTTAGAATGAATTTTGGCCAAATGCTCTTTGCTAAAACTTCTTTTGTTCTGAGGAGTCAATTTTGGACTATGATCCAATTTTGGACTTTCTCTTTCCTCTGTCTGGCCTTTTGGCTGGGCCAATGAAGAACTCTCTCCACTTTCGTTCAGATCTTTTTAGTACTGAGTGTACCTTCACTGGATCTTCCTCCTTTGAGACCTAGAAATTACTAGAACCATATTTGGTTCCTTTGTTTTGGGGTGCTTTAGAAACACCCAATTATTTGGAGTCACCAAGGGAGGTTTAACCATTCTACCTTGGTGTCCAACAACACTTCTCTGGATAGGCATTTCCTTAGGCTTGTTCTGCATGACAAACCAATCTGGAACCCCAGGTACCCCTGAACTTACTAGTTCAGTTGCTGATCTAGCTCTTTTTGCCTTTGAAGCCAGCTTCGAAGCTGCCTTCAGAGGCCACTGCTTGGCCCTGATCCCCTGTCTTGAGCCTAATTCAAGCCTTCTATCAGGGTGGTTACCTTTCATCTTGTTTGAGGCTGATCTAGGAAACCAATCTCTAGCTCTGATTCCATAACTTGAGCCCACTTCAGGCCTCATCTCATGATGATTGCCCTTCATCCTGTAGTAGTTGGGTGCTCTGAACTCATGTAGAGATCTCTTACCCTTGGAATGCATTCTAGTGGCCGATGGTCCAGCTAAGAATGGCTACTGTCTGGGACCAGTTGGGTATGGCCTCTTGTTGTAGGTACTAGTTGGTTTAAGACATCTCTGCACATCCTGGTAATACTATTTCCCATCAATTGGGAGCCTTTTCAACCATTTGTAACTTAACCTGCATCGGAGACACATCCTTTGCATGACGGCTGCCTCTAGGGAGTTATCATCTAGTACCTCCTCACTAGAGTCTTCCTTTTGGTCCGCAAGACTCTGTCCATCTGCTGGTGAACTTCTGATATCCTTCTTGGAAGCAGTCTGACTAGCAATATGCATCTGCACATTAACCTCCTCCAATTACTTCAAGGATAGGTTTTGGAAGTTAGGCATACCAACATTATCTGTAGTTTCCCCAATCTCTGGGAATGGGTTAGTGTCAATCCCCATAACTTTCTCTGCTTTGGCTGGGAACTTTAAACTCTCTTTTTGAATTTGTTCTTGGATCCTATCCCCAAAAACAATACAGTTTTTAGTTGTATGAGACCAAGAATTGTGCCATTTACAATACATTTTCCCTTTAAGTTCTTTTGGAGAAGGAATTTTAACTCCCTTTTGGAAACTTTAAGAAATTTGCTGCAAACAAATGATCAAAAATGTTATCTGCCTTTGTTAAATCGAAAGAGTATTTCCTATAAAGGTCTTTCTTTTTAAACTGTTGGTCAAGTGTAATATCCTTATGAATTAACGCCTCATAGGTCATAGGCTATTTCCCTACGATCTCTACTGCATCAATCTCGTAATTAGGGTTTCTATAATAAGTCGTATATGATGCATTACTTCGATCTTGTTCTTCCTCAAGCAACGATTCATATCTAGACACCTTATAGGTTAATTCCGCTAAGTCTCGAAACTCAGTTGAGTCAAACTTCTTTCGAAGCCAAAACTCTAGACCGTTTTGAGCCAATCTCACAAATTCAGGCTTTGGTAGAATGACCCTACACTTGTTTCGTGCTTTTTTGAATCTGGTAATAAATTGAACAACCTTCTCATCAGGCCTTTGACTAAACCTTGCCAAGTCTGCCATGGAAACTTCTGGCTCCGTTTGGAAGAATTGGGCATGAAAAGCCTCCTCCATTTGCTGCCAAGTTTGGATAGAGCCAGGTGTAAGGTTAATATACCATACAAAAGCTGCCCCAGTTAGAGAATTTGGAAAAAGTATTAACTTCATGTAATTATTATTGGTACATTCACCACATTGGGCTACGAACCTACCAATGTGTTCTACTGTTGACTAGTTTCCATTCCTATAAAAAAGAGCAAAGTCTGGTATTCTAAACTCCCTTGGGTATTCATGCACCCTATCTACCCATTCTGGGTTTGACTTCCTATACACAGGAGTTTAAGCCCCTCGAGCCATAGGCCTACACATTTCTTTGACAATATCAGCAATTCAGTCCCTAGGAACCATATTTTGTGCTTGTTGGACTACCACTAGAGGAACAAACACAGGATTTGGTGAAAACCCTTGTGTCTGAGGCCTTCTTGGTCCATAGGGAGGTATATTTGGCATTGGCTGTCCTTGTGGTACTGGTTGTTGTTGAGGGTATGGTTGACCTCTCTGAACCTGTCTTACGAAAGGACCTGTGAAAGGTGCTGTAATAGGAGGAACATGTGTTGTTTCTCTCCCAGCCACAAGAAACCCTTTCAACTCCCCAGGTGCGAATTCGAACAAGGGATTAGTGAACCCCCTTGTGCTAGGTATGGCTTCGAACATGAGATTTGGAAACATTCTTATGCCATTTTCTTGTGTTGGCCCAGATCCACCAATTTGTATGGCTTCACTGTTAGGTAATGATGCATTTTGATTTACCATAGGCCTCGAAAGAGGCTCATACCAAGACTGAGATATAGGTGATGGTCTTTCATAATTTTGATTACTAGTCTGACGATTAGTATGTCCATTACTTTGCATATGTTGTTTATCTCTAGCCAATCTTTGCTGAGGAATATTTGAATTTTCCTCCATATGCCTTGTGTTAGTTAGTTGACGGGAATTCATCCGATCCATAAAGGATATTGCCTATCTTTCTGTTGTGTTCATTAACTACTATCCCATGGCATCTACCAGGCCTCCCTATGGATTTATTGGCTGAGTAGATGGAACAATGGATAGTCCAATTCCATGGCCTCATCCAATATTTTGAACATGTGGTGCATGTTCTAAATTACTGGTCTGTTCGACCATAGGTTCTAATGAGATATGTGCTTTCATAAGATGCGTTATCACATTATCCTCTGGATCAAGTACCTTTACCTCTCCTTCCACACCTTCTTCCAGGCGGTCATTTTCTCATTATCTTCTACGTCTAGCCATTTCAATTAGGTTCCACTAGGTGTGCCAAAAATATATGTTGACTTTTTTGGGTTTCGAAGGTTAATTTTGTAATTTTAAACGTGCCAGCAATGATCAATTAGTCTTTACAGAAGATTAATTGCTAACTAATTATCAGACGATTGTGTTTTAGTTCTTTCAGCCTTAATGAAGAAGACTTTTACTGGTGGCTTGTTTAGGAGAATATAGTAAAGAACAATTAAGTGAAGAATAATTTCAGAATTTCATTAAGTAAAATGAAAAACTTACAATGATCCGACCCAACCTCGTAGAGGTTTACAGCAACAAGCTATTTGAAACTACTCCTATGAATGAAGTGCAGTACAGGAATTTGAAGTACAGAAATGTAAAGAACTGTAAAAATTGGAAGGGAAAACAAAGTAAATAAAACTGATTTTTTGATCTGAGTTTTGGATCTTTCATTCTGGAGCCTTCTCTGCTATTTATACTTCTCAATAATAACTGTCGAAGTGGGCTTCTAACATTCAAAATGTTCTCCCATGATTGCTGAACATGCTTTCTCACAGTCAGTCCCACTACGCCACATTTGCAGTTAGGCTTTCTTCCTGATTTTGAATTTGAACTTCGTGAGTAACCGTTAGGCCACGTCACCTTATATCCCTCGATTGTTCTAGTACTATGTAGACCGATTATTATTAATACGGGCTGACACGTGTCTGATTATGGTTGGCAACTTGTATTAACTCTCTAAATTGCTCTCTTCATGCCACGTGTTAAATTGTGAATGGTTTTTACAAATTATACAGCCAACAAATATATAAAAAATTTATAAAATTATTATGTATCATTATTTTTAATGTAATAAATGTGTCATTAATATGTAATTATTTTTTAAAATTGCAATGAAATGAAAATTTTCCAAAAAAATTGCCTATAAGATTTTCAAACTTGTTCTTAAATTCAAGAGGCCCACACTGCCAAATAAATAAAAAGAGTCGACTTTTCTACCTTGACGGATCCTCTAAGAAGAAGAAAAAGAGGAGGAGTAAGGTTGGGTTTTGATAATTGCATTTTAGTAGGGTTTTTTTTTTTGTGATTTTTTTAATTTTCAAAAAAAAAAAAGAAGCAATTTTACTAGACTGGATGGACATCAAAAGTTAAAAAATTAAATAAAATCCACTAATGAAAAAAAAAGAGGCTAAAAAAATCATTTTCTTAATCTTTAGTAACATTTTTTGTATTTTATTTATTTTGGTTACTTTTTAGATTTTTCTAAACCAAAGTAACTTGAAAATTAATTTTTTTTTATTAAAGACAAAAAAAGAAAAAGAAAAAAATGACTTATTTTTTTGTTGCTAAACATATAATAATACACAAATCGATCAAATATATATACATAAGTAAAAAAAATAAAAAATAAAAAGTAATTTTACTAGGCTAGATGAACATCAATAGTTAAAAAAATAAATAAAATCCACTAATGCAAAAAAAAAAAAAAGAGGCTAAAAAATCATTTTTTTAAACTTTAGTAACATTTTTTTGTATTTTATTTATTTTGGTTACATTTTAGATTTTTCTAAACCAAACTAACTTGAAAATTATTTTTTTTATTAAAGACAAAAAAAAAAGATAAAAAAAATGACTTATTTATTTGTTGCTAAACATATAATAATACACAAATCTGCAATACATATGCATAAGTAAATGGCATCCGATATGTCTTTCACAGTCAAAAATTTAGCTAGATGGACAAAATTTTTAACAATAATTTTCACAAATAAATTCAATAAAATATTTAGAATAAATTATAAATACATTACTTGAGATTTACTTAAATTACAAATTATCTTTTGTGGTTCTAAAAATTATATTATGTCTCCTAAAATTTTTAATTTCATAATAAATAAGTCCTTTTATTAATAAATTATTAAATTAATTAATAATTTTTAAAATTTTATTTCAATTAATAATTCAAATAACTTTATTATTGTATAGGTGGATAATTAAAAATTTCACTTTTTTAATTAATTTTGTTAAATAAAAAATTTTGACAAAAAAATATTTATAATTTTTTAAATTATAAAAAATAATTTATATTTTAAACAAATTTTAGAGAATATTTATTATCTTATTATGTAAGCAAAACTGTTTCTTCAACGGCAATGCCTGCGAAGTCAAGGTGGTACGGTATTTCTCTGTCTTTCATTAATTACATGTCAGCAAAAATAATGAAACAGTTGACCGATTTTTTCAAGACAAACTATATTGAGGCCATAGTAATTAGATTTAAACTTCGTTTGTTAACTATATAATTTAGATAAAATATCATTATAAATTGTTACATTATTTTTTTATATATGTTTTATAAAAAGTTAAAAAATTACTAAAATAACATGTTCTAAAATGAGACCTTAATTTCTATTAATTCCTATTGAAAATAAGTTCTAATAAAATCTTTATTAAAAATAATTTTGTAATAATTTTTTATATATGTCGCTAAAAATTGATAATTAGTAACTTTCTTTGTTACAATTTTTATAATTTGTCGTTAAAATTTACAATTAGTGACTTCTTCTGTAATGAATTTTTTAAATTATCGCTGAAAGTTAAAAATTAGTGATTTTTTTTTTGTGACAATTTTTTTAAACAATCGCTAAAACTTATAATTATTGAATTTTTTTAAACAATTTCTAAAATATCGCTAAAAATTAATAATTAGTGACATTCTTTTAATAATATTTAATAAAAAAAATTATTAATTATTATAAAATTTATTAGATAATAAATTCACTTATGTGGATGTATGCGTAAGTGGCTTTTTTTCACAACATTTAACACTACGGGTTTAATGTCTTACCATGTAAGTTTTTGATGCTATATTATGATCTGTGCTGTCATGTATTACCAACAATTTATAGCATGTAATTTAATATTTTTTGAAAAAAATAAATAACTATTTTTGACAAGGCCTACTATTTATACAAAATTAACACGATTAGTCGTGATTTTATGTAAAAAAGAAAAAAGCCAGCTTCGCTAGGACAGCAAAACAAATTGAGTTATATTCGATTTGTTATAACTTAATTTGTTAAAACTCATTGACTATTTATGTAAACAAATTAAGTTTAAACACATTACAAATCTTGTTAAGTTTTGAAATTAAATTTAAACAATTGGCTGCATGGCTTGATAAGCACATATATATATATATATATATATTATAAAAAATCAAATTATTCAATATTGATTAGTGTTTTTTTTCCCCGATACATTGGAAAGAAAAAAACAGGGAAGGCGGGCAACTCCCTCACCCTTCCAACACCAAGCATGTCTGCGACCAAGAGGCTGCAAATCTCATCCGAAGGCTCGTTAACTACTAGTAAATCTTCAAGTTGTTTCGCCCTGAACTTCACCAACGCATTACCACAAATATTTCCTTCTCACATGGCATGATTAACTTTGCATTCGCATCCTCTCATAATGATTAGTCCCTAAAAGGGGAAGTTGTCGCCTGGGCATTCCTTCAGCAATTGAACTACTTGCTCCGCATTTGTTTCGACGATAATTTTTGTAAATCGCCTCTGAAGTAGTATGGTAAGTCCCTTGTAAACTGCCCACAATTCTGCTTCGCGACTTGTGCAACTTCCGAGTATACCATAATAGCCACTGATCCAGGCCCCTTTTTCATTGCGAAAAAGACCTCCGAAGCCTCCAGTTCCTAATCTCACTCGCAAGCATCCCTCGGAATTCAACTTAATTGAACCTGCAATAGGAGGAATCCACTGAATTAGTACAAAGGATTGTTTAGGTGTCACAATAGATCTACTAAAAGCCCGATGTATTTCTAAAGAAAATTCAAAAATAAATTTCACACTTTCGAACAAATTGCAATTTTTATTTTTGAAAATCTTTTTGTTTCTGTTGATCCAGACTTGCCAAAGAGAAATAATAAAAACAATCATTTATAAAATGCAACTGTTAAAAGGAGTTTTGTTTTTAGCATTCATTGTAATCCAATCCATCAATGGCATATTTAGCTTTCTCACATACCACAGTGTATTGAAAACAGAGGACCACAACTCCCCTGCTTGAGGACAAGTTCTCAACACATGGTTTGTGTCTTCCATATTGTTGCAACTAATACAACTCGAATCATTCATAAGGCCCTTCCTCAAACGCCTATCATCGGTAAGGAGTTTCTCATTAAGCACCACCTAAAGAAAACCTTTACGTTTTTGTGAAATTCCCAATTTCCACAACCACTTTCAGTCGCACACATGTTGATATTTTTCCACAATAATATCATAGGTTGCAGCAGAAGAGAAACCCCCGCCTTGGGATCCCTTCCAACAAGGTTTATCAATGAGATTCACAAACTACAGAGGATGAATGCGCAATATGTCAGGAATTACTTCCTCCAATATTTGGTCCTTAATCAGATTCTCATCCCACTCTTTATCCTCATTCAAAAGCGAATTAACAGTGGTAAAATTCGATAATTCATGGTTAAGAATAGCCTCCTCCAAGGACTTATCCCTACACCACCAATCTTTCCAAATCCTCACTTTAGTACCATCTCTGATGGTCTACTTCACCCCTTTACTCAACATATTTCTAGTATTTAGGATTCCTCTCCAAACATGAGAGGCTTTCCTTTTCCTAGGCCAATTGTGTATAATACTTCAAATACTTAGGTGTCGTTTGGTAACACTTACGTTTTCAGTTTTCTGTTTATATTTACAAAAATTTTAAAAACTCAAATAAAAACTTGTTTGGTAAAATTTTTGATTTATAAATCAGTGGTCTCAGTTTATAAATTTGACTAAAAAATGGAAACACAAAAAATGTGTTTCCATTTTGAGTTTTCAGTTTTTCTTTTTTTTTTACTATCCAACACTAGTCACCACCCGCCACCATTTTCCACCACCGTCTTCTGCCACCACCACCCACCACCCACCTGCCACCACCACTCACCACCCACTTGCCACCACCATCCGCCACCACCACCTGCCACCCACCCACAGGCCACCACCTACCTGCCACCCACTCGCCACCACCCCCCATCCCCCACCCTCCACCACCACCTGCCACCACCACTCACCACCCACCTGTCACCACCACCCACCATTGGCCACCACCAGCCACCTACTGACCACCGACCACCTACCGGCCACCACCCACCTGCCACCCCTCGCCCACCACCACCACCACTCACCACCTACCTGCCATCCACCCGCCACCACCCACCACCCACCACTACCATCCACCGCCCACCACCACCACCACCACCTGCCACCTACTTGCCACCACCACTCACCACCCACCTGCCACCACTAGCCATCTGCCAACCACCCGTTACCACCACCCGCCACCCACCTGCCACCACCACCACCACCACCACCACCCACTCGCTACCACCTACCACCCGGCACAGTCACCTACCCACTCACCACCACCACCACCACCACCACCCGCCATCCACCACCCACCTGCCAGCACCACCCACCACCCGCCACTACCACCCACCCACTACCACCCACCACCCACCACCGTTACCCACCCACAAACCACCACCACCCGCCACCACCACCACCACCACCACCCGCCACCACCGCCCACTCGCTACCACCCACCACCCGCCGCCGTCAACCACCCACCCACCACCACCACCCACCCTCCACTACCAGCTACCCACCACCCACCGTCACTACTTTCCACCACCGTCTTCCGCTGCCACTTGCCACCACTTGCCATTTCTCACTCTTTTTTATATTTTTAAAATTTTTTAAACATTTTGTCAATTACCAAACGCGTTTGTAGTTTATGTTTTTCTAAAAATAAACAAAAAATAAACAAAAACCAGTTTATAAAATTTTTGTAAATATAAACTGAAAACGTAAACGTTACCAAACACACCATTAGCTTTCAAGACATCTATCCACAAACCTCCTTCATCACATAGAATTTTCCAACCAAGTTTGGTAAGAAGAGCTAAGTTATTATCTCTAGCTTTCAGGATACCAAGCCCACCATTCTCCTTTTTCCTGCAAACCTTATCCCATTTGATAAGATGAATTTTCGTCCTTTCCACCCCAAAGGAAGTTCCTGTTCATGCCATCAATATTATCACACACCCTTATAGGAATTTTCATGGTTTGCATAGTGTAAGCCGGAATGGCCGAAGTAACTGATTAGATGAGAGTGGCTCTCCTAGCCAAGTATAAAGTACTAATTTTCCATCCCGCGAGTCTTTTTTGCATTCTCTCCAAAATGGAGTTAAAATGATTGCAGCTAACTCTGCCATGAAGAAGAGGTACCCCAAGGTACTTTTCCATATCCATGGTTAAAGGAATACCATGCAACTAAGGTTTCGGGCATAGCTACAGTTCACATTTGGAGAGACAAACATTTTGGACTTGTGAGTTTTAATTTTTAGGCTAGAAATATCACTAAACTCATTAAGAGTTTCCATGATATTCTCACAACTTGTGGGGTTTGCCGAAGCAAAAAAAGGCAAATCATCAGCAAAAAACAAGTGAGTAATACACAGGCCTCCTTTTCCGATTGAAATGCCTTTCCAATTTTTAGTGGCAACCAAAGAACAAAAAGATAAGGAGACAAAGGGTGTCCTTACCTCAAACCCTTCCTTGGAGTGAAATCCTCCAGAGCCTCACCATTCCACAAGATAACATATTGTACAGTGGTAACATAACTCATAATAAGCATAATGAGATTGGGATCAAAATTAAATTCTTGAAGAGTTAGTTGCAAAAAAATCCCATGAAATATTGTCATAAGCTTTCTTAAGGACAATTTTTAAAATCAAATTCCCTTTTTTTCTTCTTCTTACCCATCAAAGTGTGAATAATTTCCTGGGTGATAATGATGTTATCACTAGTTGTGTGTCCAAGGATAAAACTACTTTGGTTGAATCGGACAATGTTGGTCAAAAAAGGTCTAATACGACTTACAATAATTTTAGTAATAATTTTGTAAGTAACATGACAAAGACT
Source organism: Camellia sinensis (assembly GCF_055761805.1). NCBI lineage: Eukaryota > Viridiplantae > Streptophyta > Magnoliopsida > Ericales > Theaceae > Camellia > Camellia sinensis. The sequence continues at coordinate 72,952,507 of NC_138974.1, forward strand.
TATAGGCCGAAATTGTTTAATGCTTTCAGGATTATCAACCTTACGAATAAGGGAAATCAAGGTCTTGTTCATCTCTCTAGGGACAGAATTGGTACGAAAACAATTCTTAACTAACTCACATATCGAAGGGTCAACAATGTCCGAGTAAGTATGGTAAAAAATTGCTTAAAAACCATCATTACGAGGGGCTTTGAACGCTTTAATATTCTTAACAGCCCTTCAAATCTCCTCATTGGTAACCCTTCTGCAAACCTCTTCATTATTTTCATCTGTAAGCTTACAAGCAATTAACCCATTCTAGTGATCAAGTCTAATAGTAAGAGTGGCCTTAAACAAATTAATGAAAAAATTTTGGACTAAAAATTTTAGATTATGAATTTGGTCCACCCACTCACCATTGTCAGATTTGAGCATCTCAATTTTTAGTATCCTCCTTTTAATAACAGTAGACACATGAAATTTTTTTGTATTTCTATCACCTTGAGTGATCCAATTAGATCTAGTATTCCACACCATAGCTCTATCAGCCATCCTTTTTAGATTAGCATCCAAGGATCAATATGGGTGCTTTCAATTATCAATCATAACATCGCGAAACTCCTTATAGGAGATCCACGCAGCTTCAAATCTAAAAGGTTTTACAAGAGAATTAAAATGGTGCATACCTTAGATGAATACATCAATGGTGAATGGTCGAAATAAGTGCGTGGTAGATTGCGAAGGCAGCCATCCAGAAACAGGGTGCGCCATTCAATATTGCACATAGCTCTATCCAAGAGAACCATAATATTTGCCCATCCCTGTCTGTTGTTAGTCCAAGTCAATCTAGGACCCACACACCATCAAGTTGCAGCTATTCATTTTTTTCACAAATTTTTGGCACCTACTTTGGCTTTGGTTAATGTTGTTTAGTGAAGTTCCAGAAATTGCTCTCCTTTTCGCTTGAGAACTATCCCGTAACAAGCCACAAGTCATTATTCTGATGGGCTGTGTTTTCCAGATTCTACCACAGTTCCTCTCTTTTCCTCGCATTTGGACTCGCATAAATAGCTTAAAGTAACCAATCAGGGTAGTTTTGTCTCGAAACGATAGTAATGACCTGAGAATTTGCCTCCGGCACTTGCACATTAGCCTAAGACAGGTTCCACAACATCCAAATGCCATCACTTCTTCCAATAGGATCAATATGGGCTGAGGCCGTAAACCCCAATCTACTAAAAAACATGCCCATGGAATTTAACTCAACCTCAGTTTCCATAAGTACCAAGATTTCTGGCTTATGAGCCCTTAACAACTCTTTCAAAGTTCTTTTGACCGTATTGTTACCCGCACCTCTACAATTCCAGAAATAGCATATCCATAGATGACATATGATGAAAATCCGGTAAATAGGAATTTTTTGGGACCCCCATATATCCCTTACCTCATTATATCTCTCATCCATTGACTTCATTGGAGTTATTGTGCAGATGTGTGGCATATCCATACTAATTAGTGTTTGACTCATTAAAAACTTATTCAAGATTGACTAGTTATATGAACTAGTCAAGCTTGAACATGTTTTGAACAATCTATCACTCAGCTAAATTGCAACCCTCAGCTTTGATCACAGCCCATGTCAAAGCCAAAGCAAACTAGCCACTTCAGAAAAGCTTTCTTGGATTTTCAGAGGTGAAGTATTGAGAGGCAAAGTCCACAATAACCTTTACAAGGTTTGAACAGCTTCAGACAATGAGAACCAACTATACTATTTCTCAAGAAAATAAAACAGCACGCAATACACACACAGATATAACCAACAACAAAGGAGGTCCTCAATTTTCTCATTCTTGTGGGTTACCCTCTGCTTGACTAAACAGAGACGACCCATCCGTGTGCTGACATCGAAACAGAGGTATGGCGCAACGAAAAATAACACAACTTAAAAATGTACACCAAATGGAAAGAAATGGGAGCCAAACAAAAAAGAAGAGATTCTTTTAACATGAAAACTGTCGAACAATAAAAGTACAGAAAACAGGACTACTAACATGAGCAGTTCTTGTTACATGAGAGAGGTTGTCTTCAAGAGTAACCGACCACCTTGGAGTCACAAAAAGTTAAACAGTGGTAAAGTTGTAACTGTCTGATAAAAGTAAAACATTTGAAGTGTTTTCTTTTCAATCACTTAAAAATACACCTCCATACACATAATACACAGCCAGTGCTAATTGATGTACAAACATCCACAAAACATTGTCAGGCACTTGGGTGGTATTCATGAACCAAATCGCAGATTGTGTTATTGAATGCTATCACTAGAATTCTCTTCGGTCATGATGTTGTCTTGCCTATCTTTACCAGCTTTTGTATCGGACCTGAAAAACATGACAAAAGTAAGAGCTAGTTCTATTGAGTTCTAAACGTATATATATAAATACAAAAGAGGGATGCATATGCACTGCAGCTTGGATATCATACGCTATCTGTCGCACAAACTGTCCCCGTATACGAGGCCTTTGTTCTGCCAGCCTTTTCCTACTCTGGTATCGGACCTGAGAAACAAAAACAGCGGGAAGACAGTTCTGTAGAACTTTTCCATGATAAAAATGTTCATAGAAGGAACAAGGATGGGACATCAAGTAGACATGGTTAATAAAATTGTTGGTAGAATGAACAATGGGAAGATCAAGTGCACATGATTAATACAATTGTTCACAGAAGCAACAAAGATGGGATGGGATGGGACGGGAGCATCGAGCGGACATGGATTAAGGTCAAATGTTGTTTAAAAACATTAGTAGGCCAAAACCTCCTGAATTCATTCTGTCACTGAACAAGTAGAACTAAGCATGCAGTGGAAAACTTTATAAATATCATCGGCCTAAGACCTGTTTGGTGCTGCTTATAGTTTTTTTTTTTTTTTTGGCAGGGGGGGGGGGGGGGGGTTGGTTGTGTTGGGGGAGGAATCTATGTTACTCCCTCCGTCCCAAAATATTAGTCCCTTATTCCATTTTTCATTGTCCCAAAATATTAGTCCCTCTTCAAAAATCAAGTACAAAAATAATATAAATTTCCTATTTTACCCTTCTTTTAAATTAATAAACAACATAAAAAGTACAATTATGCATTGATATTCCCAAAAAATGTACTATCAAAAGGATAATTTTGGAAAATCAATTTTTTTCAAATGCAATAATTGTACTACCAAAAAAAGTTGGATTCCCCAAAAGGGACCATTATTTTGGGACGGAGGGAGTATAGTGTTTGGTGTAGTTTTTGCATATAATTTATGAAGCAGAAATAATTGTCATAAATTGAAAAAAAAATGATTATCTGGAAACTGGGAAATTGGTGTTTTTAGCTTCTGCTTTTTTATTATCAACTTTCAACTTGAGAGCAAAGCTGCACCAAACAGGCATCCCCCTGAGTTCAGCCCAATCACATTATTGGTTTTAATAACAGCAGAAAAGAAAACCTTTCACATGGCAGGCCAGACAAAGGTTAATTTCAAATGTATACAAAACAATTTGTAGTTAACTAACGGATTACAAAAAAGGAGCAAAATGAGTCAAAGACATCTTGTCATAAATGTCAAAGCAACTTTATAATATGCTTTGCTATCAACTTGCGAATAATGACTAATTGAGACAAAGTAAGTACTGGGTAATTTTTCTTGTCACTTTCAGTATCATATGGTAATACCATAGTAGTGTAAGCCATTCTGTGTAATATATGGCATGAGAGGGCAAGATTGGGTTAGATTTATCATAATGGACATGCATTTAGTTCTCAAATGTGATTTACATTAATGCATCTAATAATTTTTTGGCATCTTTTGTCCCAAATAGATTCTACACCATTCTATTGTACGGTTTTTACCCTATGCCCGAAAATTTCAGCACCAATCTTTTTGATCTGTAAAGGCCGAAAGCAATGAAAACAAAGTATATATTTTGGTTCTGTTGTTCATCCTTAGCAAAAACACAACTAAAAGCAGGTTACCTTTTTGTCAAAGCATCTTTCTTTCCGTTTCTGACGGAATTTGGTCAAGGCAGCCTCTCTCTGTGCAAATCGGTCTTCATCAGCTCCATTCCCAGCAACCCTCCCGCTAATGCCAACAACTCCACTTTTTTCAGCTGCTCCATTGTCACTTTCCATGTTTGTCACTCCAGCATTTAAGGCACTGCTGCTTCCATTCTGCCCATTGCTCCCATGGTTACTTCCTGAAGCGCTCCCATTCACACTGTAATCTCCACCACTACCATCAACAATCCCTCCAAAATTATTTGTTGATGCACATTGAGGAGCAGCAGCTGCCACGTTCTTCATCGAGGGATTATCATGGTCCTCATGTGCCTGATGCTGCATATTGTGGACATGGTGGTGGTAATGGTGGTAGTGGTGATGGTGATGCTGGACTTGGACTTGCTGGTTTGAGCCTCTTGCTTGTGCTTCGTTTGTGCTGACTGCCACGTCATCTACCTTCTCAGGTATAACTTGCTGAGCAGTACAAACACGGCCATTCGGCACAGGTTGTAATGCAGATGTGTGGAAACACTTGAATGCTGATATGGACTCTGATTTGTCACTTAAACCTTCTGGCTTCAGGACATATTTAGATTTAGTGGCAGAGGACATATCATTGTTGTTGCTACTTCCATTAGACTGCTGATTAGGAGTGCAATTTGAACTGTGCATTGCTTCAGTCTTCATTGCCACTGAGCTGTTATCTAACGGAGAAGAGCTTCCTACATTCCCTGTGGGAACCTGATAGACAGTGGAGATAGTATTACACCTGCACAACAAAAGGGGTCTGGCTCCTCTACAATGACTATCATCCAAACACTGTTATTATTGTCACCAATCAATGCAAGCCACATCAAGATATGGAAGGATGCTCCTTCCATCTGGACAAAATAGAGGATTGCTTCAATTGTTAACCAGGAGCTTCTATTTGCACACCACAAGTTGTCTCAAATACACACCATTACTCAGTTCGCACCACCACACATTTTGATTTTGTGAATTTCACTCAGTTCACACCAATCTTCAAATTCTAACCCTAAAATCAGCCACCCACTACCGCTACATCTTCCACCGCTGTGCCCCTCCCCAACGGCCACCCCACCAACACCCCCCCCCCCCTGCGCGCGTTGCCTTGCCTCTTCTACCCCATCCCTACTCTCACAGACCACTCCACTGCCACCCCCTGCCTCCTCCCCCTTAATCTTCTTCTTCCTTCTCCTCCTTCAATCCCTAGATCTAGAAACCTCAAACTCTCTCTCTCTCTCTGGGGTCGCCGGGAGTGGCGGCTGCGGGAGTAGTGCATCATGGGGGTGGGCATTGCAATGGTGGTGGTCGCAGGGGCAAGGGGTTGGGGGGGGGGGGGGGGGGGGGCTGCGATGGTGGCTGGTGAGAGGGAATCGTCAGTGGTGGGAGATGGATTCACACTGGTGGGCTGGTGGTGGTGTCGTGGTGGTGGACGGAGATGCAAAGCGGCAAAGGATGGCGGCCGGTGGTGGAGATGGCTGGAGAGAAGGTGTGTATATTTTGTCTGATCATTTGTCCAAGGGACACAATCGTAATTATAAAAAAAAGTTCAGAAAATGGTGTCTACTGAGAGGAGTGGTGTGCAAATAGAAGCTCCCTTGTTAACCACTTTTAGTTTTCTGTTAGAATAACAATGCCACTCCATATTTTGATGTTGCCTACAATTAATGGAAACAACCTGGCAATTGCACAAATTGCAGAGGAGTTGCAACCCAACATTATAGTACATTACCTGCTACCTGAGGTGCAAGAGAGTACCTGATTAGTAGAAAAGGCAGTGTTGTACCTGCAAAAGGAAAATGGAATTCTTGAGTTCATTTGATATGTATGCAACACTTGACATCAAAATTTTGACTTACACAAGTTTTTCCCTTACTTTGAAAATGCTGACAGGTCTGAATGTCTCAAAACATTCCGGTCACCATGCACGTTGGTTCCAACATCTCCCACCCCTCTCAACCTTTTTAAACTCAGCTCAAGAGATGGAGATTCTTTGAAATCACAGCTAGCTTTATCTTTGATTAGTGATATGTCTGAAAGCCCACTAGGAGTCTCAAGGGCTCTGCTATCTGCCTGTGGATCAGCAGGACAAGCAACAGCACTACTTAATTTTGCGGCATGGTCCCTCAGTTTTCCACCTATATTCTCACTTTTGAGCTCCTGATTTTCTTTCTCAACTTGCAAGCGATCTGGTTCAAACAGTTGGTTCTGCCTTTTGCTGCTTGGCTTGATTGAAAACTTGGGCAGAAAATCAAGTTGTGAGTCTGGATCTCTTGACATGCCTATTTCCAAGTCTTTTCCCATTGCTATATCTGAAATGTGAAACACACAGGCAGCGTTAGAATGGTCAAAGACAAAATACAAGCACTACGTACAAGCCACAATTCAACTGATTCGAAGGCTCACCAAGTTGATCATCCTGTTCTTGGCACTTCTTTATTTCAGTAACATGAACCCACCTACTGCTAGATGCCTCAGGCCTTGTATGAATGACCTGAGCACAAGTACTATCAGGAGCATCAGCCAATGGATTAATTGGCGATACTGGGCGGGGGCTATCAACTACAGCAGCCTTTTTTGTCCAAGAACTCTGCATGGAAAGAAAGTCAACATGTAAATCAAGTCCTTCACAAGTTCAACACATTTTTAATACTTGTCTTAATACTTTGCAAGTTGAGCAGTATAACTACTGTAGATCAAGTCCTTCGCAAGTTGAACACGTTTCTAAGTCATCCAATTGATGGGAATGCCATAGAGAGATGATAAACGACATTTACCATTGTGAAGTTTGGAAAGTAGATCCAAATCACAAAAAAAAATGTTTGTGATGTGATGAGTTTGAAAAGTGGGTTACATAACAAATATTAACCCATAAAGAAATGAAAATAAAAAACCAAAAGAAACAAGTGCGAGAGCATATCTCTACCAAATCCTTGTCCGTATAATTCTTGACGGAAATTTCAACAACATAGTAGAAAAGGATGCAGATTTAACTCAGACATAATTGAAATGATTTAAATAAATAAAAAAACTAAGACAGTTATTTAAGAAATCATAAGAACTGAAATTTCCTAGAAACAGGAGATGTGTTAAGAAAAACTTTTGCTTCTTAAAATCAAGTAATGGTGTGTTGTGGAAAAATAGAGTACTAAAAATAATGTAGTTCGGCCAACTGTTACGGATAATTTATGGATATTAATACAAATAAAAAAAAGTATCGTACACCTAAACATGCCTTTTAAGTAATTACAACTGATGAGAGTGAAGTCAGAATCAGAACAGCCCACCAAATGTTTACATTTTAGCATTCCACTTCCTGTTTTCAATTTTTCAAGTATCCATTCAAATAATGTGGATTTGAAAGGAAATTCCATTCCAGATTTATTAATCACAGAACAGTACATTAGCTCTCCAGAATGTTCTATATTACTTTATATTAAAGTTCGTTAGTACACCTATTTGCGAGTGATACCATTTTATGCACACTTGAATCCAAAACTACAAAGTTCAATGCTATCAAAGTGTAAGTATTGCTTTAAGAACATGGTTGTTAAAATCGCGATCCGGATCGTAGGATTGTACAATCCTACGATCCTACTTTGCCAAAACGATCCAAATCGTTGTAGGATCGATGTTATAACAGGATCGCAAGTAGGATCGTGTAGGATCGCATGGGATCGTATGGGATCGTATAGGATCGTAGGTAGGATCGCATGTAGGATCGTAGATTTTATGATTTTTTACCTTATTTTTAATATGTATCATTTTAATTTTAATTTTTATCTTTTTTTTTAACAGAAAGTAGGATCTTACGATCCTCGATCCGATCCACCAAACCCTCTCACCGATCCTACTTAGGATCCCGATTTTAACAACCTTGTTTAAGAATTGCAGACATGAGCGAACATTCATGACAAGTACGCTGAAGCAACCTTATAATTGAACAACCAATAATTTCACTATGTAAAATGTTAACTAGAAGGCATAAATCAATCAAGATATAGTTATGTTATTTACATGGAATCCATTTATCTTTACCTGAGTGCCACTTCCATTGTCACTTCCATCACGAATACTCAGACCAACACTTGCATTATCACGCTCATCACTGCTGCCAGTATTGTTTTCAGACTCATAGTTGCTTTTTGACTTTACAGATTTTTTAGTCTGTGTACCGCTTTCACTCCCACTGCCACTAGACTGAGAAATGATTAGAAATTAATCCAAGGTCAAGAAGGGAATGACTACATTTATCCCCCCATAGTTGAGAAAATGGCTAAACAGGTCAAGCAGAAGAGACAAATTTTCGGTAAAACTAGGTAAAATATCAAAGAAGGCTGATTTAGCAAAGGATGCCCGCAAGCATTTCCCAACATTAATAATACAATTGACCTGACGTAAGTATCTACATTTTGTTCACGACATACAAGCACATGTAAGTGGAAAGGTATGGCCAACTCACACTATGGCACCTCCTCCATACATGCTGCCAAAGGTTTTTAAGCTCATTCTTCCGAATAGGTTTCACTAGGAAGTCAACTGCGCCCTTTGACAAACACTTAAAGACTAAACCCATAGAATCATGAGATGACATCACTGCACACAAAGCTCGTCAGATGTGGTAGTTAAAAGCAACACATCAGAAAGAATAACAGAAAATAAACATTACAATTTAAAGGAAACCTTTATAGAAACACCAAAATTGATACTCACTAATCACAGGAATATTCTTGAAAGTTTTGTGGTTCATAATCTTGCATAAAAGACCAATCCCTGATATAAAAGGCATGACTACCTCAGTAAGGACAAGATCAATATGATTACTAAAATCCTCCAAGATTTTCCATGCTTGAAGACCATTTGCAACTGCAGTAACTGTAATGACCAATTCAAGATTAGGAGGGCAAGAAGGGGAAAACAGTGGTAAGAATTAGAGTTATATACCATACGCAGTCAACCTACATAGTGCAATCACAACAACATTACTTTTATGTATTGCACAGGCCAGAAAGAGCATTCTAAGGCAGCTCACTTGCTTGATGTTTCTATATTGCAGTTAAAAGCTTTTAGATGATGAAAAAGGTCATACCAAGTTATGTAGAGAACAAGCTCATGCACCACTACAACAAATTTCAAATTATTTCTGAAAACAGAAATCAACTGAACCTATGACCATACATCACTATAACTCAATTCCTGTTGAATAAGCTTTGATGTTACATAAAAGGTCTAAGTTTTGATGTTACACTTATGACCATACATCACTTATGCACTTGTGACCATATATCAAATTTAATAATTTTGATACTTTAGCTATTATTTCTCTCTATATTCCCGATCTTGGGTACGGTATGCAGTTGATATTTGTACCAATTGATGGTGGACATATCATGTTATGCAAACATAAACCATGGTGAATGATTAATTGATTGTCTATGGCATATGTATGCTTAATTGACACGGCACATTATATTGAAAACTGATGTGAAATTACAATATAAGTTTTTCCCTCTTTTATTTTTTGGGAGGGGGAGGGGGAGGGGGAGTGGAAACAGGGAAAGGTGAGTTCATATGCTTGATATTAGAAACCAAAAGCCCAGTCCATAAAGCAGGACTCCCCACCTACCCTCCATGTGCCCAAAGGGACTTAAACGCTGTTCTCCCCAGTGGAGAGACATAGGAATGCAATCAACTCAAAGATGAAATATCAGTTTGTTTAAAATCAAATAAATTCATATGAAAGGTAAAACCAGAATCTTAATACAAATAATGGAAATAATGAGGCATTATGCAAAGTTTCTACTATCACTCATCAAAGTAAATGTATTAATGTCGCTAATTATGGATATACCAAATTATTGTGTGCCAATAAACCATGAATCACTAACCTTCATAACTGCAGTTCCGAAGCAAAGCGCTAACAACATGACGTGTAGAATCATCATTTTCCACCAGTAGGACCTTTAGCGACCCAGTAGGCAGAAACCTCTCCCAGTGTACCACAGGCCCCTGCAATTGAAGTTTTGGTGGACCAGAATAGACCTGCATTGTCCCTACTGATCCATTATTTATTTCTCCGCCTGACTCATTAATCTTAGATTTTTCTTCCTTGGATGAGCCTAAACCTTGCTCTTCGGCCACAACAATATGTTTAACTCTCTTTTGCTCCCACGTATCATTATTTTCTTCAGTGAAACCAGTGTCCCTGTCACTATCATTCTTCATTGGAGCAGCCCCCATCAATCAGATTTTAAAAGACCGATGATGATAAATGCACAAAATTCAGGTACAAAACCCTTGTTTAAATTACAACAAGGCTCAAACATCTTGTTTGTCTTCCGAACTAAAGGTCAGAGTCGATAAGCTTCAGAAAGGTTAAACCCCATAAGTATGTCAAATAAGAGATCAAGAATAGGTATATAACACTCACATCAAAACACAATCCACACGAAAAAATATAAATAAATTAAAAAAATCCACAAATCCCCCGTCTAAGCAAAACAGATTTGAGAAAATCAACTCTGATCCAAACCCTACAGATACTCAAACCAGATTCAACTCTTTTGCAATAGACAAAATCAAGGACGGACAAAATCCTTCACCAAATTTGCAACTCTTTTACTCAAATTTGATGAAATTTTAAAAAGAGTAACAGCAACAGGTGGAGATTTTTTTTCCCCATCAAAAATTGTTAAAACAGGTATTCAGGAAAAGTTTGGAATTTTTAAAAAATATTTGATTAAGGTTTGGAGGATTCCATATCAGATCAAACTTTTAACCAAATTCTCACTCAAATTTGATGGGAAAAAAAGAAAAAAAGACTAGCGATTGGACAAGATCTAAGAAATCTAATTTCTAAATTTTATCAATCTTTTCTTAGTGGAGAGAGAATAAACTACTACATGTATATAATACAAAACACATAGTAGCACATATAATTTTGAAAGAACTGAATTGGGGGAAAAATATACCATCATAGCTCAATCGATGAAATCCAATCCACCATTGTTGAGAACGATTGAACATGACAAACAACAGATCAGAACCAAACACCTCCAAACCAACAACTTCGAACCATAGCTATTGAAATCGATACACAAAGTCTTCAAAGTCCCAAACGCTACTCAAAATGCTGCACAACAACAAAGCTTGACTGGTTAGAGAGAGAGACAGAGTAGAGAGAGAAGAGGAAGAAGTGGGGTTGGGGGGAGAAGATTTTTTTGGGGAGTGGATGACGTGGAACAAATGGAGGTCCAGAGAGTCTCCGAATCCACGGTGGATGATGGGCTAGTCTGACGTGGATTAATAATAGCCATCGGATTGTCTGAGCTGTACAAAATCTAAAGCCCGAAGCCTAGACATGGTGCGCCGAATCTATCGGTAGCCACGTGGCTCGTTTTGGAAACCCTAGGAAGCGACGCCGGACGCCGTCAACGAAGACGTTACTTGCTGCGTACGTGGTTTGTCGAAAATCGTTAATGGCCGTTATAACAGTTGCATTATGCGAAATGACGGTATTGCCCCCTAATTCCTTTTTATTGGGTAAAGGACAAAAAAGGTATATTCTTGATTGTAAGCCTTTTGTGACTTTGTCTGTCTGCTCATGTATATCCATTTATCTATTTATCCACTCCTGTTTCTAATACTACATGAATCAACAACCCAACCACTCTTGTCCAATACTTACAAATTTTCAAACCTGTGGCAATAATTTGGGGAGGAGAATATGTGTCTGAGTTTTCTTCTTGGTATGGAAATATATGTCAATATTGTAAAAGATTTTTAACAAGAAGTATTTAATAGAATCTAGGACAATTGGGGTAAGTCCATTGGATGATTTTAAAGTAGCTTAGATCTCATTGCCTTTTTTTTCTTTTTTCTTTTTTTTTTTTTTTTTTTTTTTTGGGGTAGCCCACGAGATCTTGTTAATTTTGATTTTTGGTTTTTTTTTTTATTATAGAAAAAAGCAAAAAGAAAAAATGTTAATTTTTTCTTTTTCAACAATGCCTATTGCATTATTATGGTGTCAAGTTATTTTTTGTTTCAAAATTTAAAATGCCTTAATTTTTATTGTACATGTTTTATATATATATAACTCGGAATTTACTCGTCAAGATCCATTAAATAAAATTAATATAGAATGTGAAATTAGGTAAAACAAAATAAAATTTCACAGCTTTAAAACTCATTCATTGTGAAATTTCATAGATTATATATTCAAAATTGTAAAATTTCACAATTTCTACATTAAGAATTTCACAAAAAATATATATATATATATATAACGAAAATTTAAATTGAATATGAATGTTGTTTGATGGATCTCTTTAAATAGATTATAGTCTTTCCCATTTGTATCAGTAGCTCATTTTGGGAACATAGATTAAAAGTCAAAGTTAACTTTTAATTCATTTTTGGTCACATCACACCTCTCATATAAAATAGTAAAAAAAGTTTAAAAAATCAAAAAATTAATTTTTAACAATCTTTCTAAAAAAATCCCTATTTAACATTCGTTAATTTAAAGAGATCATAAATACATTTGTACATTATTTTTTATTTATTATTGTCCACGTGCAAAACCAATGACTTGTTTAAAATTATTTATTATAAATTAAAAATTGATAATAAAAAATATCACCCCCATTTTGACTAAAAATATTTATAAATATGAATTATAAATCCACAAAACACCCCACCCACACCCAGTCATTTGTAGAATTGAGAGAGAGAATTAAACAAATATTATTATAATATTATCGCATTAGAAAGGTACCCCTAATTGGACTTGCTTAGTGGCCAAGCTAATCACTTCATGTAACACAAGTCATAGTCGAGTTCTAGAAGAAAATACTTTATAACAATTTGATTATACTATGATATAATTGATTCTCGGCAAATAGACATAACACTTAAAATCAATTTTCTTATTATGTTGCATATTTTTTCATTTTAGATATTTTTTGTATTTTATTTTCAAAACATTCAACATTTTTGTTTAGGAAAACTCAATTTTCATCCCAAGATGAAATTTGTGTTGAATTCAAACAATACCATATAACCCAAACTCTTTGAGATATAAACAGGCTTGGGCTTGGGCAACTTTTGGATTAGAGGTCGGATTGGAAGGGAACTTAGACAAATCTATCCATTCTTTAGAATGATCTTTGGACAAATTCTCAATCAAACTAACTTGTCTGAATTACAGGTTAACCAAATAATTGGAATAAAAAAAAAAATTGATAAGTTGACAACAATCATAAATATATTGATGAAAGAATCTGACTTGATTCTATTCTTTTAAACTGAAGATACTATTTTTTTTTTCCCCTTTATTTAAAATATATATATAAAAAAAATGAAACTTTATAGCAGAGAGAGAGGAGAGGAGGGCATTGGAAGAGTCAGTGTCAAGCTCATACATTCACAATCATCAAGGGAGGAGCTAGAAAAACTAATAAAAAATCAACACAATTTTGCAACCAAAAACACAAATATTTACAAATTACAACGCTTTACATCTCAGCATCAACTGCAGAACAAATTGGGGTTAGAAGTAAAAAATACCAAATTCAATTGGTACCCATCTCCAATCTCACCATCTTCTAACCCAGAAACTTAAAATTACTATTAAACAAATTATCTATCTAATCCATGAGAACCCAGAGAAAAACTTGAAACAGAGGCACCCAGAAATGTCCAAAAGCCCTGTTCCACACTTAATACCTATACAACACTTTGCATCGCAGATCGCCCATCAGAATGGTCATCAGAGTTGTACCCACTTGGGGTCTCATGTGGGGTTGTGGTGGTTGAGCTCAGAGGCCCTCCTCCTCCATCTTCTCTTCTTCTTCTTACGAGCTTGTGCGCCTTTGCAGCGACAGAGAGCGCCGATTTGGCGATTATGCCGAGAATTCTGAGCTTGATCTGTCCCGGCCGCCTCCGCGGAATGATTAATTTTGGTTGGCTCCTGGGATTGATTTCCATTTTTGAGAACTGGGTTGTGAACAATTAGGGGAGAGAGAGAGAGAGAGGACTGAGGATTGAGAGGTTGTTATTTCTTGGGTATGGAGTAGAGTGAGGAGGGTGACAGAAAGGCGGGTTTTTGTAGCGTGAAGGAGGTGGATTGCTCGACACGACAAGAGGACGTTGTTTGAGGTCGCGAAAATCTACTGGGCTTGTTTGGAAAGTGATTAGTTTAGATTTGAGAAGTTGGGTTGTTTTGATAATTTAAATATTTATTTTATGGGCAAATTACATATACACCCCTTGAGGTTTGGCTAAATTACAGATACCCCTGAGGTTTCGGAAATTACATCCCGCCCCCTGAGGTTTGTATTTTTATAACAATTTGCCCCCTGAGGTTTATATTTCATAACAAATTACCCCTAATTTCTTATGCAAATATAGCATTCAGGGGGGAATTCGTAATTTCTTAAACCTCAGGGGCATCTGTAATTTAACCAAACCTCGAGGAGTGTATATGTAATTTGCCCTTATTTTATTGAATACTTTAATTATAAGTTACGTGTAATTACTATTTTTTTCTAATTTTGTTAATAACATGGTGTTAGTCATTTATCAGTCAAAATTATGACTGGATATTCTGAAAGGACAATAAAAATAATAATTAACAACTATTCTTATAACATAGGAATAAATATATTTACTACATGGTTGATTAAGGTCAAGTTTGACATGTGTTTAAAAAGTTAAAAAGTTAAAAAATTATTTAAAAAGTTAAAAAGTTATCACTATTTATCAAAAATCAAAAAGTACGACTGTACAACCCTTAATCTTAATTTTTCTCTACGCATTAATTTATACAATTTTTTAATACACATTTTTTTTATAAAAAGTCAAAAAATTAACCTAAATAATCTTTTTTTTTTTAATTTTTTAATCTAAAAATTTAAAAAATACACTTATTTAAAACATCCCAAATAATCCCTAAGATTTTTTTTAAATAAAAAATAAGTCAAAGAACTCTTTTCTTTGCACTCTGCATCCACATTATATCCACATCCACACCAACACCCACACTAAGCGACAAGTTTGTTTATTTGTTTGTTTGTTTTATTTATTTATTTATTTTATATACATATATATATATATATTTTAAGATAGGGGCAGCTCAAAAGTATGAACTTGACATTTTTATATTTAGCCGAGACAGATTATGGTATAGTCTACACTTTTTTAAGATACTTCATTTTTATATTTTAAGTGATTTTTATTTTATTTTTATTTTAGTGTCCCCCCCTCCCCCCTCCCCCGCGAGATTGTTAGATATTTTTAATATTTAGGTCCTATTAAAGCATCTACAATCCTTTATATTTTTTTTTATTAAATTTAAATTTAATAAAAAAATATTTAAAATCATTTTCAATCATTTCATCAAATGTTTATCAAATAAAGATAGAGTTATTTTTTCATCAAATTGAGAACTCATTAAATTTAAATTTAGTAAAAATTTAAAAAGATGAAGTATTGGAAATAGAATTTGAAAAATTAAACAAAAATATAAAAAACAAACAAAAAAAAGAAATTGAATCAAATTTGTCGAACGATTCCTATATCGAAAGAGGTACTAGAGAGCCCGAAGCAAGATTTTCATATAAGATTTTTGACACAATCCCCAATGACATCACTTTCAACGTTTTCATACAAGATTTTTTATAACAGTAATGTTACATCTACTCAATTTTTCCCCTTCCCGAATCCCTCATAATGAGTTTTTGACCAATAAAAAGTCATCGAACTATTCCTATATGGAAACGCAATCCCCTTTTTTTCCTACCCCCTTGACCCCCTCTTCACCTGATTGGCTACTTTTTTTCTTTTTTTTTTTTTTTGTTATTCCTTCTCCTCCAATCACCACCCGCTACATGTCTGTGGGGGTGGTGATTGGAGAGGGTCTCAATCATCACTCTTTTATATAAGATTTTTTATAACAGTAATGCTATATCCATACAATTTCCCATCCCTATAACGGCCTGGACATTTATCTGCCTAAATAATCATCTAATTGCATTGTTATGTGCTAATGACTTAAGTGTTTGATAAGAAATGGCATGTGAATTAGAAGGATTTGAGTTTATATCTGTTGACTGTAGAAAAACTTGTTGCAATTACAACTTTAAACTAAAAATTGAAGGTCTTAGAGGCGCCAGAAACCTAAACTAAGGACTTCGTGATCAACATGATTTTTAAGACTTATTGAGAAGTTTTGTAAAAATTCGATTCGGAATGAATTAATTAGATTTAATTAAATACTTTGGATATATATATATATATATATATATGAGCTTAACTTAGACTCAACAAAAAGAAGAAAAAATCTGGAGGGAGAGAGAGAGAGAGAGAACTCAACAAGGAAGAGAGAAAAGAAGAACAAGGAAAACCTAGACGCAATCTCCACAAATTATATATTTAAGGTAAGATTTCTCTCCTAATTTCTTGACTTTGATTCACCTACACTCCAAATCTCTTGACTTTGAGCTTGATTAGAAGGAGGCGATACATAGTTGTGGGTTTGGAAGTATAACTCCATGATGTTCACTTATAAGTACATAAAAAGGTGGGTTGTAAGAATTAGTTCAAGATTTGGAGCATGCATGACATAATCTCATGTAAATCATGATTATAACCTTGTTTTCTTGCATGGCCTCTCATGATTTCAAAGGAATTGCTATAGAACTTGAGTTGAAGTTTCATATGTTATGATTTTACAATTTCCTCAAAGAAGTGGATCTTTAATTGAATATTTGAGTTTGTTTGTTAAGTTATGATTTGTTTTTGGTGTTGGAAATGTGAAATCGAAGATGTTTTGAGGGTTTTGGGCTTTGATTATCTTAAAAGTGAAGTTGGTTTTTTACAAAGGGGAACTTTTATGTTTCAACAAGTTTTCATATTTGCATTTGCACTCAAACCGCTCGTGCGGCCTGGGCCACTGCACGAGCGGCCAACCTTTTAAGCACCAAATTGCATTCTGTTTCACCACAGCTTGTGCGACCAAGGCCACAGCATGTGCGTCCAAGACCATCGCATGTGCGGCCAACAAGGTAGTTTTTTCGATTTTTTTTCTTTTCATTTTTCTGACTTTCGGA
This sequence comes from Camellia sinensis, assembly GCF_055761805.1. Taxonomy (NCBI): domain Eukaryota; kingdom Viridiplantae; phylum Streptophyta; class Magnoliopsida; order Ericales; family Theaceae; genus Camellia; species Camellia sinensis. Next base: position 72,969,648 of record NC_138974.1, read on the forward strand.
CCTTCCTTTACATGGTTTTCACGTGTAATTCACATCCATATGCATATCATAAGCATGAAAGAGATTAAAGAATCGAACAAATATATAACGAATGATCCGAATAGATTAAACTGAATATGTTATAAAACTAGTGTATGCTCATGACTAAAGGCACGGTGTAAATAATATTGGGATCAAAATGTAATTGTAATTTATATACGTATCATGTTAAAATTTGTAGAGTCTATAACAATTTTTTATTCTTCTTACAGAATTTTCAACAATTTTGTTTATACCACATATTCTACAGAATTCAATTAAAAATAACAACTCCCTCTAGTCTTAATGCAAATTAAGGAATAAACGTATAAAATTTATAATGTTCATTAAAATTAAAATGGTAAAATAATGTTCTGCAATTATAATAAACTAAAATTAACCAAACTATGCACACCAACTAGTACTCTATAATTCTAAAAAATTAAAATTGGATACCAAACAATGCATAGTAGTGCTCTGCAATTCTAAAATAATTTAATTAAAACAAAATAACAAACAATGCACACCAACCAATCCTCTGTAATTTACAAAAATAAAAAATAAATTAAAGTCAAATCTTATAGAAAACTTTCCAAATGTGAATGTAAGACCTAACTTTGGATCCTACTCATCACAGATCCGAACGCCAACATTTATCTATCATAGACGTTGGACCTATATATACAAAAGAAAATGTGTAGTAAGAAGATGAGTAAATTAAATAAGAAAAATTGTAAATAGGTGGTAACTTCACAAAATATTTAAAAACTCATGTTGATTGTAATTTTTCCAATGAAATAAGATGAGTAAAGAAAGCCCATATTACAATTTGGTGAAAATTTCCATCGTCTTACGAAAATAAAAGAAAAGAGAATTTTATTAGAAGACAATTAGAGGGAAAAAGTGTATTAAAAAAAATCAGACAACTTACATGTCCAAAGTAGTGGCAATTTACAAGTCCAAAGTAACATATCAATTCAAAATGGCTATAATTTTTCAACATTTTTTTTGGTACCATGTGGAGAACTCAATTATAATAAACCGACTCAAAATAAAAGACCAAGTCAACACTCTTACCATTAGTTTGTGACTAACACCTGATACATTGGTGAGTGTCATAGTACCCTGAACTACAAATATCTTATTGAAATAACATAAAACAGACAACATGGATTAGGCCAAATGCAAAGTATAACCTGAAAAATAATAGTCTTTAGAAATTGTTTACATATTAAGATACGGAAATCAAATCTCGAAGAATAATTTTCCAATCAATCTGAAGAAAGCATTGACACCTCTCTACATCGCAGAGGAAGCCCCAATATTGAAGTTTCTGCAACAAAAAATAGACAATCTATATAATAAAACATATGAATCGTCATCCTAAAACAATGAATTTTGCAGTCAATTGTAAATTGAAAAACTAAATGTATCATATCACCAAGAAGAAATCAACTCTATGCCATAGCATCCGAACAGTGTAGCAATACATTTTTCATAAAACTGCTTATGAAAAACTGCTTAAACGGTGAAATTTAATTTTGTAAAAAATATAATTCCTGCAACTCATCAAGTTTGTCAAATTAATGTGAAAATTATCAATTACATCAACTATAGACTACTTTAAAAAATAACCAAATTAAAAAGATTTTAAAGTCATCCAATTGCCATCAACTATTGTTAGTATCAATACCTAAAAGAAAATTCTTTTAGAGGGTATGAATGCACTATACACCACATCTACAAAGAAGGGAACTCGTGCGCTGATGCTTTGGCCAAATTTGGAGTAGAGCAATCTGAAGACATCTTAGTGGTCAATGAACCACCAGTGGAAATTAGGAGCTATCTTGTTGCGGACTTGATAGGCCTCTCTAGGGAGAGGGCTTAACCTTTTATTTTTTTTTTATCTATTGTACCTTAAAAAAAAAAAAAAAAAAAAAAAAAAGATGTTAACATGTTATCCCCCTCTAGTATTAACATAGTCCAGCTCCTTGATCTTAACATGTTTTCCTCCTCTAGTTTTACTACATTCTTCAAAGCGCTTGACAAAAAATGAGCACACATGTTTTCCGTGGCAAATTGAACCATATTTTTAAAATAATCAACTCCCAAGTAGAAAGAACAATAGGACAAGGCAATATACTATGTTATGTTGTGTTTTCTTTTGCTTGATAAAATAAAAGAAAGATATCCTAATAAAATAATCATTCTATTTAATCCATTCATATCAATCCATTTAACTAAGTCATCATGTTATATGAAATCCATTTAACCAAGTCAACAATATCCAAGACATATGTCGAAACATAGAGTTGTAATTGAATATACCAATCAATTAAAGGGTTGAACACATGACTTTCAGGTGTAATTAAAGCATGATCTATTTTATAAACATTGCGAGTAAACCCAAGCAAATTTGCTTCCCTCCCCCCTCTCCTTCCAAAAAAAAAACCAAAAACAGAGCTCCCCTTGTTAAACTAAAAAAAATAAAAAAATGGAAGTAATAATTAGACCAAGCAACCATATGACATATTGCAGTGCACCCTAAACAAATGTTATGCAATAGGAAATAAATGGATTTGTTTTCATCATATCATTTTCAATAACTTAGAAATGAAAATATTAAATCTTAAAAAATTTATTTCCCCATTAAAGAAATGCTATTAAAAAATTTATTTCCTTATTGATTAATTTTATACCCAATGGAAGCCAATTACCCTATTAAAGAATTAGGATGCCTTTAATGGGTTAATATGGTGTAATGAAATGCTACAAACAGACATTGCAACAAAAACAAAAACTAGTTTAAAGAAACATCAAATAGCTCCAACTATTAATATGTACCAAAAATATATTGCTCAAATCCACAAATTGTGTATTTATAAGTACAAAAGGAAAACAAAAGGTATGGAGTTTCAGAAGCAGAATAATATCAAACAATACTGAATTTTCAAAAGGAGCATGAGAAGCAACTGACCTTAGATACATTTCATTGGTACAAAGAAGCATGAAACCTGTTCTAGCAAAGAAACATGTTGTAGATGAGAAATCAACAATTATGCATGAAAACAAAGAAGAACTTAACCAAACAAAATACAAACACACCTAAAAACACAGAGATGTCCCAAATTAACGTGTGCATCTTTAGACAAAAATAAAGCCATTAAATTAACTGGAGGTAAAAAAATAAAATAAGATTTCCACCACATAACCCAAACAAACATTATATCAAATACACTTAAGCCAAACTTAGCTATATAGTTCTCAAGAATAAAAAGCTCTACAAAAATATTGGAAATGCAACAAAGTCGACATCGGTGGAAAGCTTTACAAAAAGTGGGTCATAGCTATTGTCTGCTTTACAAAATGTGTATATTTTACAAAAATATGTGTTTAACAATGTCTTCAAATTTGTTCTTTTCCACAATTCTTACGAACACCTTATCAATTTCCAAAAAGTCTTCATATCAACTTGTAATTTATGAAAATGATAAAAGTAGTATAATAGTATGAAATATACATATCAGAATACTTTGAGACATAAATTACCTCAGCACATTGCCATAAAAAAAATCTAGCTATACTAGTCCTTTTCAACTCCAGAGATTTTAAGATCCCGCTCATCACGACACCGATATTTCTTTCTTGAAGACATTGAACCTATACATACAAAGGTAAATGAGTAGCTGATATGTGCAAAGATAAAATTTATATATTCAAAAATTTTATAAGAAGATGAGTAAAGGGACCCAATATTACAGTTCGCTGTAAGTCTCCATCTAGCTATAAAAAATGAGAAAAAAAAAATTATAATAAGAAAATTATATATGAGATGTAAAATTAAAATAATAATAAGGGTGTAATACTTATTATGAAACAGATTTTTTTGAAAAAGACAACTTACATTATCTATAATTTTAGAGGTCGCTGCAGTTTAGTATTGCCAAAACTTGTAATTTTTATGAAAGTTAACTTCACTAATTACATATTAATCCAAGCAATACAAAAGTTATTTTTGTTCATGGAAAGCTAGCAATACATAGCTTATTTTAATTCACCAAGTGAAATCAAACGAAGCAATCAATAGATACTTAAATGGAATCAAACATATCAATGGAATAAGCTTTCTTGAATTTAATTGACCTAAAAGAAGTTTAAATGAAATTGCAAAGTTCTAAAACTAATTCATATACCATGAATAAAATATCACATTCAAGGAATTAATAAAAAATACACAGCTATACATATGCCAAACCAATAACCCACTAATCATTTTCCGCTACCAAATTTTACTAAAATTAAACAATTTATCAAAATGATTTGTGTTTTTAACTGAAACTATCAATAAAACACATTAATCACTTAGTACTTTGCTTCAAAGAATTTGACTCCAAACATTAACTACAAATAGTTGTTTAAACTACAAACAGCAGCAAGAAAGAAGGGTAGGGAAAATGATAAAGCATATTTCATATTTTAAATCTGGATTATTGTGTCCCTCATTGACAAAGCATATTTCATACTTTAATCAATAGAATAATCAAAGTACTAAAGAGCAATGCAAGAATAATCAAAGTACTAAAATTTAACAGAAAAACAAAAGCTAATTTTGAATCAAAAATAAAAAGGAAGATGATTTTTTAAATCGAACGGATTAAGAGCAAATTCGTATTTTAATGAACAGAGCAAAGCCAAAGCCAACCATACACAAAAAAATTCATATTTCTATGGTCTTGACTACATGAATTTCACAACACAACCTCTGGATTGTCAGGTCTTTGCTGGAATGATTCCATGCAAATTCAATTCCTTCACTTCTCAAATCCTCTAAAACTACACAAAAAAATAAAAATAAAGTAAAAGACTGTGCACCATGAAATCGCATACTATATATGAAAAATTGTTACAATTGACGGACACTTCCACCATTCTAACCAACAATAGATTATAGAAAGAAAGAAAAAAATCACAAAATTTTCTCAAAAAATCACCATTTTAGAGTAGGCATTTCATCATACATCGGCTAGTCACCATATCACAAACCGAAGAAAATTTCTTGACTCGAACAAATATTAGCTAAACATTAAAACCTAATTTCTTTTAGTAAATAAATTGTGTAAAACACACATACATGTTCAAAAGAGAAAGAGGACTGAAAATGGATAATTATAGAAAATACAACAGATTAACATCTTCACAATATAAATTCCAACCATAATTCAAATTAAGCTCAACCAAAAAATCTACGTTCAATTTGAATGACATGATCAAAGTAATCAAATATTGAAAAAAAAATTAGAGAGTTCTATCAACTGAAAGCTAAGAATGAATCTGAACAATAAGAAGGAAAAAATAATAATAATAATAATAATGTGCTCCGTATGTAATAGAGAGAAAGGGAGATTAAGAGAGAAGACATTGTGCTCCAACCACTAATAAAACTTAGACAGATTTAGAGAGAAATCGCCATCAAAACCTTACACATGTTCACAAAATCAAAGGCCTTCAAATCAAAGAGAGATTTAGATAGAATAGGAATAATATTTGTAAATGAAGTTTACAGACATGTCTATAAATGAGATTTAGACAGAATATGAAGATATATTAGAGACACAATCGAAACCCAACTATAAATGAAGTTTAGATTTAGCATTTTCAAATTAAAGAGAGATTTAGATAGAACAGAAACAAACTTGAGCTTTGATAGGATATTCTTGGACGAATTCAACTGAAGGGGTTCTTTGCTTACAAACCCATGGTAGAGACATGGAGAGAGCGATGGTTTGTGAGGAAGATGTCAAGAGAGAGATGTGGGTGGGGGGCTGGGGTGTTTGAAATTTGACATCTGAGAAGAGAAAGGTGAGACAGAATAGAGAATGATAGAAAATATTTAAAAAAAATTAAAAAAAAAGAAACCAAAGAAAATGTGGGTGTGACCTCAATTGTTGATTTCTAGTACAATATTTATCAGCCCTTCATCTATGTATGCCAATTTGGATACATGTCCCATCCCAATTCAAAAACACATTTTCCTTGTTATATAGATGTGTTTCGTTGTGCTTGGATATATTTCTGCAGGTTGAGCCGTTGAGGTGTATCACCAACCAAGCATTTTGAGTAATATTACTGTAAAGATATGTTCTTGTGAAATATATTTGAACTGCTATTGGATATGTTATGTTTTTTGAAATGTTATTTTGTTAAAGTGAACGAATATCTAATTTTGAATCTATTGTGACATCCAAGGAATGGTCCCAAGTCATGGGGAGCAGCATGTTAATGCGGGTCCATGACAAATAAGTGATTAAGAGATCTCGTTAGCCACTTCATTGTGGTGAGATGTGTTTAATCAGTATCCGGAACCAATTACTCTAGTTGGAAGACGATATATGATATGTTCTGTTGGATATACCACTATTATGTTCTGATATAAGAATGATTTTGATATGATTTGTGCTATGCTTATGCAATGTTTGGAATTCGTTCGCTAATCTCTTTACTTTAATGCTATTCATTGGGTTTTAACTTACTGTTTGTGTATATATATGTATAAGTGAGCGACATGAAGTACAAGCCCAGAAAGAACCCTCTAGCTGAGCCACTGCTTAAAGCTTTGGAGTTATGTTTTGTTGCCTTCGAGTTGAGGCTAGAACTAGAAGACTGTTGTCAAGTTTTTGATCATGATGTTAATATTTTGATATACGTATATATGAAGATGAATGTTTTGTACCTGTTGAGATGTATGTATTACTCAATGAGTAAATTAACGTAATTATGTGTTTGTTCATATAGTTATCACAACTCAATGGACAATTTGGTTTATAATACAAGCTTCCGCTAGCCCTAATTATTTTGATTTGTATATGAAGGCCTTTGATAATTACGGATTATTGGCCGGTCACTTCACCGACCCTTATGAGGCGGGGTTTGGGTCATGACAATCCCCCTTTACCCGAATGGGTTTCTGACCTGTAAGAAGTCATTTGCTACCCATTTGAGGGGCATATAGGGCCTGGGAGAGGAATTTGGGAGATGAATCATTTTTGTTTTTATAAATAGATTTGAAATTTGCTTTTTTATGATTTTTTGTTAGTCAATTTTGAAGGAAAAAAAAATCTGAAAGGACAAAAAGGAAAAAAGAAAAAAATAATTCAGCTTGTTTGGTTCTAATTTTCAAAAAATAATTTTCAGAAAATTTTACATCTTTATTTTTCATATTTTAATGTTTTCAATGATTTTTTTAATATTTTAAGTATTTTTTAAAAAAATTTTTAGACACACGTAACATAAATACACTTAAAAAATATAATATTTGTGAATTTTTTTTTTAAAAATACACTAAATACCAAAAAATATAAAAAAAAATAAAATAAAAATTTAGTACATATGACTTATTTTTGTGCATTTATTAATTTTTAAAAATATTTTCTCACAAATATTCTATTATTTAGATATATCTAAGTAAGATGAATTAAAAAAGTAAAAAAATTGTTTAAAATTTAAAAAACATTCACAAAAAATACAAAAACAAGAAAAATAAAAAACCCAATTTTTAGAAAATTAAATTTAAAAAACTGAAATCAAATATACTTGATTTTTTAGCTTATTTTTGTTTTTTATTCTTTTTTTGTGGAATTTTTAATTTTTTAAAAACTTTTAAAGTTTGTCAAGACGGATACAAAAAAAAAAAAAAAAAAGTTTCTTTTTATGTTTTCCCAAATCGTAAGTATTAACAACGGCATAAAGTTAACATCACTCCTACATTATCTCTCATACGTAACATAAATATGAACCTTACCGTGTAAATCCGCTCGTTTGGGAGAGCTGTGAAAAAGTGATTATAGATTATAACAGATTATGATTTATACTTATGAACATAAATTGTTAATTTGTTTGGTGCAACTATGAGATTATAAATTTAAGCAGCAGAGTAGTGTTTGGTTAATAAGCTGTAAAATAGCTTTTTAATGTATAATTGTCTTTTCTGTCCTTATATGATATAAAAATGATTATTTTGTCATTTTTTTTCAGTTTTAATTTAAAAAAATATATTTCATTAATAAAAGTTAATATAATTAGTATCAATTAATATAAAAATTGAAGCATTTGCTAAAAATGTAATGGAAGTATTATTATCACAATTATTTTCCATTATAAATTAATTAGTATCAATTAATTGCTTAATTAGTATCAATTAATACTAAAATTATTAATTAGTATCAATTAATGACTTAATTAGTCTCAATTAATATTAAAATTATTAATTAGTATAAATTAATATTAATATTTAATTTTTATTAGTATCAATTAATATTAATAATCAACAATTGTTATTAATTAATATCAATTAATAATTAATTCATTACAAAAGTATAAAATATTAATTTATTAATAATTAATAGCAATTAATATTGATTTTTTTAGTTTATATTGATTTTTTTCTTTTTCTTCAGAAATATACAATTTTTTTGTTTTTTAATTAATATAAAGCTATACAATATGAATTTATTAATAATTAACACCAATTAATATTTAATTTTCAATTAATATTGATTTTTTTCTTTTTCTTCAGAAATATACAATTTTTTATTTTTTAATTAATATTAATATTTGGGTATTGACGAGGGCATTTAGGTAATTTTAGCTCTTCACACCAGTTGCACGCTTAAGTAAAAAATTTAAGTACTCTCTAACTAGCTTTTGAGATAAGCTAAGAAATAGCTTGATTTACGTTAAGCTGGTTAACTTAAGCTGCACCAAACACAATGTTTTAACTTAAATTAAGTTAAAAGCTGAAATAAGCAGTTTATAAGCTCTACCAAACAGCCCTATAGTTACTCATATTTAATTAATGGAATTATAGATGACCACCATCACTTATAGGAGATGGGTCACTGCTACTGTTGAGCCTCAATTTAAGGTGTATTATGGGTTTATTTTTATGATTCGAACGGTTCATTTTGTAAAATTTGTTGAGTACTTCATGTCTACCTAAAATTATATTAATCGGATATCAATAACTATATGATCGAATTGCATATTTTTTATGTTATTTCTCAAAAGAAAAACTTGTTATATATATATTTTTAGTTATCGATCATATAGTCATTGACATCTGATTAATGTAGTTTTTAGTAGGCATGAAGTACGCAACAAATCTTACAAATTGAACGGTTCGAATAATAAAAATAAGCCCATAATACATTTTAAATTGAGATACAATAATTACTATTGTACTTTTAACACAGCAATAACCTCATTTCCTCCCTTATATGCTAAAAAATAGAAATAATATGGATGTTTGGGAAGTGTATTTTTATGTAGATTTTTTTAGTTGTAGGATATTATTAGAGAAATTTTTTTTTGTGTTTGGGAAGATAATTAAGTTTTTTTGTGATTGGATGTGATATTTGTGAGAGAAAAAGTGAAATAATTATGAAATTTATTTTTTGATTTTGTAAAACTTTTATCTTGTAGTGAAAAATTTCAAAAAAATTCCCAAACCCACGTTCCCAAACACCACCAATAGGTCTATATAGGCCTAGGGCCTAAACTCTCAAGATCTTGACAAATTCGCCTATTTTACTTTGCCCCTCTGGTCTCTTTCATTTTATCTCATTCTCCTTTTACTTCCATCCAACTACTATTTTTTATTTGCTTTTTAGAATTTTTTTTTAATTTTTTTTTCTAAATCACTAAAAATGAATTTGATAAAAAAAGAAAAGAATAAGAAGTACTTATCATTCTTATATAATTTTATCTTTTAAGTAATTTTTTAAAAATTTAAAAATATCTTTTTGATATTTATTTTTATCAAGTTAATTTTTATTTTTTTAAATAAAATTTAAAAATAATTTTCAAAAAATAAAACCAGATATGCCTTTATTTTTCTTTCTTCATATCATAGCATGTGATACCATTACTCAGATTGCACGTGCAAACTCTCTATTTTTTATTTAAATTAATTATTAAAAATAATTCCAGAAAAATGAAAGTTATGTTATTGAGTTATCACAACACAATTTAATTATTAAAATTAATTCAAGGATCTAGACACACACACACGCGCACACACAAAAAAAGGTTAAACACAATTTTGCAACCAAAGACACAAGTATTTACAAATTACAACACTTTACATCTCCGTCGTATTTGCAAATTACAACACTTTGCATCTCCGTATCAACTGCAAAACAAATCGGGTTTAGAAGAAGAAAACCAAATTCAATTGGTCGTCATCTTCAATCTCACCCTTTTCTAACCCAGAAACTAAAATTACTATTAAACAAATCATCTATCTAATCCATGAGAACCCAGAGAAAAACTTGAAACAGAGGCACCCAGAAATGTCAAGAACCTCTGTTCCACACGTATCAACTATACAACAAGAAGCAAGCTCAAAATTCACGGAATTGGGAGCAGATCACCCATCAGAATGGTCATCAGAGTTGTACCCACTTGGTGTCTCATGTGGGGTTGTGGTGGTTGAGCTCAGAGGCCCTCCTCCTCCATCTTCTCTTCTTCTTCTTCTTACGAGCTCGCCGGCCTTTGCAGCGGTGGACAGCGCAGATTTGGCGATTATGCCGAGAATCCTGAGCTTGATCTGTCCCCGCCGCCTTGGTGGAATGGTTAATTTTGGTTGGGACCTGGGATTGATTTCCATTTCTGAGAATTGGTTGTGAACAGTTAAGAGAGAGAGAGAGAGAGAGAGAGAGGTTGTTACCCTTTGGGTGTGGAGTGGAGTGAGGCGGGGCTGATAAAAGAAAGTGGGGGCTTTTGTAGAGGGAGATTGTGAAGGAGCCAAAACCTAGTTGCTTGGGTCCCAAGATTTGGCATTGAGGCCTGTTTGGCGCTGTGAATTAAAAAATCAATAAGCTGACTTTTTTTTGCAGTTCTCAAAAAGAGGCCTTAAACATAGTTTTGCAATCAATTAAACAAATTTTTTTAAAGTGTATTTTAAAAATGTAATTTTAATCATATATATATATATATATTTGACTTCGAAAAATAAGTTATCAAATCATCATAGTCTAGGTAAAATAAAAAGTTTATGAGTAAATTATAAATATACCTTTCGAAATTTGTTTCAAACTAGTTTATCACCCGTACTATGTACAGGATAATTATACATATTTATATTTGTCTTAATTTTTTTTAATATATAAATTATGTTTTTTAAGATTTTTTATAAAAATAATTTAACAATCATATCACTAACCATAGTGTACAGGAGAAATTAAAAATGCTACTGCAGTAACTATGCACGGGTTTTATCTATAATTATTTGTATGAGGGGATTTTAAATGCTAATTAGGAATTTTGACCAAATCAATAAATGCAGGCATGTGGATTGAAAAAAGTTAATAAATGCTGATCAGGAGATTTTGACTAAATCAATAAATGCTGATGGCTTTTTTTTTTTAAAATCAAAAATTTAGAAAATTAAGATTGAGAGATTGGAGCTCCCATAAGGCTTGGGGTTTAGAAACCCATTTTTCTTAATATATTTACAATTATCTATATATGTGAATTGCGATTTTTAAATGTCTTTTTTTTTTAATGTCTTCTTTTTTTCCTTTTTTATATTATATTAAAGTTTAATATTTTGATAATAATAATATGTGTTGGACTTTTCAAGGAATTAAATGTCTTCTTTTTTTTATTATATTATATTAAAGTTTAATATTTTGATAATAATCATATGTGTTGAACTTTTCAAGAAATTCTTTTTATGCTTGTTCTTAATACATTAAAGTGTTATTATGAGGGATAATAATCATACGTGTTGGGACTTTTCAAGGAATTCATGTGTTGGATTTCAAAGAATTTTTTTTATGAGTAATGCTAGAGACCCCAAATATTCTACCAAAAGTTTTACCAAATGTCTCACATGGGTGTGGGACCCACAAATGTGTTATTATGAGAGTGAGACTTGGAGGTTGGGAGAAGTTAATAAATGCTAAAGCTTTTTTTTTTAAATAAAAAAATCAAAAAATTTAGATTGGGAGATTGGAGCTCCCACAAGGTTTGAGGTTAAAAACCCCTTTTTACTTAATATATAGTATAGATACGAATCATGTTCTATAGTTTTGAAAATTATATCCTTATCTCTGAGGTTTTAATTTCATAACAAATGACTCATTTTATTAATAAATCGTCAAGTCAATTAATAATTTTTAATGATGTCAGAATTATATTTCAATTAATAATTCAGGTAATTTTATTATTGTATACGAGAATAATTAGGAATTTCAATTTTTTAGTTAATTCTATTAAATAAGAATTTTTAACAATAAGGTATTTGTAATTTTTAAAATCACAAGGGGATAATCCGAATTTTAAGCAAATTTCAGGAATATATTTGTAATTTATCCAAAATTTATTTAGTACCAGCTAAAAAATCAAATGCTACATCAATTTTTTTACTTACATAAAATTAATTTTTTTAAACAAATTTTCCAAATTAAAAAAATTCAAAAAATAAAAAAAAAACACAAAAAAAGCCAATCTCAAACCCAAGTAATTCTTTGATCATTGAAAATTACTAAGAGCACGTTTGAGCAGAAAAGACCTAGGGTTTTTTGGTTAAAATAGTCATAAAAAAATAAAATAAATTAAAAAATTAATAAGACAAAATATCACATTCAAATTAGAATCATTTTATTTTTTCTCTCGCAAAAGTTAAAAAATTTAAAAAGTCTATCTCAAACGAAATTTTTTAACCCCAAACTAAAATAGTAAAAAAATCAACACACATCCTAAATGAACCCTTAATGGTTTTGTTAACGTGTGTTAGGACACCAGTAAAGAAGATTTTGAAAAATGGTAAATTTTCTATTGTACATGTTTTTATGCAAAATTTATAAATTTTTAATATGTGCCTTAATTAATAGAATGCTTTTTATAAATTACATTATTTTGATTAATAACTCTAAAAATATAATTAGTATGCCATTGTGTTTGAGTTTTTAATATAAAAACAATATATATGGATAATTAGTATTTTTAAAATTTTATGATAACAAGGTGTTAATCATTTGCCAGTCAAAATTATGACTCGAGATTGTGGAATTGGAAGGACAATAATAATTAACAGCTACCCTTTAACGCATATGGCTAAGAGATGTTTTGGAAAAATAATAAAAAATTAATTTTTGACTTTTTTTTAAAATTTTTTGACTTTTTTAAAAGATGATTTAGAAGGATAGTTAAAATTTACTTTTAAATTTTTTGATTAATATTTATTAATAATATCACATCACAATAAAATAATTAAATTATCTTATCTAATTTAAAAAATTTATATTTTTATCCATATATAATCTTAAATAATATAAAAAATATAATTATAATTTTATATATAACTTTTTTAAACTTGACAAATGATTCTACAACTAAAAAAGTCACCTAACTTTTTTAACTGCAAACTTAACCTTCAACCCAACTTGCCAAAAGACCACTAAAACAACTAAGATTTTTATATTTTTTTATTAAATAACAAAATAATATTCAAAGCACTTTTTTTCTTTATAATCCACACCCACATCCACAGCCACACTAGGCGACAAGTTTGAAAATGAGTACCTTGAATTTGACATTTTTATATTTAGCTAAGAGAAATTATGGCGTAGCCCTCTACACTGTTTTCGTAAAGGCTGAGCAAATGATTCTTAATTTTTTTATTATTTTTTTATTTTTTATCGGTATGACTTATTTTTTTAATTTTTTACTTATTACAAAAATATATATATACACAAAAATAAAATAAAAATGTAATGTGATAAAAATAAATTAATAAGTTAAGTTACGTTTGACATTAACTACGGTAGTTAATTTTTTTGTATTACAATTTTTTTAGCCTCGTTTAGTTTTTATTTTTGGATTTTTTTGACTTTTGTGAGAGAAAAAATATAATAATTATGATTTAGATGCGATATTTTGTTTTATTGGCTTATATAACTTATTTTGTTTTTTCGTATTTTTTTAGCCCAAAAATATTTACCAAACGAGGACTTAATAAACAACTTATTTTTTGTCCTCACAAGAGGCCTAGTGACTTTTTAGTAGTTGTTTGGGATGTATTATATATGTGCACTTTTTAACTTTTTGGTTAAAAAAGTAGAGAAAAAAATTGTATGTTTGGAATAATTTTTTTGATTTTTTACAAAAAGATGTGTAGTAAAATCAAAATGATCATTTTACCTTTTCGACCTTTAATTTTTTGACTTCTTGGGTAGTTGAATTTAAAGGGCAAAATAATAATTTTGCCTTAGTGACTTCCCTTACAAGCTACCCTTGGATAGTATAGACTTTTAGATTTTTTTTTAACTTTTTTGACTTTTTGGCTTTTTTAGTTTATCCTAAACAAGGCCTTAATTTGTTAAGGGTTCGTTTGGAAAGTAGGTTGGTTTTTTTATTTTTTTGTTTTTTGGCTATTTTAACTTGAGACTAAAAAGCATCGTTTGGAAAGAATTTTTTTAACTTTTTTTGATTTTTTGTAAAAGAAAGAATATAATATGGGTTAAATGTGATGTTTGTTTTATTAGACCAAAAAACTTTTTTTTTTTTTTTTTTTTGGCTAAGATAATCCTAAACCCAACCCAATCCTTCTTCCCAAACATAAGCTAAATATATTTTTTTTTGCTCTTCAGCTCCTATTATATTAGAAAATTCTAAAAATTAAACCAAAAAAAAAATGGAATCAAAATTATTGAACCATCCCGACATATTCATTTATGTTGGAAAAGCGCTAATGACATTTTACATCACTTCAATACGAGATTTTTTATTTGAAGCGTTATTTGATAAGTGTTATATTATGATGGAGTGTTTTAGAAAAAAAGGGTTAAAAGTTAATTTTTTTGTTTTTTTTAATTTTTTTGTAAGGAAAGGAAGTGAGTTAAAAGTTAAGAAGTGGCTTTTAATCAATTTCTCAAAATAGGCTTATATTTTTTAGATTTTTATGGAAAAAAATATAAATTATGAGTTAAGTTTAAAGTGATATAATAGAGAGGTGATATGACCCAAATAAGATGATTATAACCCATATAAGATAATGCGCTAAACTAGTATGTGCTATTTTAGCACCTGCCAAACAAAGCTTAAGGGAGTGTTTGGCATAACCTATATAATTATATTTATTTGAATTACATTATTTCTATTTTTCTGTACACCTTATAACAACCTAAATAATACCTTTATTGAAAAATTATATAATAATTTATTAAGCTAAATTTGTTATCGTTGGTTAAATTACTACTCCAAAAACCATATTTCATTTTATGGTTGTATGTATTAAAGTGTAATTTAATTAGAGATCATTATGGGATGATAATGTAATTATATATATATATATATATGTATATATTCTGAGGCAAAGTGTAATTAGGAGGAAGGTTTGCAATTTACTGAACGAATTGCAAACACGTGGCATCATTTTTTTTTTTTTTTGATAATCAAGTATTCGGGCAAACACGTGGTATCATGTGGTATGCATTGTGGTGCCGTCTGGTATGCAATATATAGTGCCACGTGGTATGCAATGCGCTTAGGCAGGCAACTATGATTTTGAGCAAATTGATCTCTTATATATAGAGGATATATTATGTGGTATGCAATGTGCTTAGGCAGGCAACTATGATTTTGAGCAAATTGATCTCTTATATATAGAGGATATATTATGAAGGAATGGAGGGCAACAAAACGAAAGTGGAAGAGTGGAGTAAGGAAGTGTAGCGAGGGAAGAAGTTCTGGAGAGTAGACAGAAGGGAAAATTATGAATTAATATTGAGGTGAGATTTATTATATTTTGAGCTATTTTAACTTATTTTATGTAAATTATGTTTTATAAATAAGTTTTTAAAGTATATTATTTGTTAAATGAACTCTATTTGCTTAAAAAGGAAACTCATGGATATAACCGTTTATTAAATATATTTTTGAGTAATTATTTTATAAGTACCACCACAGAGGTCCTATGTATCGGAAGACTTAAATAATTATTGGCCATCTGATTTGTTACTTTGTGACCCTCTGTCTGTCATGGATCCACTGACCCACTAATTTCTAGTATAGAGCGAAGTGTTGTGAGGAGCTAAGTGTTATACTATTGTGGGACCACCTCTAGAGTTCATACGAGTCATCTCTTTAGTCTATACATCTGTTTTGTTATGTTCTGTTCTGTTATGTGGTTATGATTATTTTGCTTATATGATTTCTGTATTATATGTCAAATGATTTTCGTATTATATACTCTATATGTTTAGCCCAATAATTATCCATGGTGATTTTTATACCCATATGCTCTTAGTATAATATTTCTCACTCTGTCATGTACTTATAGTTGCTTATCACTTTTAGGTGACATGTCAGGATCAGTACGTGGGGTAGACATTGTCACACCCCGGATTTACACTGTCCGACTCATGTGGATAAACCACCCCACTATAAACAATAGGTAACAATTCTCATGCAAATGAATATAATATATAGTCACACAATACGTGTTTATTCGATTTCATACATTCTTAGATGCAACATCTAAGTCGAATAGATGTTCTATAACTAAAACATACACAGATGTTATAAATTAAATTGAATTCTTTGAGGCTTACATCGTAAACAAGGGTATAACTTTTACAAGAATGACACACGGCTAGTAAATAACATAGATGGCCCTTTGCCTACAAATAATAGAACCACCCTATACAATTTCGAACACAGCTTCACGTCACAATCTACATCCATACATGTACATCTGAAAAAATATTTCAGCCACGTAGAGTGAGCATAAAACCCAGTAAAGAATATTTCAAAAACTAAACATGTTCCATTAGTATAAATGATCATGATGCAATACATATATACAACATGCCCAAATACATTTTCAAATCCATTTGATTACTCAACAAGATATTTTCTTTCCAATTACCAAAACCTTACGTTTAATCAAAACGTTTTCCAAGTTCAAAACATCTATTTGATATAAAATTTCTTTCCAAAAACCAATTCATGTATCTCAATATTAACCAGCAAATATATTACTACATCAAATGCGAATACATCGCTAAAACCTTTTTCCAAAACATTCTTTCAAGTCAAAACGATAATAAATAAAATGGGTAAATCTACAGGGCTAGTGTTCATACGAGTGACTATACAAGTTACAAGGTTATTTTTATCAGTGCTAACCGGAAGGCTCGACACATACCGTGCGGGTTTAGGTCTTTCATTATGGATATATAGGCCAACTTAATTCTGCTTTAACACCCCATCATAGCTTTACCACTTTATTTACTATTTCCAATAATACAATACGCGTGATTCAAAATATTATTTTTTGAAAACAATGCAAATGTTCCAAAACATAAAACAAGAATTTCCAAAACCTTTTCCCAAGCATACGGTTTTAAATCCAAAAATCCATTACATGCTCCGTAATATGAATGATTTCAAGTTTGCCTAATGCACATGCAATTTCCATTACACGGCAATGCTATCCTCCACTGATAGCTAAAACTGTTATCTCTAATGCAATAATCAAAAGATATCAATATAGATATATTTTTCAAAAGAGTAATTAACAACCATTTTCTTTCCATCTCTTACAAAGTCAACTTTATTTATATATTTTTCCAACACAAGCCAAAACTCATATTTTTAGAACAAAACCTCATTTTCTTTCAAAATCACTTTTGAGTAAAGGAAAGCTATCATGTTAATATATCTCAACATTAATACAAAATCATCACTTGTTTCAAGAACTCATTTGAAAATCTCTCTTTTATATTTCGAATCTAAACCCCAAGTTCAATCCAAAACACCCAAATCCATAGATCCTTTGAAATAACAAGTCACAAGAATAAAAATCATACTAAATGATTACCAAATATACATAACAAAATACGCCATAAATATGTTACTGAACTCATATTGAGTTTAGGAAATAGACCCTACCTCTTAAAGCGAAGAGGAGAACTCGAAGAAAATCAAAGTCTAAGAAACGACAAAACTCTTAGATCAAAAGAAAGCCCTTGACGAGATCTACAATCTTTCTCAAAGGACCAAAGTGAAAAGATGCCTCTACGCGAGTAGATCTAGAGATTTAAGTGGAAAAATGTAAGTTTCTAAGAGAGAGAGAGAGAGAGAGAGATTCACGGTGAAAAGAAGAAAGAGATAGAGAAAAAGAAAAAGTGAATGAGAAAAGTGTATTTGGAGCCTTTATAGTGGTAGAATAATAGCCGTAAAGTCAAAGAAAAGAATAAATCAAACTACCAAAAGTAGAGTCCTAAAACTGAACCAAAAAATTTGGAAATTTACTTACAGGGGTTGACCCTTCAAACAGAGGTGTCGACTCTTCAAGAAGAAAAGCTGAGACACTAATGTGTGCATATGACAATAGTCGATCCTTGGAACCAGTGGTGTCGACCCTAAATTTCAGTATGCAACTCAAAACAAAACAGCAAGGGAAGAATCGACCCTTAGCGCCCCCGGTGTCGACCCTAAAAACCAACAAAGACACTAATGATAAGGCAGATAGGTGGTGTCGACCCTCAGGAAGGTTAGTGTCAACACCAGAACAGATTTTCTAAGTTCCCAAAGGACTTTTCAATGTAAACAAGCATGAACGAAGAATCCCAACAAGTTTAGATCGATTCGTACACCTCCAAACCAAGATACAACAACTTCAAAAACTCCCAAAATGAAAATAAAGGAATTAAATATACTCTCCAATAGTTTAAAAGACACAAGTGTTATAGGTACAAAGCACTTTATAGACATTGTTCAGCTCTGACAATTTGATTAGATAGAAGCTCCAATGTATATTTTTTTTTATGATTAAATTAAGTGTTGGGCACTCTTTTTATTTCACTCTGTTGCACTATTAATTTATTAGGATTTCAGTTATTATTTTGTCGCAACGCTGAACCTCTGGGTACTAGATTTGGGTCGTGAAACATCTTTATATAAAAAATCAAAAAATATATTTATTTAAATCATTCCAAATACCTCCTAAATATTGATAAGATATAGATTTAACATCACTCTTATATTGTCTTCCAAATACAACACAAATATGAATTTCACTGGGTAAACTAGAGATTCTCACAGATTGGATTAGGTCGAGCGACCTTTCATTCGTCATCCGTCTAAATTTAGGAGGCTTGAAAAAATTTAATCTACAACCGTTTACTTAATTAGCAGATACGAAATTAAACAGGTTGTGCAAGTTGGTGGTTTAGACTTTACAATTTTAAACTAATTTTCCATAATTCTCTTTATTGTTTTGAACTTTATTTGGTCTTAAAATTTTTATTCTTCATTTTTTAAAAATAAAAATAAGGCCCAACTTTCATATTTTATAAATAATTAATAAATAAAATATCATTTTTTTAACACACAAAGCATAATATTATTTTCCTAAGGGTGTTGGCGAATCAATTTCAGTTAGGTGGCCTCCCATTAGCCATCTATCTGAATTTAGACAAAATAAAAAAAAAATACATCTACATCTATCTATTCAGACCATGAAAATCGTCTATTTTATGACGGATTAATTTAATCCATTCAATTTTAATAGGTTGGATGGATATTTTCCCCCTCATGTAACCAAGTATGAGATTATACATTAACATCTAGGAATGGCAATTTGAATCCAGTCCGACGGGGACTCGGACCGCCCCACCTTAGTAAGCCAAGTTTTCTCCAAAAATTACCACCCATGGGGCTGGGGTTGGTATTGAAAAATGGATCCTTGACAGTTTTGGGACGGGGATGTTGATAGGTTCCCCTACCCTAGCCCCAGCTCGGTCCCGCCCTAAATCGTCCTCGAACCGTCCCCGAACCATCCCCGTATATATATATATATATATGTTTAGGGTTTTTAACCTCAACACTTGGACTTCTCTCTTTCTCACACTCTCTCTATAGACCCATCAGATTTGGGTCCCCTCTCGATCAATGAATCTTGGCTGTGGAATAAACAAAGGAAGAAAAGGTTAGAATTTATTTTTTATGGAATAAACTTGTTCTTTGATTTCAATAATCATACTTTTGTTTTGATTTAAGGTTTTGTGTTAGTTTGATTAAGGTCTTTGGGGAAAGCATATTTATTCTTTGTTTACCTAAACACATTAGCAATGAATGGATATTTTGCATTACAAGTGTTTGACAAAATGCTGCAATCAAACCAACACATACACACAAACATGAACACCTGCATTTATAGAACTGTGTTTCTATGCTATATACATACACACACAAACATAAACACAAACACACACATGGGCCTCTCTTTATTATCCTCACATTTTTTCACTTTCTAGTCTCTCAGTTTCGGAGCCTCTCTCTTCATTGTCACCTGCATTTTTATTTTTATTTTATTTTTCTGGGTCGAGGAATGTTCGGGGTCGAGAAAACCTGATCCCCGTTAGGGAGTAGGGCCGGGGATGGTGATAGGTTCCTCGTCGAGGATCAGGGCTGAAGATGGGAAAATTTTCACCATCGGGAATCGAGAACGGGAAGTGTAATCCCCGGCCCCCCCTCGACCCATTGCCATCCCTATTAACATCTCTTATATACTAAAAGGGATTGGGTTCTCTCCAGTTGGGAAACCCAACTGAAGGGTGCTGTTGGGCTTTTGTAGACCCACTACGGAAGCCGCATCGATAATCTGAACCATTGAATATGTCGAGTTCATTGATTATTTCATCTCTGTTGAAAATCACGTTAATCGGATATCGATAGCCATTTGATCAGATCACATTTGTGTTAACAATTTATTTTTAAAATTATATTTGTGATTAACGCAAATGTGATCTAATCAAGTGGCTATAGATATCCAATTAATGTGATGTTTTACAGGGATGAAGTACTCGACAAGTTTTACACATTGAACGGTCTGGATTATCAACATGGCCTCCATGGTGGGCCCATGGAGGCTCAACAGCTCTCTCTAATCTGATTTGGACTGGAGAGAAGCCTCTCCCATACTAAAAAATAAAAAGGGAATTACACTGACACTATGTCAATAAAAGTATTTACAAAAAATAAAAAATATTATAAATGTTAATAATTAATATTTTAAACTTATGTATTAATTTTTTATTTTTTTTCTAAAAACAAAAATAAAGTTTATATATAGACCTAAACTCTCAAGAGTCTTGACAAATTCACCTATTTTACTTTATCCTTCTAGCCTCTTTCTTTTATCTCATTATTATTATTATTATTATTATTATTATTATTATTATTATTATTATTATTACTTTCATCCAATTATTTTATTTTTGAATAAATTATACTGATATTTCTAGTGATTTGAAAAAAACATAGTAATTTTTTTTATAATTTTAATATAATTATATTGAACTCACTTGATATTTTAATTAATACAACACTTATTCAATCATTTGTTAGTTATATAGATGAAAAAAAAAATGATATTATCATTTCTTTTATATGAATATGTATAATTTACGTTGTTTATTTTTGTATTTTTACACCATTTGTATTAGTTTCAGTCAATTTAACTTTACTTAAATGGAGGCAATTAGAATTATGTCAAAATTATAGAACTTATTATATTTTATCCAAACTTTAAGAGAGGTAAATGTAATTTACCTTTTAATTTTCTTTCTTCATATAATATCATGCGATACCATTCCTTAGAGTATCAATATCAACATCAAATTAGTTATTTTTCTTTTCTAGTTAAAATAGCTGTTTGAGATAATCTAAATAAGAGTATTTTTTAACTTTTTATAAAAAAATGTGCAGAAAAATAGAGAGGTGATGTGACCTTAAAAAATAAAAAGATAAAGTGTGATAATATAGCACACCCACCTCTATCAAACTAGTTATCCAGTTAGACCATCTCCAACGCTTTATCAAACTTGGCATCAGATTTAAATTTTGGTGAAAAAGTGACTTTTTGGTGCTCCAACGGTTTCACCAAATCAATATCAAATCGAGAATTCACCAAAAGTTTCACCAAAATGAGAACAGGCTCCAAACTTCACCATTTCACTGTACGTTACCGTTAGGGGAGACGAACCGGTCGACCAGCCGGTTGACCAACCGGTGGACCAGTTCCCTTGCAAATATTTTGGTTCAAACAGGTCAAAAGGTTCAAAGAGGTAAAAAAAAAAAATACACTAACCGGTCGACCCCTGTTTTGATGACAACCATTGGAGCAGTCTGTATCAGATTGAGAAAATGGTCATTTTTTTACTCAGATTTGGTGAACCGTTGGAGATGCTCTTAACCATTTTAATTTTTATGATTTTAACTCAACAAATGTATTACACTAGTCAAATATTAAAAACCTACTACTTTTTATATATTGAAATTAATTGTATTGAGTATATAAAAAATAATTCTAAATTAAAATGAATAAAATAATATTTAAATAGTATAAAAAAAGTAATAGAGAATTTGTTAGATAATGTATTTAAAAAGATGTAAGATCAAAATAGAAAAAATAACTTTTAAATTAAAAAATAATAAAATTTTAACTGATTTGACATTGATGCCCTTTCGTTGTACGGGCATACTCTCTATTTGTTTATTTAAATTAATTATTAAAATTGATTCTAGAAAATTGGAAGTCAATAACTTCTTATTATTTTTAACACTTGTTTTCAACTCTTGTTTAAACGTGTGGGGTTGTGAAAGTTGTATCATACGCGTCAACTGAAGATACAACAATAAACATTAAAATGTAAACATTTTTGACAAGTTGTGTCTGGATTTATGATCTTGAAGACAAAGATTTGACCACCAATTACTTGATTTAAATTTAAATATAAATTTTAAAATTGAAATTGACATCTTCACCACGACAAATTTAAAATAAAACTGTACGCGTAACAAGATTCCTTTTTTTATTTATATTTTTTGTCTTATTAAGAAAAATATAAATTCTTACAATAAATATTTATTAATTTGTAGAATGTAAAACCATTTCACACAATAAACTAGCACAGTGCTGATGATTTTGAAAACATATATTTATCATGCATTAAAGTTACCAAAAAAAGGAATGAACTTTAAAAACAAAGAGTAAAAAAAGTTGATCCATAGACTTTCTATGATTAGTTGGCCCTCTTATTTATATTTATTATTTATGATCAACTTGAGTTGAGTAATGATCAAAATTATCTATTAATTTCTCAGTTGCTTTTGACTTAAAACATTTTTTCAAATGGAGTTTTTCCTTGGGTGATGATTCAAGTTTAAGCTTTTCCCTCCAAGTTAAATAGATTCTCTCTTGTTTCCTTTATAATATGCCCAGATTTTAGATTTTACAGAGGGAAAAGAAAAAATGAATGAAATATTTTGTATATGTGAGTTACTTCAAAGAAATAATATTGTTTGGTTGAGTTTAAAAAAAAAAATTGTAAATTAGTTTGACAAAAAAATAATAAATAAATGAATGAACTCAATAATGTCATATGATTTTTTCATTTTTGGGGCAAAAATAATTTAAAAAACTTGGAAATTATTCATTCGATATTTATTATTTTCAAATTTGTTTCTATTTCTGATGTTGCAGTTTTGTCGAATAAGAGATGGGTCGGACAAGATCCGGATGCTCCATGGGTTGGCCGAACTTCGTCTTCCCATCAGTACCTGCACCAAGTCCAGTCGGAAGGACCCCGAGGGTAGGGTTCCTTCTTGAGGACCCACCAATGGTTATGTTAGATGAATATCTAGCAAGAATAGAAGCTTGGAGAGGAAGTAGAGAGAGAGGGAGAGTTACTTGTATCTTTCATACCTTTTTTTGGACTCCTCGCTCCTCGTGCCCCTCTCTTGATTGCTTTTATGTCTATGTCTTTTCACCCTGTCTTATTGGCCGTAAGCCTACGGTTTATCTGTAACTAGCTATGGCAGTGTTGTCATGTCACAGAAATCACAAAAAGGAAAGAGGTGGCTTGTCTCTTCTTTTTGTCTGGCCACTGGACCTAAATTGGGTTAAGAACATTTGGATGGCCCATTGGACTACCTATTTGGGCTATACCCATCAATTTCCAATATGAGCTACATTCTTTTCTTTTCTTTTCTTTTTGTACTCAGTTCTATTGAGTTTCTCGATTATTGAATCAACTTTTTATTTTTATTTTTGCAGAAAAACACGATTGGGAATGAATGCAATGTTATATCTGCAGTTTAGTATTGTCACCACTCTCAATAGATTCTAACGTGGATAGGCTCATAAAGCCCATATCCCACTATGAACAACCCAAGCCTACCACTTAGGGCCCAATACATAATCCAACTGATAAGGCCCAGCACAGCTGGAAGTCAACATGACATAAAGGACCAATGATATTCAGATATGTGACAGGTAAAGGGCAAGCCACCTCAGCAGACAAAGATCTGCAAAGTTATTGCCACTGCACATCACTATTAATGCAGCCCCTCACAGCATTTATTACGACAACACCTCCCCGTCGGGACAACACGCCCTCACCCTGAACAAGGTAAGCTACAACATAGACTTTTGGCCAAGATGACAAGTTGGACGGGACAATGAAATGATTACCAAAGGATATAAACAGGCGTTGAAGACAAGAAGAAGGTTAAGTTTTTCTATCTCTCTAATCCATATCTCTACATTCCACTTCTCTCTCTCTAACTTGCTCGTCGGAGGGTTCGCTGGGGGACTCCCCGTTCCCCGTTGAACTCCTGTGCAGGTTCTCAGGTGGGCTTGGCCATTCAGATATCGGTTGGAGAAGCGTGGACCAGTCCGACCTATTCCCTCTGGAACCCGTTGTATCGTAACTGTATCATTAGTTGGCGCCGTCTGTGGGAACGCTTTGCTCTGCGCGCCAATTGTGCTCATTGTCGCTGGGGACCCTGTTCCAATAACCTTTTCCTGCTACCCATTAACGTGTATGGTCACGACAAGATCCATGGCTTCTCACCAAAATGCTGCCGACCATCAAGCGGACTCCCCCAACCCAAACAACCCACCACAGTATTTCATCGAGCTTACCAACAGCATCAACTGCATGGCCGAGCAAACCCAAGCCCTGATAAATGCTCTACTCCAAAGGGACCTTCCTATGCCTCCTCCACCACCTCTAGATATTCCGCCCAACCAAGAACGAGCCCTGAGCCATACTATCCCGTAGCCTTATCCACCCAACTTGGAAGGCCTGCAACCTCCTCCTCCTCATATAAATCCACCACCTCGACCCCCGCATCCATCGGTCCGGGCATCAACCCCCAAGGGGGAAGCTAGTAGCGTCCAACCCCCGCTCCCTTCCGGTGGTGATAACATCCCTCTCTGGGATGTAGAACTCCGAGCCATGAAGCTCCAACTCCAAGGGGTCATGCAGAACATCTAGCATAAACCCTCTACCACAGCAAACTCACAATTTGTTGCCTCCATCCGAGACAAACCCCTACCCCCCCAGTTCAAAATGCCCACCATCGACTCTTTTGACGGCACGACGGACCCAGTCGACCATCTAGAGACCTACAGAACCCTCATGATCCTCCATGCATTCCCTGATGAGATCATGTGTCGAGCTTTCCCCGTGACACTGAAGGGGTTAGCTCGGCTGTGGTTTAGCCAGTTACCAGCAGACACCGTCTCCACTTTCCAGCATCTCAGCGACTCCTACCTCAGTCATTTCATTGGAGCCCAGCGCCAGCGCTGTCCGGCAACCCAGCTCCTTAACATCTGCCAGACTGAGGGGGAGTCCCTGCGTAGTTTCGTTACCTGCTTCAACATCGAAGCCTTGCAGGTGGCGGAAAACGATGATAAGGTCATCCTTACGGCTTTCATGGCCGGTCTGCAGTCGTCTGACTTCCTGTTCTCCCTCTCTAAAAACCCCCCGACCTCCATGGCAGCCCTACTCTCCAAAGCCCAAAAATACATGAATACAGAGGATTCCCTAACCGCCCGGCAAGATCCAATAACCAAAAACCCGATCCCCAGAGAAAAAAGAAAGACTCAGAACCCATAAAACCTAGTATAATAGCCAAACACCACACTATACCGACCGACCCAGAGCTGACCGGTCCGCACCAGCCCGACCGACCGGTCAATTTGAGCGGTACACACCCCTTAACTCCCCCATGGAACAAGTCCTTAATCAGATCCAACGGGACTACCCCCTCAAATGGCCCCAACCTTCACGAACCCCTTCCAATTAGAAAGACCAGTCCAAATATTACCGTTTTCACCAGGACCATGGCCATAACACCGATGAGTGCGTTAACCTCAAAGATCAGGTCGAGACCTTAATACGTTAGGGACGTCTCAGCCGGTTCACGGACACCCGCCCTTAGCAGAGGCAAAGAACTGAGCCCCTTAGAAACAACCGCCGGCGTACCGCCCCGGCAGCCAGTCCAACCTAACCAAGGCCATGATCGCCCTCCACAGCAACCTTGGCCGCCAGACAATCCCCCCTCACCTGTTGGAGAAATCAGAGTCATTTCAGGTGGCCTTGCTTGTGGGGGATCATCTCGTTCGGCTCAGAGGGCAGAACTCAGAAAGATAAGGCAGGGCTCAGACAAAGCAGTTGCCACGGTCAACCGACCCTCCAAACAGCCCAAGCAGTGGACCGAGCCTATTGTAGACACCCCATTTTTGACCGCCCTTAAGACTTGGGCACCACTGATGTTTTGCTTGGCGGAGAAAGGTGTGTAGGGCAAATGTTCAGTTTCTTCGGCAAGGAGAGAGGAAAATCTTTCAAAACACTTTGTTTAGGGGTTTGGAGTTGAAGAAGAGAGGAAAGGAAAGGAGAAAACTAGTTTGGGAGAAGTTCGGCATGGATCTGGGTAGAAGCGAGTTGAGCAGCCCTCGCTGAATCGGGCTCATCTGTCTGTACACTTGGATTTAATCTATGAGGCCACCACCGTTGGAAATAAGACTTCCGGGGCTTCATTTTCATTCAAGAATCTCTTAAATCCGAGTCCGGAGGGCGGAAATATGATTGGTTGAAGTTGGGCATCATCCCAGTTGAGCCGAAACTGAGCATCCTTCACCAAAACAAGCATAAATTTTTGCACAGTTGGAATTTTGATGCAAGGCTGGTGCCATTGGAAAGCTTACTTCCGGGGCTTCAATTTGGACACAAGATTGACCTAAAAAGGAGTTCATATGAAGAAGTTATGCCCGTTTGAAATTAGATCTGCAGAGCAGATTTTTCCTGCCGACCGACCAAATATATGGCCGACCGGCCAGAAAGATGGCCGACCGGCCAGAACAGATGGCCGACCGGCCAAATAGATTGCCGACCGGAAGATTAAAGTAGCTGACCGACCTTTTTTGCTAGCCGATGACCTTCCGGAGTATTCTACAGATTGAATGGATGCCAACTGTGGCAGCTGGAATGCACAGACCCTGCTCCCCATGCACGTGCGTGGCTGTTTTGCACCCTTTGCACACCCTTTGAACCCCCTAACCTTCTAGAAGCTTGAACCCTTTGGCCAAGCTTCTCAACTGTTTTAGCTTCCTCTAGAAGCCTTGAACCCCTTTGACCCCTTTCCCTTTACTTAGCTTGTAAGTTAAGTGCTTCCCTTGCCTTATATAAGCACCATTCCTCTCCCTTTGTCTAGGTTGGATTTTTGGAACAAAAAACCAGAGATATATAGATATATCTGATATATACATACATATATCCCTTCATCTCTCACTATATCTCTCCCATTCAACCATCAAACACCCTTGTTCTTGGGCCATTTCTTCATCAACTCATAGCACAAGGCATCCTTACTCCATTGCAACAACTTGAGGCTGTTCTCTAGAGCTTAGGAGCACCTAAACTTGGTCCAAGAGGTGCTGGTTTGCTGGTCTTCAAGGGTGAGTCCTCCTCTTCCATTTTCTAGTCTTTTCTTGCTTCATATCTAAGCTATAGTTGCTTGCATTTTTGGGCTCTGACCCAAACTGTAAATCATCATATTTTGAGGTCCTCTTCATGTTTGATTGAGGACCTCTTACTGTTTGAGGGCAGTAGCTTGCACTTGCTTCATTACCCCTCTTTAATGCCATTATCTTGCATGTTATTCTTGGCCTATACGTGATCTGTTTTGGAGCATGATGTAAACTGTAAATAGGCTTATTTTAAGCCCCTCTTCAACATTGAAGAAGGGCTCAACACTGTTTGGGACCTCCATGCTATACTTGCCTTTATATTCCCTCTTTAGTCCCCATTTTTGCATGTTTTGGCAGCCTATTATGCTTCAGTTTTTGGCCTTTTTATAGTACTAAAAATAGTCTTATTTTGTCTCATTCTTCATGTTTCATTAAGGGTCTTTGGCCGTTTGTGGAATATTTTGTAGACTTTGTGTTATAGCCACTTTTGAGCCTCATTTTACATTGCATTTCTAGCATGTTTGTATACTGTTTTGGGGTTTTTACAGTTCTGTAAATATGCTTATTTTTGGCCCCTCTTCAATTTTGTTGAAGGGCTCTAACCTATTTGGAGTTAGCAGCTGTGAGTTGCTTCATAATCTCATGTTTAGGGCTATTTTTGCATGCCATTGTTGCCCTATCTTTGCTTGCTTTTTGGCCATGATTTGTACTGAAAAAATGCTTATTTTGAGGCTGCCTTACTTCTGTCTTTTCATTCCATGTATCAATCATGCATGCTTTGTATAGCTGTAAGCCATTTTATGTACCTAATGTTGCATTTCGGTTTAATTCCATGCATCGGGTGTGTTTTCGCCTCATTTCGGGGCTGTTTTTCCCCACATTTCAGTGCTGAAATTCCATTAGCATGTTTGCATATCATTTTCCATACCATTGCATTACGTATGCCATTGCCTCGATTTACGTGCCCGTGTGCACGCATTTCGAGGCACTTCATTTTCATCTTATGGCCACTGATGTGGGTGCGGCTGAGGTCCACTCACATTGGTGTAAGTCCATCTTGCATTGTGTATGCCATGTTTCAATACGTTGTGCATTTTATGTTGTTAGCATTGTGTGTGCCATGTAGTTATATTGCATGTTTGTATGTTTGCTTGCATGCTTAGGTCGCATGTGCATTGTTGTGCATTGCCTCGCCTCTTGACCAACCATGATTGAGGTTGGGTCCCTTGTATGTTTTGTGTGCATTGCATTTGACATTGAAATGCATACTTGACTCTTTGGCCATCATGCATCGAAATGCGTGATTGGTGGCCCGAGGGTCGAGGGCCATGTTCCCTTGAGTCCATTACATGATAGGGAGTGTGTCCATGCATACATGTGCCTGAAATCCTATGCCATATACTGTCTATTCTCTGTTGCTGTCAAAACTGTCTTCTGCAGGGAGCTTCTGCCGACCGGCATAATTTAGTGCCGACCGGCACTTTTTGAAATGTCGGTGACCCAATAAACAGCCGATGGAAGTTGTGAACTACCGGTGGGAATTTCCCCTAGCCGGTGGTGCTCTGCAGCATGCAAGGAACCTGTCCTGGAGTTTTGGCAATTTTCAGAGAGACAGGGCAGTATAAACAGAGGTGGCAGTGTTATGGTACGGGCTTTCCGGGCGAGACGGATCCGAGCATGCATCACTCACGCATCCCAAGGCAGGGCTGCGGCCACCTTCTTGCTGCATTTATTTTGTTAATTAATTAGAAAGTCTGTAATAATTTATTCGCTTATCATTTGGACTGTAATATTTATTTTGGTCCCTCCGAGTGAGGGCATATTTGTAATAAGTGTACGTACGTGTGATGTATGTCTTCCAACCCCACGTCTTTCTTCCCTTTTATTTATCTGCTTATGATGGTAGACTAGGGCATATTTAAATTAGCATACCTTATGCTATGCATGCGTGCATTCATACATTTGTCTTGCATGCACCAGGCTCGGTACATCATGCTAACTGCACTCGTATTTCAATTCCAAGTTGAGTACTTGTTAGTTGCAGCATTTCACATGCCATCTTTAGGATAGTCGAGCCTGTTTAGAGTGCATCTTTGCATGTGTTGCATTAGCCATTTTTAACATGAACTAGGATCATGCATATGATTACTGACTAGTTTCTGTTTTGGCTCGGAGTACTAGGTAAGCTTTTATGCTTTAGCATATCGCATGCGTGTGAGTGTTGCCATGACAGTATGATTACCATGAGGCTAGCTGCTTATGCGATATAACTGCTTGAATGCTTGTGGATGGAGGTTGAATTACCTAAATTGGAATAATGCATTAAAACTGTGAGTTTTAAGCCCACTAGATAGTGGCAAAATCATCTTTTCTAAAAGCCCACTTGAGGGTGGCAAAATCTGCATTTTAGCCTACTTGCAAGTAGCAAACCATTTTCAAAACAAACATGAAATGTTTTGTTCCAATTTGGGCGATTTGGTCTATACTTGTTTGCTGCGCGCACAACATAGTAATTCTAGGCTAACAACCGGATTAAGAACACATAACGTTTTCAAAATTGGATATCACGATTAGTAGAGGCCGGTCTTCAGACCGGGCGAGAGGGGGTGCTCATAGCTGACCTTCCCCGATCGTACCCAAGTTCCCGAGCCGAGGCAACTTTGGTGATGACGGACACGTGGCCTTCGGCACCGAGTCAGGGTTTCCTAAATTTCCCCATTTTAAAATATTTAGGTAGCGACTCTGTATCTGGCAAAGCAGTCCATGTTTGGCACTTCTTTTCAAAAAATCTGTTTCTCAAAACGATTTGCCGGATTTGGACTCTTTGGTTCAGATTAAGAACCGTGATACAAATCGAGTCCGAACTGTAGTAGCGAGGTCCCCCTCCGCGGGCGCGTCTACACCTATCACCTTCAAGGACGCCAACTGTACAGGCATCCGTTATCCTCATGATGACCCTCTCGTCATTTCTGCTCTCCTCTCCAACTACAAGGTTAGACAAGTTCTCATCAACAACGGTAGTTTTTCAGACATCATCTTTCTTAACTGCTTTCGCTAGCTCAAAATTGGAGAGGAAAGTCTGTCTCCTCTCCAAACTCCTTTGGTCAGTTTCACTGGCGACCGGGTAACCTCCATCGGCTCCATCGATCTCCCCATCACAATCGGCGAGTACCCACGGCAGACTACAAAGTTGCCCACCTTCTTTGTTGTCGACTGCTCATCCGCCTACAACATCATCCTTGGCCGCACCGCTCTAAATGCCTTTCAAGCCATCACATCAACTTATCACCTTGCCATTAAGTTTCCCAGCGATCTGGGGGTCAGGACTGTAAGGGGAGAACAGACCGTGGCCAGGGAATGCTATGTCGCCTCACTCAAAGAAATCAAGCTGAAAGAGACAATGATCATTGAGGGACTTGACGTCCGGGATGAGGATGAGCTGGTCAGAGGGGAACCTGTAGAGAAGCTTGTTGAGGTTCCCATCGACCCCACCAACCCGGCGAAAACCGCCAAAATCAGCAGCCAACTGTCCCCCCAAGCAAAGGCCGACCTTACTGCCTTCCTGATTTAACACAACGATGTATTCGTCTGGACCCACTCAGACATGCCGGGTATTGACCCCTCATTCATAACCCATCGCCTCAACATTGAACCGCATTTCCGACTTTACCGCCAGAAGCAGCGCATTTTCCATCCGGAGCTCAATACTCTCATTGCCGTAGAGGTCGACAAGCTCCTTGAGGCACAATTCATAAAAAACGTGGACTACCCTAGATGGTTGTCAAACGTGGTCCTGGTCCGCAAGAACAATGGTAAATGGCAATTCTGTGTCGACTACTCAGACCTCAACCGAGCTTGTCCCAAAAATAGTTATCCTCTTCCCTGCATAGATCTGCTGGTTGACGCCATGGCTGGTCACCAAATGCTCAGCTTCATAGATGCCTTCTCTGGATATAACCAAATTCTGATGCACCCATCTGATCGGGAACACACCTCCTTCATTACCGACCAAGGCACCTACCATTATCGTGTGATGCCATTTGGACTGAAAAATGCTGGGGCCACCTACCAACGGTTGGTTAACGCCGTTTTCCATCATCAGATCGGTCGAAACATGGAAGTATGTGTCGACGACATGCTAGTCAAGAGCAAACTCTCCACTAACCATCTGACCGACCTGCGAGAGACCTTCGCCACCCTACAGAAGTACCAAATAAAGCTCAACCCGGAGAAATGCGCCTTCGGCGTAGAATCTGGGAGGTTCTTGGGTTTCATGGTCAGTCAGCGGGGCATTGAAGCTAACCCTGAAAAGATCAAGGCCTTGATTGAAATGCAGTCACCCAGAACAGTTAAGGAAGTTCAGAGACTCACTGGCCGAGTTGCCGCCCTCAACTGCTTCATTTCCTGCGCAACGGATACGTGCCTCCCCTTCTTCAAAGTTCTTCAGCAAACTTTTGAATGGACGACCGAGTCCGAAGAGGCCTTTCAGCAGTTGAAGCAGTACATGGCCAACCCCCTACTCATTTCTCAGGCAATCACTGGTGAACCCCTCTTCCTCTACTTAGCCGTTTCAACCACCGCAGTCAGTGCAGCTCTTCTCAAGGGCCGGTCTACTACATCAGTCGGGCCCTCAGGGGCGCCGAGCGGAATTACCCACTGTTAGAAAAATTGTCCTTGGCCTTGGTCACCACCTCTAGATGACTCCGTCCTTACTTCCAAGCCCATTCTATAGTGGTCCTCACCGACCAACCTTTGAAGAAGGTAATGCAGCAACCAGAGCTCTCTGGCAGACTCATGTAATGGTCGGTGGAACTCAGCCAGTTTGACATCTCCTACCGACCCCGAACAACAATTAAGGGGCAGGCTATCGTGGATTTCATCCTGGAGTTCACTAATCCTACCCCAACCACGGCCCTTCCACCCCCACCAACGCCTATCGAGCCAGAAGACCCTCATTCTTGGACTCTTAACGTCGACGGATCATCCCGCAGAGAAGGCAGCGGGGCTGGTCTCATCCTCACCGCCCCTAAGGGTGGTTATTTCAAATGTGCTCTCCGTTTCTTGTTCGATGCCAGTAACAATGAGGCCGAATATGAGGCATTGATAGCAGGTCTTCGCCTAGCCAGGGACATTGGTGTCAGCCACATCCGGGTGTTCAGCGACTCCCAGCTCATTGTCGGACAAATTACGGAGGAATTCGATACAAAGGAGGACACAATGCGGGCTTACAGAGATATTGCACTTTCCCTTATTCGCCTCTTCAATACTTTCCACATCCAGCACATCTCTCGGGCGGAAAACTCTAAGGCAGACGAGATGGCTCAGTTGGCTTCTGCAGACCAGTCCGACCTCAGCCGTGGTGTCCGTCTCGAGTACTTAGCCCACCCTGCTATTTCTCCCGACCAGCAAGAAGTACAGTTCCTCCAGAATGAGCCCATCCCTTGGGCGTCGGACATTTTTCTATTTTTGACAATGGGGGAACTTCCAGATGACCAACAGTAAGCCGCCAAAGTTAAGGCCCGGTCGTCCAATTACATCCTCGTCGGTGGTGTCTTGTACAAACGTGGCTTTTCACGCCCGTATCTGCGATGCCTCAATCCGGCTCAAGCAACCTATGTGATGGGAGAAATCCATGAGGGTATCTGCGGTAATCATTCAGGCGGCAAGTCACTAGCTCACAAAATACTTCGCACTGGTTATTTCTGGCCCACTCTCAACCAAGATGCGACTGACTTCGTACTCAAATGTGATAAGTGTCAACGCTTTGCCAACATCTCCCATGCTTCTCCTACAAAGCTGATCACACTTTGCAATCTCTATCCATTCGCCAAATGGGGGATCGACTTAGTTGGACCACTTCCCACCGGCCGAGGCCAGACCAAGTTCGCGATTGTCGCCATTGATTACTTCACCAAGTGGGTAGAAGCAGAACCCCTTGCCGCCATTACCGAATGGAACACAACTAAATTCATCTGGCAGTCGATCGTATGCAGGTTTGGCATCCCTCAAGCCATCGTCTCCGACAACGGCAAACAATTCGACAACGCCAAGTACAGGAAGTTCTGTGCAGACCTTCATATCCAACCCTGTTTCTCCTCCCCAGGTCATCCCCAAGCCAATGGCCAAGTCGAGGTTACCAACCGTTCTCTTTTGAAGATCATCAAAACTAAGCTAGAAGCTGCTAAAGGACTTTGGGCTGAGGAATTACCAAATGTACTCTGGGCTTACCGTACTACCGCTCGGACTCCCACTGGGGAGACCCCCTTTCACTTAACATACGGCGCTGAGGCGGTCATCCCAGTGAAAGTCGGTTTGCCTACCCCAAGGGTTTTACATCCGAATCCAGAACTAGCCGAAGAGCTCCGTCGGGCTAACCTTGACCTAATCGAAGAGCTCAGAGAAACCACTACTGTCAGACTGGTCTCCTACCAACAGAAAATGAGAACACACTACAACCACAGAGTCCGACCAAGGGAGTTTGTCGTAGGGGACCTTGTTTTGTGAGAAGTAACTCTTGCCACCAAAAATCCGACTGAAGGCAAACTGGCAGCCAAATGGGAGGGACCTTACGTTGTGAAAGCTAGACCACGATCGGGCACTTACCGACTTCAGGACATGGAAGGTCGAGACCTCCCCCACCCTTGGAATGCTGAACATTTGAAGCGCTATTTTCAATAAAAGTTGTATTTTGTATCGTCCAAAATGTTGTATTTTCTTTTGGACAATCTATGTTCTCATTTTCTCCTCATATAGTGTAAATTTGTGACCCCACGGGCTACACTTTTTATAACAGCAAGCTTATCTCTCAACTATCTG
This sequence comes from Camellia sinensis, assembly GCF_055761805.1. Lineage (NCBI taxonomy): Eukaryota > Viridiplantae > Streptophyta > Magnoliopsida > Ericales > Theaceae > Camellia > Camellia sinensis. The sequence continues at coordinate 73,004,311 of NC_138974.1, forward strand.
TGGTATTCCAATAACGCTTTGATTGCAGCCTCAGCCAGACTGAGCATGAAGAGCTCGGCCAGACCGAGTCACAAAAAGCCTCAGCCAGACTGAGCACAAAAAGCCTCAGCCAGACTGAGCATGAAGAGCTCGTCCAGACCAAGTCACCTAAAGCCTCAGCCAGACTGAGCACAAAAAGCCTTAGCTAGACTGAGCATGAAGAGCTTGGCCAGACCGAGTCACTTAAAGCCCCAGCCAGGTCGAAGCCACCATTGCGACTTCATGATCATAAGCACAGTGGCTATATTTTCTCTCACTCACTCTGCGTTGAATTTTCTTACAGGTTAAAATTCACTCTGCATTGAGTTCTTCTCACACTCACTCTGCATTGAATTTTTCTTACAAGTTAAAATTCACTTTGCATTGAGTTCTTCTCACACTCACTCTGCATTAAATTTTTCTTACAAGTTAAAATTCACTCCGCATTGAGTTTTTCTCACACTCACTCTGCGTTGAATTTTTCTTACAAGTTTAAATTCACTCTGCATTGAGTTTTTCTCACACTCACTCTGTGTTGAATTTTTCTTACAAGTTAAAATTCATTGTGCATTAAGTTCTTCTCACACTCACTCTGCATTGAATTTTTCTTACAAGTTAAAATTCACTGTGCATTGAGTTCTTCTTACACTCACTCTGCATTGAATTTTTCTTACAAGTTAAAATTCACTTTGCATTGAGTTTTTCTCACTTTCACTCTGCGTTGAATTTTTCTTACAAGTTAAAATTCACTCTGCATTGAGTTTTTCTTACACTCACTCTGCGTTGAATTTTTCTTACAAGTTAAAATTCACTCTGCATTGAGTTTTTCTCACACTCACTCTGCGTTGAATTTTTCTTACAAGTTAAAATTCACTTTACATTGAGTTTTCCTTACAGTTTACACTTTACAATAATTTATACATAAGCCATATACAAGTCGCCATTCTCATTCATTTCAGATGCACAAGCAAAAATAATGGACTGAAAACACAACTTCAATTTTATTCACAAACTTATACATAAGTTCATTACAGCAATTCAAAAAAAAAAAAAAACAAAACAAAAACAAAACAAAACCAACACAAAACAAAACATAACCAAAACTCTTAAGTACATATTTTTTCACTCCATTCACTCCTCTTCTTCACTCGAGGCGAGATCTCCTTCCTCAATCCCCTCATCTAGGGGGGTTTGGGCTACGTCGTCCTCATCGATTCTAACACCACTGAAGTCTAAGTCTAGGAATAGCTCTTCTGCTTTACGCTTGAACATCTTCCACCCATTGTCCCAGAACTCAGCCATCTCGTGTTTGTAGAAGTTCGACCGCTTGAAGCTCTTAGTAACTTCTGCTTCAGTCCTGCCCCCAGCGGTCGCCCCCGATGTGCCCGCCCCCCCAGCCACCTCCCTCGCCAAGTTGTTGGCGACCACAGCATCGATTGCCATCTGAAATTCAGCAGACCCCTTGAATTGCTCTATTCCTGCGACACATAGATTGGGGTATGCTGCCCTTTCAGAGGCTGCCCTGATTCTTTCTTCCTCTAACTCTTTCTGCAACCTCGCCTTCTCCTCCATTGCTTTTGCCCGTTCATCTTCCAGCTCCTTCTGCAGCCCAGCAATCTTTAGGTCTGCTTCATCCTTCTCTTTGATCTGCTGGGCACGCAGATCTTCATTACTGGTCATAGCCTCCTCAAACTACTTGATGGCGACTGTGCGGCTCTTTTCAGCATTTTCCATCATTTTCTGCTCGCCAGCCAGCTGGAACTCGAGCGACACTACGTTACGACGCTCGTCCTCTAACTCCAACTGGGCCGCGAGCAGCTCAGCACCCACTCGAGTAGCAATATTACGCTGCACAATCGCCAACACTTCCATTTTCTTCGCCTTCTAAGCCTTCTCCACCCCCCTAGTGCAGGCGCTTCACGCAGCTTTCTTCTAGCCTGCACTCTCTCTCTTGAAACTTGCAAGTTGAACCTTCATTTCCTCCAACTTAGCCTTCGCAGCCGTCGCCTTTCTCAGCAAAGCCCCTGCTAGGGTGGTTGCCTCCATCTGGGCAAAGCACAACTGTAACAACCCTCGTCACTGTTTACCGAATAATCACTGATTATCGTTAAACTGAAACTGATTATGACTGATAAGTGAACTGAATAAACTAATGAACTGACTGACTGAAATTGAAACTGAATTGACTGAGTATATCTGATCAATTGTATGTCTATCTGTTTGATTGTTTGATTATCTGTTTGTGTTTATTTTCAAATTTGTGAATTGAAGGCCTTATCGGCGGCCGAATCTGAAATTGATTAATGTTCTGTGATCGTTAGAATTAATGTGAATTTATGGCATATTTACCTGAAAACTGATTAGGTATGATTAAATTAGATTAAAATGAGCTAAATTGCATAGTTGGCCTTATTTACCATTTTGCCACATGAGTGGCCCACACCATGATCAACATTTGAGCCTTAGTATACACCTAGGCACACTTTTGCTCAGCTCATTCCTTGCCTTTTCCGACTAGAGAGAGAGAGATAAGGGAGAGAGTTGATTTCAACTTGTTTCATTGTGAATTGGCTTGAATCTTGGTAGAATTGAAGGTTGATAGCAACATTGACCTATAATCCAAGACCTAAGGTAGATCATTGACCTTCTTTATTGTGCATTTGAACTTATTCTTGCTTAATTCTTGGGTCTTTAGTGATTTAAGGCATGAATTGGTTCAATAGTGTTGAACTGGAGCTCATTCCATACATGCATGTTTGAATTGTTGAATTTTAAGTTGTTTTCATGGAGAATTGTCACATGCATGCTCAAGGTTATGTTAAGTCCATGTTTCCATCATGTTTTTGTAGGAATTAGCTCATTTGAGCTTGTTTTAAAGCTTTGAATTGGTTAGATTCATGCATGTTCGCATGTTCTTCATATTCATGAAAATTGGTTTCAAATTGAGGTTGTTTGAAACACCCTTGGGTTTTGATTTTACAAATTGAGCTTTGAATCATGTTAAAATATGAGTTTTGATGTGTTTTCTGGAAAAATTGGCCCAAGAGGATCGGAATTTATGGTTTAAAACTTGGTTTTGAGCTTGAGGTTCAAATCTGGAATTTCCAGAATTTGGACTCACGCTCGAGCGGGGTGACTGGCACTCGAGCGTGGAAATCGTGCTCCCAGCATTTTGTTCTGTTTTGAGTTTCGCTCGAGCGGAATAATTGACGCTCGAGCGAGACATTGTGTCTCATGCTCGAGCGGGTGTCGAGCGCCCAATCGAGCGTGATTTTCGTCTATCCAGCACTTTTGACTATTTTCCAGAACGCTCGAGCGGGTAAGTCTACGCTCGAGCGGAAACCTTTGTCTGTATGTCCGCTCGAGCGGTTTAACCTACGCTCGAGCGTGACCCCTGTTTTCTGAAAAGTCTGAAAATACTCTTTTTTAAGTGCATCTTTGCATCCTCATCCCATTCTAGGCATTCTTAGGCCTAGTTTAAGACATCTTATTAAGGATATAGATGTAGAACTACACCGAGACAAATTAGGGATTAAGTTATTATCTTTCCCAACTGTGTAGCTTAGTGTGTGTGTTCAATCTGTAAACTGTGTAGGGTTGGCGACTGAGGACGCGCTCTAGCCTTACCGTAGCCCAGAACTCTATAAGTAACAACTGTGTAAAGATATGTTCAAAATGATTATCTTCTGAACAATTGAACTGTATTGTTTTCTGAACTGATACTGTTAATTGAATGAATGTATGTCCTATATTCTGAACTGTATTGTGGCATCCTTAGCACCTACTGTTTACTGTTACTGTTACAGAGATCTCTGTCGGTTCCCTCGTTGGAACCATTACTGTTACTGACTGATGGCCATCACTTACTGCTCGGTCTTTTAAGACCTACTGTTTACTGTACTGTTATGCTAATGGATGTACCACATATGACTGCACTGACTGAATGACGGAAATACTGATTTAATGAACTGTTTTCATTACTGTAAGGACATTCATTCTTAACCCTTTTACGCATTGTGTTATTCACTGGGTTTTAGCTCACTGTTCATATATATATATGTAGGTGTACAGGCACCAGACCGCAGCTAGAAGCGCTGGGGTAAACTCCAATTTTATCAAGCCAACCTATGTGCCTCAATGCGAGGTTCCGAGCCTGTTAAGCTACGGCTTAGGGGTGTTTTAATTTCCCCGTCTGTCTCTGTATCTGTTTTGCATAACTGTATAGACTGTTACTGTACTGTTTAATAGGGATTAGGTCCCTGACTGAATGATTGTATATATGTACGTACTGTTTCGTCTGACTGTGTATATTTAAGTAAAAAGTCTTTTAACATTCAGACTCTCACAGCTCATTGGACTTTGTTTATTTACTGTATTGGCTTCCGCCAGCCCTTGTACTCTGTATTACTGTACTACTGTTAAGCAGGCCTTCGGTAATCTCGGATTACTGGCCGGTTACGGTGCTAAACCCATAGGGCGCGGGTTTGGGTCGTGACAACAACCCCCTTAGCAGCTCCGCCTTATTGAACCTGGCTACAGAACGCATGGCTTCTTCGTCCACCACCCCCAAAAGAAGATCCGCCGCTGTCTTGGTTGGGCCTTCTTCTCCCTCTAGTCGCTCAGAAACTGCTGGAGCATGGTAGATGGCATACTTTGGCCTCACCCCCCTCTCCTTGGGGCGTAAGACCCCCCTAGGGTTGTTCCTCTCCCCTTGCCTCAGGGCCAGTTGCCCCACATTTTACTTGAATTTCGGGAGCGACCTCCGCGACCTCCGAGGTGATCTCCACCATTACTAGGATGACCTCCATGACCTCCGAGGCGACCGCCACCCTTCCTGGGGTCTGCCCCACTCCCTCATCCTCTGCCTCCTTAGCCATGGGGGTCTCCTCTGCCGTCACCTCCCTCCTCCTCTTCAAGGCAAGCTCCTCCTCACCTTTCTCTTTTTCTTCTTCCCCACACCCTCCATCTCCATCTTCTTGTTGGCCCTCTGCTTCAAAGGATCAATTGGGGGCGGTCGTGGCTCTGTTTCACCCAAGTCTTTTTCCCCTAGCGATTTGGGGCGCGGTCAAATCCTCTCCCGCGCGATCGGCTTCGGCGACCAGTCTGCCTGCGACTCCTTGAATTTGCTGGCCTTGGCAAGAATGGACCTATCCTTCACCTCTTGTGCCTTCCTTCTCGCCTCTAATTCCGCCGGTTCCAAGTCCCCACCGGTCAGCTGAGGGCCCAACCTCGCAGCAAACAAGGCCGAAGGTTGAACGAGTTCGTCCCACCTGACTCCCTCCTTCTCCCTCCATGACTTCACCTTCTTTACTCACTCCTCTGTTGTTGCCCCCAGTTTTGGCTCCACAGTTTTGGTGGGCACTCTCCACACCGTGCACACCCCAACCCCTCCATTCGCGGAAACGTAGAACCACCGCGGCCTCCACCTCTTCATTGATGACGGCAAACCAGTCACCAGACCCCTCCCTGTCGGCGCCTGCAACGTCACCCACGTCTCTTGCTGTCCTGAGGCCTTATAACACGCGAAAAACTCATCCATCGTCATAGCCGCCCCTTCGTTTGCCTTCGGCCACGCGCTCGCACAGCCAGTATAATCTTCCACACGTTGGGCATTAGTTGGCTCGGCGCCACCTCCAACCGGTTCAGGACATCTACCACCACTTGCGGAAGCAGTAGCCTCAGTCCTCCCTTCAATGCTTCCTCGTAAAGAGCAAACTCCCCCGGCCGGGCGTCAGATGGCCTCTCCGTTGACGTCGGCAACAGTAGCTCTATTTCGGCAGGAATCTGGTATTTTTCGTGCATACCCTCCAATTCTGCCGTAGTCACCGTTGATTTGTCAGCCTTCGTATGCCAGTGATCTGGTTCTGCCTGGCTGATTAGCTTCGGAACCGCTATCATGGTGGAAGAATGAGATCGTACCGCCGGCTCCCCCATCCTCCCCACTTGCCTCTCCGTCCTGTACTGCTCCGCCAACTTTACCGCGTCGTCATCCCCAAGTGGATCAACCCTGACAGTTCCAGCTTCTTCTTGGGCCATTTTTGTGGTGTGTCTACGAATAACTTCGGATGCAGGCGTAAGAAAATTCAGAAAGTGCTGCAGGGGTGTATCGTTGGCAATGAAGGAGTTTACACTTGGAATGTTTTGATTTTTTGCAAAAAGGTAGGTAAAACGAATAATACCAAAAGCCCAAGGTTTCCCCTGTATTTCAAGGGTCGCAATTAATTTTCGCCAGTTTGAAAAATTTTTAACCTTCCGCCAAAACTGTCTTTTCAACACCCATTATGACCCATCGTTTCACTTCTGGCCGAATGCCTAACCTCCCCCCACCACGAGATGCTGCCACGTGTACAGCCACGATTTACTGCCCCCTTCCCCTACCCTGTCCTTTCCACTTCAAGTCATCACGTGACCCACCGCCTCTCGAGCCCCGCACCCCGCCACATCACCCTTCGCTGTCGGCTCTCCTCATGGTCGGTCCCTCCACTCGGCTACCCTTCGTAGTCGGCCCTTCTCATGGTCAGTCCCTCCACTCGGCTACCCTACGCGGTCGACCCTACTCATGGTCGGTCCCTCCACTCGACTACCCTTCGCTGTCGGCCCTCCTCATGGTCGGTCCCCCCACTCGTCTACTCTTCATGGTCGGCCCTCCTCACGGTCAGTCCCTCCACTCGGCCACTTTTGGTCGGCCGTTCCTTTCACTATTTATTCCCTTCGTTGGACTAAAGCTGCATTTGGGAATGAGGGACTACTAACGTGGATAGGCTCATAAAGCCCACAACCCACTATGAACAACCCAAGCCTACCACTTAGGGCCCAATGCATAACCCAACTGATAAGGCCCGGCACAGTTGGAAGTCAACATGACATGAAGGACCAATGATATTCAGACACGTGGCAGGTAAAGGGCAAGCCACCTCAGCAGACAAAGATCTGCAAAGTTATTGCCACTGCACATCACCATTAATGCAGCCCCTCACAGCATTTATTACGACAACATCTCTCCGTCGGGACAGCACGCCCTCACCCTGAACAAGGTAAGTTACAACATAGATTTTTGGCCAAGATGACAAGTCGGACGAGACAATGAAATGATTACCAAAGGATATAAGCAGACGTTGAAGACAAGAAGAATGTTAAGTTTTTTTATTTCTCTAATCCATATCTCTACACTCCACTTCTCTCTCTCTAACTTGCTCATCGGAGGGTTCGCTCGGGGACTCCCCATTCCCTGTTGAACTCCTGTGCAGGTTCTCAGGTGGGCTTGGCCATTCAGATATCGGTTGGAGAAGCGTGGACCAGTCCGACCCATTCCCTCTGGAACCCGTTGTATCGTAACTGTATCATTAGATTCCATAGCATTTGGGTATTTAGACCTTTCATGAAACTAAACTACAATCAATTCAAGGGAAATTTAATTCAAACTATTTTGTACTCTCTTGTTACTCAGGCATCTCTGTTCCCTTTCTTAGTGCAATTTAAGTCCATTTTTTACCCCAATTTAAAACCATTTTACAATATTTTCACAATTTTAAAACTATTCTTATAATATTCTCTCTCCCACACAACCCGCGTATTATTATACTAGCCACTTGACCCTACTTGATGGGTATGTTTAAAATATAAATTTTAATTTTGAACTAAAAATATATGTTTTATATTGTTTAAGGGATAAAAATGCTTTTTATTATGTCCATAGTCATAGGTTTAAATCCTGAAAGTGAGTGGGTCACTTTTAATAATAATATAAATAAATAATAGTATAAATATAGAAGATAGATAGATGATTATACCATGATGGAAAGGGAAATTACTATAACTGAACAAACACCATAGCTGAAAAGGTTGCTCATAATTTATCAATCCATAACTGATCCATTTCCAAAAAAATAATTTTTTTTTTTTTAATAAAGTGATGAATAAAACAGGGGAAATACGGTGAATTCAGTTAACAGACTGAACAATTTACAAAGAACTTTACGCAACACAACAGAACTCTATTGGGTATGTTGAAAATATTGTGTTCACTGCAACCTATATCCATAAACCCAGACAACTATGAACAGATTTGAAATTTTTTTTCTTGGAATCCAAACAGACATGGGAACTTTGCCTGGAAGCTGAGGCTGTAGAATAGTAGTAGCTCTGTTTCTTGGTTCTATCAACTACCAAGTTCCAAGTAGTCCAAATCTTCATTGAATTGTGAAGAGGTCATGAATCAGAATGACCTTCAGAGTTGTACCCAATTGGAGTTTCTTTTGGGGTTGTGAAGGATGAGCTAAGGCTCGACTTTGAATTTTTGCCTGTTTTTCTTCCGAGCTTGACGGCCATCAGCACAACAGAGGCTGCTGATTTGGCAGATTTGCTCATCATAATTTTTTTGATATTCCCTCTTCTTGGAGGTTGGGCTGTTTTTGGTTTGTTCTTGAGCTTTGAAGTGGTGGTTTCCATTTCTTTGAATTGGGTTTGAATGATTTTGGAGAAACAGAGCAAAAACAGAGGAAGGTTTTTTTTTTTTGGGGTGGGGTTGGGGGGAGGGAGAGGGGGAGGGAGAGTGTTGAGTGTTGATGAGAGTGGAAAGAGAGGAGCCCACCTTAAGTAGTGCTTTGAGGGGTACAAAGATACAAGCTATAGCTAACTTGGTCCCCAAGACTTCAAAGTTCAAAAGCACCTAGCTCTAGTCATGTAAGCAACAAAAAAAAAAAAAAAATCACAACTCTGGTGTAAAATCAGGAGTTGTGGGAGTACAAATTTGTTCACATGAGAAATTTGTTCAAATGGGAGTGCAAATTTGTTCACATGAGAGCACTACACTTTTCATTAATTGACTCCTTTTGGAGGTAAATGTGAGACCATCTCACTTATCAATTAATGAAAAAGTGTGTATTGTTCTCCTTATGTGTTGAGTGTGTTTGAGTGTTGACGAGAGTGAAAAGAGGGGAGCCCACCTTCAGTAGTGCTTGTTGGGTACAAAGATACAAGCTATGGCTAATTTGGTCCCCAAGGCTTCAAAGTTCAAAAGCACCTAGCTCAGGTCATGTAAACAAAATCACAACTCAGGTGTAAAATCAGGAGTTGTGGGAGTACAAATTTGTTCGCATTGGAGCATTACATTTTTCATTAATTGACTCTTTTTTAAGGTAAATGTGAGACCCTCTCACTTATCTATTAATGAAAAGTATGTATTGTTTACCTTATGTGAACAAATGTATACTCGGAGTGGTAATGATATTGCTTTAACATTACAAATTAATTTATGTTGAAATTATATTTTAGTGGGAACAATTTCAAATAATTATATTTTTTATAAAAATGTAAGTGAAACTATGTCCGTTGTAAGTGAAAACTACGAAAATGTAATTATTTTAAATTGTTCTCGTTAAAACACAATTTTTCGCCAAAATTATTAGAGAAATGCTACTTGTTAGTGATATGGTAGAGAACATCTTCTCCATGTGAAAATGATAAACTTGGCAATCATATTCTAATGATAGAAATTATATTTATTTTATTTTACTCACAGAATATCAAATAATAATGTTAATTGTGAGCTCTTCATGAGAGAAATACAAGGTTTTTTTTTTTAAAAAAAAAAAAAATTAGCAATTGATAAAGTGTATCATATTTGACACAAGATTCTGATAATACTATAATTTGACAATATCTTTGATAGACTGTTGGAGAATAATTTGTAAGAGGTTTAACCAAATTTTGACTTTGACAAAAATTAAGATAAGTATAGAGATTAATATTTAAGGGAAAGAATTGTGATGGACCGGTTCAAATTAGGAATGTGCATCATGTTAGAGTATGTGTGAAAGTAGAGTCTCACATTTATTAAAGAGTGAAAGAGATCTATCTAATATATATTACATAGGCTTTTAACTTAAGCTTGTAAGTGAGTATGAGTTACAAATAATGTAAGTTGAGCCCTATATTGCGTACATCGGCTTTAGAGTTTTTTCCCTAAGGATTAGGTTAGTCTTGTTGTAAACAATAATGTTCCGTAGTTCAAAACTTTTCCTCCCCGAATCCCCCTAATGCCCAAAACGACATCGTTTTTGGGCATTTTCCTTTTTCTTTTTTCTTTTTTTTTCTTCATTTTCCAGTCTGAAACGCAGAGAGAAAGAGGGAGAGGGAGAGAAAGAGAAGAGAGAAAGAGAAGAGAGGGGGAGAGGAGGAGAGAGGGAGAAAGAGAGAGGAGAGGGGGAGAGGAGGGCCCCTCCTGTGCCTCCGCCGCCGCCAATCATCGTAGCAGCTCCGATCGTCGCAGCAGCAGCTCGTCGCAGCCCTGCTGCAGCTCGTTGCAGCCCCGCCTCCGGCCCCGCCTCTGCCTCCAGCCCGATTGGCCCCCTCCAGTCCTTCTTCTTCTTCCTTCTCTTCTTCCTTCTTCTCTTCTTGGTTGATTCTGGGGATTCGGGGGCTCCAAATTCGAGCCCCCTAGCACGACTGTGTTGTAAATTCATTAGCTCCCCAATTCCCTAACACATTAACCTCATTCCAACCTATTTTTTTAAGGGTTTGGTTTGATATTTAAACTCAAAGGGCCAAACCAAAATAACATTTTAAATTCATTTATTAAATGGGCCAGGTTTGAGCCATAAGTTTATGTTAAGGGCTTGTGTTTAAATTTGGAATGTAAAGGCTAACTAAAGTTTTGGGCCTAGTAAACTACAAAATTATTCACTTTGTTTGGTTTACTCTTTTTTCTTTTTTTTTTTAAATTGAATTTTTTTCATCATTTTTTTTTATGTCTTTGGTAAACATTTTTCTTATTCTTTTTTTCTTTTAGTTTTTGAAAACTATTTTTTAATTAATTAATATTTTGTGTTTTGTCTTTAGTAAATTTATTTTCATTTTTTACCTTTTAGATTTGTCTAATCTAAATGGTCCTAAAAAAAATTTACATTAGGTGCATCTAAAATATAAAAAAAAAAAACAATTACGAAAACATGGAGAGGAAAAGAACACATGAAAAATAATTTTATGTTTTGCAATATTTGTTTATATTTTATATATGAATTTGTTGAACGAGTTTGGAATTGTAACATATTTTGTTTTTGAGATGAAACATTGAGACCATGTTTGTTTTTAGAGGTAGGGGTTTAGGATTTGACAATTAGGGGTTGTTTGGGGTGTCCTAAATAAGTGCACTTCTTATCTTTTTGGACTAAAAAATTGAGGTTGAAAATATGGATGTTTGGGTTAACTTTTTGACTTTTTATGGAAAAAAGTGTAATAAAAAATTGTAAAAATTGATTTATAGGGAAAAATTCGAATTGGGAGTTGTGCAGTCGTAATTGTTGACTTTTGGTGAATAATGTTAACTTTTTAACTTTTTGATTTTTTAACTTTTTTACAAGTTTCCAAACTTGGCCTTAGTGAGTTGGAAGGAGAGAGAGAGAGAGAGAGAGAGAGAGAGAGAGAGAGAGAGTGTGTTTTGAGTGTTGGTGAGAGTGAAAAGAGAGAAGCCCACCGTTGGTGCTTTGAGGGGCACAAAGATACAAGCTATAGCAAACTTGGTCCCCAAGACTCCAAAGTTCAAAAGCACCTAGCTAAAGTCATGTAAGCAAAAAAAATTACAACTCAGGTGTAAAATCAGGAGTTGTGGGAGTACAAATTTGTTCACATGAGAGTACAATTTTTTTCACATGAGAACATATTACACTTTTCGTTACTTGACTCTTTTTGAAGGTAAATGTGACACCATCTCACGTATCCATTAATGAAAAAGTGTGTATTGTTCACTTATGTGTTGAGTCTGTTTGAGTGTTGATGAGAGTGAAAAGAGAGGAGCCCACCTTAAGCAGTGCTTGTTGGATACAAAGATACAAGCTGTAGCTAATTTGGTTCCCAAGACTTCAAGGTTCAAAAGCACCTAGCTCAGGTGATGTAAACAAAATCACAACTCAGGCGTAAAATCAGGAGTTGTGAGAGTACAAATTTGTTCACATTGGAACATTACACTTTTTATTAATCGACTCTTTTTTAGGATAAATGTGAGACCATCTCACTTATTCATTAATGAAAAGTGTGTATTGTTCACCTTATGTGAATAAATTTATACTCGGAGTGGTGATGATACGGCTTTAACATTACAAATTAATTTATGTTGAAATTATATTTTAGTGGGAACAATTTCAAATATATATATATTTTATTATAAAAATGTAAGTGAAATTATGTCCGTTGTAAGTGAAAACTATGAAAATGTAATTATTTTTAATTGTTCTTGTTAAAACACAATTTTTTCCCAAAATTATTAGAGAAATGCAATTTTTCCCCCCAAATTTATTAGAGAAATGCTATTTGTTAGTAATATGGTAGAGAACATCTTCTCCTTGTGAAAATGATAAACTTGACAATCATACTCTAATGATAGAAATTATATTTATTTTATTTTACTCAAAAAATACCAAAATAATAATGTTAATTGTGAGCTCTTCATGAGAGAAATACAAGGTTTTTTTTTTCTTATTTAATTTTTTTTTAATTTAAAATTAGCAATTGATAAAGTGTATCATGTTTGACTAAAAAAAAAAAAAAAATGCATTCGAGGCAATTTCAAGCCTCATTTTGGAGGCCTCAATCACAGCCGTACTATAATTTGACAATATCTTTGATAGACTGTTGGAGAATAATTTGTAAGAGGTTTAACCAAATTTTGACTTTGACAAAAATTAAGATAAATATAGAGATTAATATTTAAGGGAAAGAATTGTGATGGACCCTTCAAATTAGGAATGTGCATCATGTTAGAGTTCGTATTTGTTAAAGAATGAAAGAGAAGTGCTTTTATATATATTATTTGAGAGGGTAATTTTTGGTAAAAATTGGGCCGAGCTATGAGATGGGCTTTGTGGCCCAAAGTGCCAAAAACTTGGTGAAAATGCCGCAATGTTACTTCGGCCCAGGAAAGACCGCAGTGTTACTCCGGCCCAGGAGAGGCAAGGCTACTCCGGCTTAAGGGGGATAAAGTTATTTCGGCACAGTGACTATAAAAGATACTTCGGTCCAAAAGCAACTTGGAGTTATACCGGTATTGGGGCTAGACCGGCTGAAAGTCGTTGGTTCGGTCTAAGACCGTACTATGGGTTCTACATAGAAAGCCGAGATAAGAAAGGGATGACACAAGGACCGAACTAAGGATGAGTTCGGTTTATTCAGTGGCACTACATAGCCAAGTTTATTTCGGTCATATGGTAGTTCGGCCAAAGTAAAAACCATCCCACTTGGTTTAAGCAGTGGGGGAGGGTGTAAAAGGATAAGCATTATCCTTAGGAGTATGAATCCTAGGAGGACTCTGCATGGAAAAATAAAAGTCCTACTAGGATTATGCCACTCGAAACCTATAAAAGCTCACAAGCATCACCTTGGAGGAGGTAATTGAACACAATTTTTCTGAGAACATAGAGCTTTGTCTATTTGTCAAGTTTTCTGACTTAGGCATCGGAGAGGTTTCCGGCACACACCCGCCGGCTAGCTCACGTTTGTGTTTTCAGGTGACAAAGCGACGTCGTACGGAGGAGCGTGGACTTGGTCAACAAAATTATACGAGGAGAATTATTTCTTCCCCGTACATTATTATAGGCTTTTAACTTAAGCTTGTAAGTGAGTGTGAATTATAAATAATATATGTTGAGTTCTGTGTTATGTACATAGACTTTAGAGTTTTTTTCCGAAGGATTAGGTTAGTCTTGTTATAAATTCATGGGCTCCCCAATTCCCTAACACATTAATTTCATTCCAACCTATTTTTTTTTAAGGGTTTGGTTTTGATATTTAAACTCAAAGGGCCAAACCAAAATAACATTTAAAATTCATTTATTAAATGGGTCAGGTTTGGGACATAAGTTTACGTTAAGGACTTAAGCTTAAATTTGGAAGGTAAAGGCTAACTAAAGTTTTGTGCCTAGTTGTGAAGAGCCCGCCATATATAATATTTTATATTTAGTCAATTAAGGAGATTTGGGGTGTTAATTAGTTGCTATCCAAATTTAATTTGGGATTTATGAGAATTGTGGAATTTGACTCGTATATGGTTCTATTAAAGACTTATTTTGGAATTAGAAATTAAGGGTCCAAATTACTTAAGGAAGTGAAGTTAAGAAGTTGAATTAATTTAATCTTAATTATAGACTCATTTGGGAGTTTAATTAAATATTCAATTCCGTTTAGTAAAATTGAGATTCAATTAATTAGATCCTAATTGGAGTTAATAAAGTTAATTAAGTTATGAAGATTGAGAATTGTGATTATTACGAATTAAATTTGTTTATGGGGTGTCTAATTTGAATATGTAATTTATTGATGGAAATTTGAAGTCTGATTAGAAATTGAAGACCTAAATGGTTTGAGAAATCAAAATTGATGATGATAATAAGTTTAATTTAATATTTGGAGCCCTTTTGGGAGTTGATTAAAAATCTGATTCAGAATGGTAAACAAATTAAATATTATTAATTGGGCCTTAATTGAAGCCAATTAGACTAATTAAATTATGTGAGATTGTGACTAGTTATGATTAATTAAATCAAGATCAAGATTAATTAAAATTAAGGGGTAATTAACTAAGCTAATGGACAATTAGTGATTAATCTAATCCTAATTATAAAATAAAATGGAGTGAAATTTTAAAGGTCCTAGAAAGATAGTGAAGAGAAGTAGTGGTTTTACTTAATTATTATTAATTCTTTAATTATTTATTATTAAAGACTTAAGTGTAGGTGTGTGGTATGTGTGTTCATTTTCTGCTGAACATTAGCACAGCCGAGAGAGAGAGAGGAAGGACAGCACGGGGAGAGAGAGGAAGGACAGCACGGGGAGAGAGAGAGAGAGAGCTTGCTTCTTTGTGCTAACGGGTTTTGAAGGAGATTCAAGAAAGGAAAATGAAGGATCATCAAGAATCTATCAAATTAAAGATTAAAAGTAAGGATTTCGATCTTGATTTTGTAGAGCTCATGGATTACACTTGAAATTAATGATGAGATTGAGTTCAATTTCATATGATTGGGAAGAAATTAGAAAACAAAGATGAAGAGATTAAGTTAGGTTCATGATTTGGAATGGGTTTGATGTTGTGATCTTGCATGAGATTAAGCCTCATTGTTACATGCATGAATAAATTCTACAAGTTTGATACATGCATCGTGGATTTTGAAGAATTTGGACTAATTCAATCTCATATTTTGAAGAGAAAAAAGAAAAAGTTTTAGAAAGATCTAACTTATGGAAATTTGGAATTAATCCTAAAGTGAGACAAAGTTTTGATTTCATTATGAAAATTATGAATTTGTTTGATCCATGCATGAAATTGAATTTAAAAGTTTTATTCAATTTAAATACACTTTGGAATCTATGATCATAAATTAAGTTTTGGCTATAGATTAAGTTAAGTTGAAGATGAAATAGAGAGTTAAGGAAGAAATCAACTAATTTTGCTAAAATTAAAGTTTAAGGTATGAAATTGATGTTTGATTGTTGGTTTGGCAAGGGCTCATTGGGCGTTTTTGGCTCAATGAGCCATAAAAGACAGAATAGGCTCATGAGCCACAACAGACAAAACATCTCATCCAACTCCATAATTATTACACTCTTCTCTCACAAAAAAATCAAAAAAGCCAAAAGCCCTTCCCAAACTAAGCTTTTGAGCCCAGGCTCATATAGTCAAAAAAGCCAAAAAGTCAAAAAGCCAACCCACTTCTCAAACGGAGGTTATAGAATCCTTGTGTTACACTTGAAATTAAAATTGAGTTTGAGATCAATTTCCTGTAATTGAAAAGAAATTAGCAAGAAGATGGTGAAATTAAATTAGATTCATGATTATGGAAATTAATTTAGAAATTAATTATTTTGAGTTTGATTTTAGAATATCATGCATGAATTGAGTCTAATTTCTACATGCTGGACAAATTCTACAAGTTTTAATATTCTAATTGTACATGCATCATGTATTTTTAGTAATTGATTTCATGTTTTGATGAAATAAGAATTAAGCTTTGGAAATTTATGAGTTTATAAACAATGACCTTAATCTATAAATTAAAGGAGTTTTGATGTAAATGATTTGAAATTGATCATATTTTCTTGATTATTTAAGAGTTTGTATGTTTTAGACAAGTCATGTATGAACCCAAGTTTTGAAATTATTTTGAAAGCTCAATTCAAGTTTTAGAATTTGTGAGTTTGGAATTGGGCTTGATATAAAGAACATAAATTGAGTTGAATTTGATGAATTTGAAGTTGTATGTATATGCATTTAAAGGATTGTCATGAGCTTGCATATTTGAGTACAAACATGCATGTTATAATGAATTGAAGGCTATTTGGCACATACAAGCATAATAATGTTGAATTTCATGAAGTTGATCATCAATTGTGCTATTTAAGTTGAAAATGAAACCTATAATTCACATACATGTATATTTCAAAATGATATGGAAATTAATTTGCATGAGTTTCGAAGTTATGAAGTGAGTTTGATATGATTCGAGTTTGTGAGATGGATTTATGTAAATTTCAGATTCGAATCCTATAAAATTGGCCCTTATATTCATGTTAAAAATTATATGGTGGAAATATGAGTCTTATGATATTAATTACATTGGTTGGAACCAAGTTTTGAAGCTCAAACATAATCTGGAAAAAACCTAGAATTTGACCTGTCCACTCAAGCGTGGAGAGTTTCGCTCGAGCGTACCCTGTTTTACTAGAATCCTCGCTCGAGCGTCAAAAGTCTCACTCGAGCATAATTTGCAAGCAACCAGTACTTTTACAGAACAAAGGGGTTCGCTCGAGCGCCCGAAGTTACGCTCGAGCGGAGGGCCCTGTTTCAGAAATTTTGAAAAGATGTTTTATGCTTCGTTTTCCGTTCTCTTTCATTTCAAAGCACTCTTAGGCATGCATTAAATATTGTAAATGAATTAAAAAACATGAAAGGAGCTTAAGAATGTTAAACAAGTTAAAGAACAGAATGAATTGTAATATGACCCAATGTGTTATGAATTATATAGGGTCAAACGCAGGGACGAATCAAGCACCAGAACACTGTGAGTAATAACTTAGTAAAGCTAAGTTCAAGATAAGATACTTTCTGTCTATGAAGTAAGATCTGTTCAATGAGATGTTATGTTTTATTCTATGAATGATTGTCTAACTATAACAAGCATTTATGACATTATGCTATGATTCAAGTATGTTACAAGTGACAATATGCTATGATTCAAATATGTTACAAGTTTCCAGTCCGGAGGTTCCTTATGGAACTGACAAGCTATCTATACTTGTCTGGAGGTTCCTAAGTGGAACTGACAAGTTTACAAGTTCCCAGTCCGGAGGTTTCTTATGGAACTGACAAGCTATCTATACCCGACTAGAGGTTCCTAAGTGGAACTGACAAGTTTACAAGTTCCCAGCCCGGAGGTTCCTTTATGGAATTGACAAGTTATCCTTACCCGACTGGAGGTTCCTTTATGGAACTGACAAGTATGACATTTGATGCTTTGTATATGATTTGTAGCGCTAACGGATGTACTATGTAAGACTAAGCATGAACTCTAATTTTTGTATGTGATTTGAATAAGAATATGAATATGAATCCATTTCTGACTGAAATCTGAATATGCATAAGACTCTGTGATGGACATCATTCATTAAAACTCTCTACTTTATTATTATTCACTAGGCTCCAACTCACTGTATTATTTATATATGTAGGTGATCAGCCGCGTGACTAGGCCTAGAGCTTCTGCCTGGACTCTGTTTTGTCAGCCAACCTATGTGCCTCCCGTGGAGGTTCCGGATGTGTCTAGTGGTTATGGCTAAGTACACAAAGTCTAAGTTTTGTTTTCTTGTTTGGTTAAACAAGTATTTGTTTATTTTGTAAATAGGGCTAAGTCCCTTCTGGTCTAATCTGTATATATATGATGACGTAAGAATGATGTGTATATATGTATATAAAAAGTTTCAAATTTTTCTGTCTCATGAAAGTCTGCACAGTTCAATGGATGTTGTATCTTTGTTATTTGCTTATGCTAGCCCCTATTATTATGTTATTATGTCTCCGAGGCCTTCGGTAATTCCAGGATAACTGGTCGGTTACAATGCTAAACCTATAGAGGTGGGTTTGGGTCGTGACACTAGTCAATTACAAAATTATTCACTTGTTTGGTTTGCTTCTTCTTCTTCTTTTTTTAATTGAATTTTTTTTCACCATTTTTTTTAGGTCTTTAGTAAACATTTTTCATATTCTATTTTTTTTTTTTAGTTTTTGAAAATTATTTTTTAATTAATTAATTTTTTGTGTTTTATCTTTATTAATTTTTTTTTTCATTTTTGACCTTTTAGACTTGTCTAATCTAAATGGTCTTAAAAAATATTTACATTAGGTGTACCTAAAATATATATATATATATATATAAATACAATTACTAAAACATGGAGAGGAAAAGAACACATGAAAAATAATTTTATGTTTTGCAATATTTGTTTATATTTTACACATGAATTTGTTGAACGGGTTTGGGATTGTAACATATTTTGATTTTGAGATGAAACATTGAGACCATGTTTGTTTGTAGAGGTAGGGGTTCGGGATTTGACTATTAGTGAGTTGGAAGTACTAAAATCATGTTTGTTTGCAAAGTGTAGATTGGGATTGGTAATCCCTTTACACTAGTATGGGCTTTGGAAGAGGAAATTAACAAACGTCTCTAAGGCCACATTTGTTTGACTCCACAGGATATATGTGATTAAGATTACAGTGAGATTGAGTGAATAAATTATTAGTGTGGTAATATTAGGTTAAAAATATAAGATAGAGAGTGTTTGTTTGTACATCACCGAATTAGTATTATAGATAGTAATAATATATAAAATTTATATTTTTTAATTTTTAGTATTTTTTAATATTATAATTTTTTTTTCCTAAAAAACTATAAATTTTGCTTAAAAATTATTTAAAATTCACTAATCCCTTTCCTTAATTTCTAATCCCAACCCTTCCATAGAATTGGTAGTCCTACCAATGGGGGAGATTACTACTCTAAAGGATAGCTAATCTCATTACTCATGTCCCTAACTAAACACCTTTTGACCCTGTTTGTTTGGAGAGTTAGAGGGGAGATTGAGATTGGTAGTGAGGTGGGGCCCACTAATATTGTGTTTGTTATGAGAGATGGGGAGGGGATTGATAATGAGTTCCGGATTATGATGGGCCTCCCCAAAGAAATTTGGATGGGCTTCCAAGACTTGGTATTAGAAAAATAGTCTGGCGGACTAGAAATTTTTTTATTTTATTTTATTTTATTTTGTACATGTTGGGAATTTTTTTTTGGGACATTAATGTTCAATTTTTATATTTTTTGTTAAGTAAAAATTATTATTTTATTTGTTTTATTTTTTCTAAAATTATTATTTTTTATTTTTATTTTTTAAATTTTTTTTACATGTTGGGCATTTTTAAAAAAATTAATGTTTAATGTTTTTGTATTTTTTTATTATTTTATATTTATTTTATATAAAAATAATTTAACACTCCCTACACTAACAATTATCATCAAAACAAACATAATTTTACTTAATCCCCTCACTATCAATTCCTTCCCCTCACTAACAATCCTTTCATTACTAATCCCTTCACTATCAATCATTTTCATTCTACTTCTGAAAACAAACGAGGCCTTCAAAAGATAGGTTCTACGAATTATTAGTCCAATCCTCCTCCTCAAAAAGCCAAATAAACATGACCTAAGAGTTGAGTTTCAAAATTAATGAAGGGATTAACTTAGAAAATGACTATTTTGCCTATGCTGCGTGTTTGTGTGTGGGTGTTTTTTTTTTGGTATTACATCATTATATATATATACATATTAAAATAATATAGTACAAATTTTTTTTTATAAAATATAATTTTTAATATTAAAATGTATCAAAAAATACCAAAAGGTATTTATGGTATTTCATATAATTAATCCCTTTACTAAAATATATTATAAATAAACATAATTTTTCTTAGTCCTATTATTTATAATCTCTTCACTAATAATTTATATAGTACTAATAATGTCACCCAATTTAATTCCGAAAACAAACTACTTGGGATCAAAGTTTCAAGTAAGGCCAAGTTGGGCTGGGTCTAAGCACAATAATTTAATGGTATTTCTAAACTTAAGTCGGACTCAATTTTTGTCTACCCTAATTCAAATCGGTTCAAATGATTTGTGAGTTCTACTATAATTTTTATTGACTTTTAAAAATTTATACAGATTTTAAGCCTTCGTTCGGCTAATTTAGTTAGATTAAAAAAATACAAAAGGTAAAATAGGTTAAATAAATTAATAAGATAAAATGTTATATTCAAATTATAATCATATCATCTTTTCTATTACAAAAAGTCAGAAAAATTAAAAAAAATCAAACGAAACGAACTGTTTAAACCCAAGTTAAAAACGAGTCCACTCAAAAAGCTAATTTTAAAAAATTAAAAGGTTTATCCGGACCTTTGCTAAATTGGTTCAACGCATCAAGATTCGGATTTTTAAAGCATTGCATTAAACTAAAGAAAAAAACATTAAATAAAAAAAAAATCAGAAAGTGTATATATTGGGGGTGTTTGTTTGGATTTTTTGAGCTAACTTATAGCTTCTGGCTTTTGAAAAATTATTTTGGATTGTTTGGTTATGATGATACAGGTTCGTTCCAAGGAACGGGTTGGACTGATCTACGCTCCTCAATTCTACGTCCGAATTAGGAATGGCAACGGGGCGGGGCGGGGCCGGGGACCACACTCCCCGTCCCCGATCCCTGATGCCCGAATTTTCCCCGGTCTTGGCCCTGATCCCCGACGGGGAAAGTGTCACTGCCCCTACCCCCACCCCTGCCCCCAACGGGGATCGGGTTTCCCCGACCCCGAGCATTCCCTGGCTAAAAAAAAAAAAAAAATAGAATATACAACTCATCAACAACAACAACAACAACAAGTTTATCATCTAAAAACAGATCTGAAACAAAAAAAAAAAAATCAGAAAAGTTTCAGAAAATTTCATCATCAACAACAACAAGTTCATCATCTAAAAAAAGTTTCAGAAAATAGAACTCACCATCATCAACAACAACAAGAAGTTAATCATCTAAAAACAAATCTGAAACAAAAAAAAATTCAGAAAAGTTTTAGAAAATTTCATCATCAACAACAACTAAAAAAAGTTTCAGAAAATACAAGAAAAAAGAGGGATCTGTGAGGGAGTGGACAGATCTGAAAAATAAAAAAAAAAGAAGATTTGATCTGTGGGGAGTGGATAAGACGCGGTGGTGGCGGTGGTGGTCGGCGACGCCGAGAAGAGGGAGTGGATGAGACGCGGTAGCGGGTGGCGACGTCGAGAAGAGGGAGCGGATGAGATGCGGTGGTGGAGTGGATGAGAGACGCGATGTGGTGGTGGTGGTGGTGGTGGTGGTGGTGGTGCGAGCTGGACCTGGACGGCGGTAGTGGTGTGGTGGATCTGAGAGAGAGAGAGAGAGAAGTCAATGAGGTAGAGAGTTGAGAGACGGGATAGAGGAGAGAAATGAGATTTGAGACTGAGAGATCTGGTTTATATATATATATATAAGGGTAAAATTATAATTTAGCATCGAGGATAAATCGGGCCGGGGATCGGGGACGGGGCCGGGCTGGGTACGGGGCTGGGACACTAATTCCCGTCCCCGGCCTGAATCTGTTCGGGGATTGATTTTTAAATACCATCCTCGTCCCGTCGGGGGTATTTTTCGAGAAAAACCCGCTCAATTCGGGGTCGGGGAGTTGGGTCACCATCGGGCCGGCTTCAAATTGCCATCCCTAGTCCGAATGACCAAGCCTACCGGAAGACCTGCACAAGAGTTCAACGGAGAACGGGGAATCTCCCAGTGAACCCTCCGACGAGTAAGTTAGAGAGAGAAGTAGAGTGTAGAGATGAATTAGAGATAGGAAGCTTAACCTTCTTTCTGTCTTCGACCTTTGCTTATATCCTCTGGTAATCATTTCGTTGTCCCTTCCGACCTGTCACCTTGGCCGAAAGTCTATACTCTAGCCAACCTTGTTCACGGTGAAGGCGTTCTGTCTCGACGGAGAGGGCTTGTCGCAATAAATGCTATGAGGGGTTTCATTAATGGCGATGTGCAGTGGCAATAACTTTGCAGATCTTTGTCTGCTTATGCGGCTTGCCCTTCTCTTGACATGTGTCTTGATGTCATTGGTTCTTATTGTTTCATGGGACTTCAGCAGTGCTGGACTTTAGTATTTGAATTATGTATTTGTCACGACCCAAACCCGGCCCTATGGGTTTAGCACCGTAACCGGCCAGTAATCCGAGATTACCGAAGGCCTGCTGAACAGTAATACAGTAAAACAGAGTACAGGGCCTGGCGGAAGCCAATACAGTAAATAAATAGTGTCCATTGAGCTGTGACAGTCTGTATGCGAACAGGCTTTTCATATATTATACAAAAACAGTACAGAACAGTATACACAATATTCACATCCATTTAACTAGGGACTCAACCCCACATAACAGTACAGAAAACATTCCGTCTGTACAACACAGTATACAAAATTAACAGTCACACAGTACAGGGACCTAATCCCTGTATAACAGTACAGTAAACAGTCAGTCTATACAAAACAGTGAAACAGTACAAAAAGGGGGGAAAATTCTAAAACACCCCTAAGCCTTAACAGTAGGCTCGGAACCTCGCAGTGAGGCACAAAGGCTGGCTTGACAAAACTGGAGTAACCCTGACGCCTCTAGCTGCGGTCTGGTGCCTGTACACCTACATATATATATATGAGCAGTGAGCTAAAGCCCAGTGAATAACATAAAGCGTAAAGGGGTTTAGAATGAATGTCCTTACAGTAATGAAAACAGTTCATTTCAATCAGTAATTCAGTTGCTCAGTACAGTAAACAGTCATATGTGGTACATCCATTAGCATAACAGTAACAGTAGGTCTTAAAAGACCGAACAGTAATGATGGCCATCAGTCAGTAAACAGTAGTGGTTCCACAAGGAAACCGACAGAGATCTCTGTGACAGTAACAGTAACAGTAAACCGTAGATACTAAGGATGCCACAGTACAGTTCAGAAATAAAGGACATACATTCATTCAGTAATACCAGTTCAGTAAACAGTTCAGTTCAGTATTCAAAAGATATCAGTTGAACATATCTTTACACAATTGTTACTCACAGAGTTCTGGGCTACAGTATGCTAGAGCGTGCCTCCCCAGTTGCCAACCCTACACAGTTCACAGGTTGAACACACACTAAGCTATACAGTTGGGAAATATTATAACTTAATCCCTAATTCCTCGGTGTGTTCTACATCTATATCCTCAACAAGATGCCTTAAACTAGGCCTAAGAATGCCTAGAATGGGATGAGGATGCACAGATGTACATTAAAAAGCATGTTCAGGATTTCAGAAAAACAGAGTCCCGCTCGAGCTCAGGTTTCCCCGCTCGAGCGTACAGGCAAACAAAGGTACACGCTCGAGCGCAAACTTTCCCGCTCGAGCGTACTGTAAAAGTACTGGATGGGTGAAATCTCCGCTCGACGCCCGCTCGAGCTTGAGACATGACTCCGCTCGAGCGCCCAATACTCCGCTCGAGCGGACTGCAAAACAGTGCAGAGAGATGCTGGTTGCTCGGATTCCACGCTCGAGCGTAAATTTCCCCGCTCGAGCGGAAGTGCGAAATCTGGAAAACCCAGATTGCACCTCCAAGCTCAAACTCAAGTTCAAAAGCATCAAAACTCGACCTCTTGGGCTAAATTTCCAGAAAACATCTATAAGCGTATAGAATAACATGTTTTAAAGCCCAATTTGAGAAATCAAAGCCCAAGGGTGTTTAATTCAAACCCAATTTCAAACCAATTTCAAATCATTTTCCAAGAACAATCTTCAAACATGACATGCAAGATCTTAAATCGTTTTCAAAGCTTTAATGCTGTTTCAAGAGAGCTCAAGCCTTCAAAAACAAGATGAACTCATGGAGTATGACCAAAAGATGGACATGCATGTGAGGCATTATGAACTATAACCTCAAAACTTCAATATATGTACATGCATGCAACACTTAAGCTTCAATTCACCATTAATGACCCAAATCATGACTTAGCTCTACAATCTAACATGGACCATGCAACAATCAACTCAAAACATGGACAAGAAGACAATGGAGCTACCTTTAGTCTTGTAGTTCAAGAAGGGAGCTCAAATATGCAAATACACTTCAATTCCAAGCAAGATCAAGCAAATCTCTCAAGAACAACTCAACTCTCTCTCACTCTCTAGCTTGGGTCGGCTGAGGCAAGAAGAGGAGAAGAAATGTTTAGTCTGATCACATACGTGGAGTGAAAAAGGCTCAAGTGTGTGTATATGAGATAGTGGCAAAATGGTAAATTTGGCAAACTCTTTAATTGGCTTATTTTAATCTAATTTAATCATACCCCATAAATTTTCAGATAATTATACTATAAAATCACCTTAATTCTAAGGATCATAAAACATCAATCGATTTCTAATTCGGCCGCCAATAAGGCCTTCAATTAGCAGTTTAAACATATAAGCATGAACAGATATTCATACAGTCAAACAGATAGAATGCAATTTAACTAGCATATACTCAATCAATTCGGTTTCCAATTACAGTCAGTCAGTTCAGTACTTTTACCAGTCCAATTATCAGTCATAATCAATTCAATTTAACGGTAATCAATGGTTACCGGTAATCAATCAGTCCTAAATCAGTAAACAGTATGAGGGTTGTTACAGTCTCCCCTCCTTATAAAGAGTTTAGTCCTCTAAACTCAAGTTACCTTCATTCTGGAAGAAAACAGGATTCAGTGGAAACAGTTCAGGATATCGTTTGGCCATGTCATCTTCCCTTTCCCAAGTGGCGTACACGCCACCGTGGTTTTGCCAGTCAACTTTCACTAACGGGATCTCTTTGTTCCTCAGTTTCTTGATTCGCCGGTTTACAATCTGTATAGGCCGTTCCTCGTAAGTGTAGTCATCACTCAGCACTACACGAGTAGGCTCTATTACATGGAAAGGATCCCGAAGGTAGTCTCTCAACATAGAGATGTGGAAGACGTTATGCATATGCTCCATTTCAGGAGGGAGCGCAACTTGATACGCCACCGGATTGATTTTCTCAATGATCTCATATGGTCCGACGTATCTCGGTGCTAACTTGCCTTTGACTCCAAAACGAGTCTGGCCTTTCATTGGTGTCACTTTCACAAAAACGTGATCACCCACTTCATACTCTCTGTCCCGTCTCCTGATATCTGCATAACTTTTCTGTCTACTCTGTGCAGTTTTCAGTCTTTGCTGTATCAGTTTCACTTTCTCAGTTGTTTCATGCACAATCTCGGGCCCAAGCAAAGGCCCATCTCCAACTTCTGCCCAGCAGATTGGAGATCTACATTTTCTGCCATACAATGCCTCGAAAGGCGCCATGCCAATACTCGAATGGTAGCTGTTGTTATACGCAAATTCAGCTAAGGGCAAATGGCTTTCCCAGTCTCCCTGAAAATCAAGGACACACATTCTCAGTAAATCCTCCAGAGTTTGGATGGTCCTTTCTGATTGGCCATCTGTCTGAGGATGATAGGCACTACTCAGTCTCAGTTCAGTACCCAGTGCAGTTTGTAGGCTTTGCCAAAACCTCGATGTAAACTTCGAATCCCTGTCAGAAACAATAGACACAGGCACTCCATGCAGTCTTACAATTTCATCAATATAGATAACAGCCAATTTGTCCGCATTATAGATTGTCTTGACAGGTAAGAAGTGAGCAGATTTGGTTAGTCTATCAACAATAACCCAAATTGAATCCATACCTTTTCTGGAGCGAGGTAATCCCACAATGAAATCCATCGTGATATGCTCCCATTTCCACTCTGGTATGGGTAGGGGTTGCAATAGTCCGGCAGGTCGTTGATGTTCAGCTTTGACCTGTTGGCAATGAAGACATTTGGATACAAAATCAGCAATTTCTTTCTTCATTCCCGGCCACCAGAAATTCTGTTTCAGATCTTGGTACATTTTCGTATTTCCCGGGTGAATAGAAAATCTTGAGTTGTGGCCCTCTTGCAGAACTCTTCTTTTCAGTTCAGTATCATTTGGTACACACAGTCTTTCTTGAAATTTCAGTACATTATTCTCAAATTTGAATCCCGGTCTCTGTTTGGATTCTCTTTCCTCGATGATCTTCTTCAAGAAATCATCCAGTTGTTGTTTTTCTTTAACCTCTTCAATCAGTGCCGGTTGAGCAGAAATAGCAGCTAAGGTTCCACCTTGTTCTCTCAAAACAATTTCAATTTCAGATTTTTCAAGGTCACAAAGCAACTCTTTCTGTCCTGTAAGCAAACAGGCTAAGTTTCCAATCGATTTCCGGCTCAATGCATCGGCAACGGTATTGGCTTTTCCCGGATGGTACAATATCTGTAGGTCATAATCCTTAATCAGTTCCAGCCATCTCCGCTGTCTCATGTTCAGTTCTTTCTGTGTGAAGAAATACTTTAAACTCTTGTGGTCGGTGTATACTTCACATGTCACCCCGTACAGATAGTGACGCCAGATTTTCAGTGCGAATACTACTGCAGCAAGTTCCAGATCATGGGTCGGGTAGTTCTTTTCATGTGGTCTCAACTGTCGGGAAGCATAAGCAATAACTCTCCCATTCTGCATTAAAACACACCCCAGACCCTTATGAGAAGCATCACTAAATACAGTATAACCATCCGTACCTGTAGGTAAGGTAAGAACTGGTGCAGTCACTAATCGAGTTTTCAACTCCTGAAAAGCAGATTCTCTTTGGTCAGTCCAGTCAAATGATGTCCCCTTCTGAGTTAACTGAGTCAATGGTAGGGCAATTTTGGAGAAATCTTTGACGAATCTTCTGTAATATCCAGCCAATCCTAAAAAGCTTCGGACTTCAGTCACATTTGTCGGTCTAGGCCAGTTCACTACAGCTTCAATTTTCTGCGGATCAACAGAAATCCCATTTTTGCTAACAACATGCCCCAGAAACATAACATGGTCAAGCCAAAATTCACATTTAGACAGTTTAGCATACAGTTTCTGTTCTCTTAAGGTTTGTAGGGCAAGTCTCAGATGATGTTCATGCTGTTCTATACTTTTGGAGTAAATCAATATGTCATCGATAAATACAACAATAAAGTCATCAAGGTATGGTTTAAAAATTCTGTTCATGAGGTCCATAAAAGCAGCAGGGGCATTCGTGACTCCGAAAGGCATAACCAAAAATTCGTAGTGTCCATACCTCGTTCTAAAAGCAGTTTTATCAATGTCATCTGGTTTAACCTTCAGTTGATGATACCCCGATCTAAGATCAATCTTGGAAAACACTTGTGCCCCCTGTAACTGATCAAATAAATCATCAATACGCGGTAATGGGTATTTGTTCTTTACAGTTACCTTATTCAGTTCACGGTAGTCAATGCACAGTCTCAGTGAGCCATCTTTCTTCTTGACAAACAAAACTGGAGCACCCCATGGCGAAGTGCTAGGTCTGATGAACTTTTTGTCTAACAGTTCTTGCAATTGCACTTTCAGTTCTTTCAGTTCAGTTGGAGCCATTCGGTAAGGAGCTTTAGAAACTGGTTGTGTTCCGGGAATCACATCAACGGTAAATTCAATCTCCCTGTCAATCAAATCTCCTGGAAGATTATCTGGAAATACATCTGGAAATTCTCTGACTATAGGAATACAATTCACATCAGTTTTAACACTATCATCAGTAGACACAGTCAGGACAGAACACAGATACCCTTTACACCCCTTCCTAATTAATTTAACAGCTTTTACTGACGAAATCAAATACGGAGGAGGTACTACTCCACTCCCATTAAACACAAATTCAAGCAAACCAGGTGGACGGAAAACAACTTGCTTGGTCACACAGTCAATAGTGGCATGATATTTTTGTAACCAATCCATCCCCAATATTACGTCAAAATGGTCAATGTTTAATGGCAGTAAATCAATAAACAGATGCATATCCCCGACAATGATTTCACATGCGGGGTACATATAAGCACATGTCATGGATCCCCCTACGGGTGATGATACGGCTAGCAGATAGTTCATAGGTTCTAAGGGTCTATTCAATTTCCGTGAAAAAGCATGCGATACATAAGAATGCGTAGACCCCGAATCAATCAATACATATGCATTTTGCATACAGATAGAGAGGATACCTGACACAACGGTCTCGGTATTCTGCACATCTCCCGGTACTAGTGCGAACACTCGGCCTTGCCTCATAGGCTCTTTCCCGGTAGCTTTAGGGTTAGGCTTTGGTGGAGCATTTGATGCTGCGCCGCTGGCTGCAGCTTTGCTATTGCCTTGAGGAGCAGAAGGACAATCTTTAACCATGTGGCCCACCTTGCCACACCTGTAACAGGCTCCAGATAATTTGTGACAAACCCCTTTGTGCCTGTTGCCACATACAGAGCAGGGTGGAATGAACCCACTCCCTTGGCTGGGGCTAGTCATTGATCCCGTGTTCTGTTTCTTATTGGCTGGGTTGTGCTTGCTTTTCTTGAATTTGAAACCCTGCCTTTTACCACGCCATTCAGTTATTGGTGTTTCAGATTGCTTCACTGCTGCAATGTTCGACTCGGCCATCAATGCCCGGTCGAGGACACCCACAAAAGTCGGTAGTTTCAAGACATTTATTCGATCAAGGATCGCAACATTAAGGCCACCTTCAAATTTTCTGGCCTTCTTATATTCCGTATCCACCATATGCGGTGCATAACGGGCAAGCTCAGTAAATTTGGTTTCATACTCTGCAACGGACATTGTGCCCTGCTTCAACTGTTCAAATTCAGTCACTTTTTTATCCCTGACACACTGAGGGAAATACTTTTCAAAGAAGGACTCCTTGAACTGAGCCCAAGTCATAACAGTGCTTGCATCGCGGATCAACATCCACCACCTTCTAGCTTCTTCTTGTAAGGTGAAGGTAGCTAACAGTACTTTATTCGCTTCTGAACACGGAAACACTTCAAATAGTTTCTCTGTTTCCAGAACCCAAGCTTCAGCTTTTAACGGTTCAAGGCCTCCCTGAAAGGATGGCGGTTTCATTTTACTGAACTTCTGGGTAAGAGCAATAATATCCCCATCATTCACATTCACATTAGGTTCCGGCTGAACCGGAGGAGGAGGAGGAGGAGGTGGGGGCTGTTGGTTCTGTTGTTGTTCCAGTCTAGCAGTTATCAGTTCTATCATTCTTTCCATTCTTTCCATTCTTGCCTCAGTAGATGAGGACTCAGGTTCATTTGCATTGTCCATTTCACTATAAGCAGTTATAACAGTTTTAAACATAAGCAGTCACTTGTTTAACAGTTTACCACATTAGCACGTATTCAGTCATAACATAATCACACACTTATCATGCTCATGCGATGCCCTAATCACTTTTCTAGGACACCCTATAGCTCATTTGGACACGTGTGTGCGGTATAACTCGTGGTTAAGTATCGCTCTGATACCACTCTGTCACGACCCAAACCCGGCCCTATGGGTTTAGCACCGTAACCGGCCAGTAATCCGAGATTACCAAAGGCCTGCTGAACAGTAATACAGTAAAACAGAGTACAGGGCCTGGCGGAAGCCAATACAGTAAATAAATAGTGTCCATTGAGCTGTGACAGTCTGTATGCGAACAGGCTTTTCATATATTATACAAAAACAGTACAGAACAGTATACACAATATTCACATCCATTTAACTAGGGACTCAACCCCACATAACAGTACAGAAAGCATTCCGTCTGTACAACACAGTATACAAAATTAACAGTCACACAGTACAGGGACCTAATCCCTGTATAACAGTACAGTAAACAGTCAGTCTATACAAAACAGTGAAACAGTACAAAAAGGGGGGAAAATTCTAAAACACCCCTAAGCCTTAACAGTAGGCTCGGAACCTCGCAGTGAGGCACAAAGGCTGGCTTGACAAAACTGGAGTAACCCTGACGCCTCTAGCTGCGGTCTGGTGCCTGTACACCTACATATATATATATGAGCAGTGAGCTAAAGCCCAGTGAATAACATAAAGCGTAAAGGGGTTTAGAATGAATGTCCTTACAGTAATGAAAACAGTTCATTTCAATCAGTAATTCAGTTGCTCAGTACAGTAAACAGTCATATGTGGTACATCCATTAGCATAACAGTAACAGTAGGTCTTAAAAGACCGAACAGTAATGATGGCCATCAGTCAGTAAACAGTAGTGGTTCCACAAGGAAACCGACAGAGATCTCTGTGACAGTAACAGTAACAGTAAACCGTAGATACTAAGGATGCCACAGTACAGTTCAGAAATAAAGGACATACATTCATTCAGTAATACCAGTTCAGTAAACAGTTCAGTTCAGTATTCAAAAGATATCAGTTGAACATATCTTTACACAATTGTTACTCACAGAGTTCTGGGCTACAGTATGCTAGAGCGTGCCTCCCCAGTTGCCAACCCTACACAGTTCACAGGTTGAACACACACTAAGCTATACAGTTGGGAAATATTATAACTTAATCCCTAATTCCTCGGTGTGTTCTACATCTATATCCTCAACAAGATGCCTTAAACTAGGCCTAAGAATGCCTAGAATGGGATGAGGATGCACAGATGTACATTAAAAAGCATGTTCAGGATTTCAGAAAAACAGAGTCCCGCTCGAGCTCAGGTTTCCCCGCTCGAGCGTACAGGCAAACAAAGGTACACGCTCGAGCGCAAACTTTCCCGCTCGAGCGTACTGTAAAAGTACTGGATGGGTGAAATCTCCGCTCGACGCCCGCTCGAGCTTGAGACATGACTCCGCTCGAGCGCCCAATACTCCGCTCGAGCGGACTGCAAAACAGTGCAGAGAGATGCTGGTTGCTCGGATTCCACGCTCGAGCGTAAATTTCCCCGCTCGAGCGGAAGTGCGAAATCTGGAAAACCCAGATTGCACCTCCAAGCTCAAACTCAAGTTCAAAAGCATCAAAACTCGACCTCTTGGGCTAAATTTCCAGAAAACATCTATAAGCGTATAGAATAACATGTTTTAAAGCCCAATTTGAGAAATCAAAGCCCAAGGGTGTTTAATTCAAACCCAATTTCAAACCAATTTCAAATCATTTTCCAAGAACAATCTTCAAACATGACATGCAAGATCTTAAATCGTTTTCAAAGCTTTAATGCTGTTTCAAGAGAGCTCAAGCCTTCAAAAACAAGATGAACTCATGGAGTATGACCAAAAGATGGACATGCATGTGAGGCATTATGAACTATAACCTCAAAACTTCAATATATGTACATGCATGCAACACTTAAGCTTCAATTCACCATTAATGACCCAAATCATGACTTAGCTCTACAATCTAACATGGACCATGCAACAATCAACTCAAAACATGGACAAGAAGACAATGGAGCTACCTTTAGTCTTGTAGTTCAAGAAGGGAGCTCAAATATGCAAATACACTTCAATTCCAAGCAAGATCAAGCAAATCTCTCAAGAACAACTCAACTCTCTCTCACTCTCTAGCTTGGGTCGGCTGAGGCAAGAAGAGGAGAAGAAATGTTTAGTCTGATCACATACGTGGAGTGAAAAAGGCTCAAGTGTGTGTATATGAGATAGTGGCAAAATGGTAAATATGGCAAACTCTTTAATTGGCTTATTTTAATCTAATTTAATCATACCCCATAAATTTTCAGATAATTATACTATAAAATCACCTTAATTCTAAGGATCATAAAACATCAATCGATTTCTAATTCGGCCGCCAATAAGGCCTTCAATTAGCAGTTTAAACATATAAGCATGAACAGATATTCATACAGTCAAACAGATAGAATGCAATTTAACTAGCATATACTCAATCAATTCGGTTTCCAATTACAGTCAGTCAGTTCAGTACTTTTACCAGTCCAATTATCAGTCATAATCAATTCAATTTAACGGTAATCAATGGTTACCGGTAATCAATCAGTCCTAAATCAGTAAACAGTATGAGAGTTGTTACAGTATTGGGCCCTAAATGCTGGGCTATAGTCTTTATGGGCTTACCCACGTCAGGTTAAATTTATTTCAAACAATTTCTGATTCTAACAACTTATCTTAAGTCAAAAAAACTGATTCTGAGAAGCTGCTCACCCCTTACTTCTGATTATCAATTTTTGCTGTGGATATGTTAATTTATGATTATACTCTAAGATTTTTTTTATTTTTTATTTTTTTAAAAATAGAAAAAGACCCAAATGGACTATAGAATATCATTATTATTTTTTATGAGACATGTAGACAAGTAGTGAATAAAAAAAATAAAAATTAATTGAAAAAACTACTTCAGAGTTTATTTAACAAACACTACTCAACAACTTAAATCTATAATTCAACTGTTACACCAAACAGGTTAACAGTTTCAGATTAAATTCGTAACTTATAATATGTTAAGGTATAATCTATAATCTGTTTAACAGTTACACCAAACGACGCCATTATATTTTGCATGTATAGATCAATATGAGATGATATTCTAAAGGTTGATTGATAAAATTCAAAGTTTACAGTTAGCCATCCAAAGATTACAATGCAAGCAAAATTATTTGAAAAATAGTAGACATTTAATCCAACTCAACTCAACTTAGAGCATCCTTATCAGATTTTTTAAATTTTACCCTAAAATATTATTAAAAAATTCATTCTTTATTTTAAGAATCAAATTTTCATTTATTTCTCCCAACAGACTCCCTATTATTTCCCTATTCTATTAACAAACTCCCTATTTTTTTCTCTATTTTATTAAAATATAATTTTTAATTATAAATTTTAAAAAAAATAAAAATCATAAATGTGTATTATAGTCCTAAACAAAACAAAGCAAAAAAAAAAAAAATAATAATAATAATAATTATAAGGGAGCTACAGTGATTCCCTATAAATAGGGAGTCAGTGTAGCAATTCCTATTTTAGGAAAGTGTTAATGGAAAGGTATAAGGAGTCACTGATTCCTATTTTAGGTAAAGATAGAATTTAGGAATTTTATTAGGAATGCTCTTAGTTTAAGCCCTTTTAATTACGAACTAAACTTTTTCATCGTGAGATAACAGTACAATATATCTATTATTATTATTATTATTATCATTATTTTTTGTAAATAAAGTTATTATAATATGTAAAGTTCTAAGTTTTTTTTTTTCTTTTGGAATAATCCTGGAACATCGTTTATGTAAAGTCCTAAGTGTTGATATTTTTGTATCTCATAATTTTTATTTTCAAAATAAATTTAAACAATTATATATATATATATATATATATATATTTCAATTTGTACACATATAACATGTGTCCGTTTCCGCTAATATATATATATATATGGGCCCGACTTTGGTCCAGTCCAAGATCAGACTAGACGGTGTTGTTAAGCTCGTGGAGACTTATTATGAATTCCCTTTTTATAATCTGAACCGTTTAATGTGTAGAACTCGTCGAGTGCTATATGTTTATAAAAAATTACTTTGATCGGATATCGATAGCTATGTGATCAAATCAGTTTTTTTAAAAACATTAATTTGTTCACCGTCTTTTTTTTTTATTCAAAACTGATTTGATTACAGAACTATCGATATTCAATCAACGTGATTTTTTATATTTATATAGTACTCGACGAGTTCTACACATTAAACGATTTGGATTATCAAAACGGGACCCGTGATGACTCCCACAAGCTCAACAACACTATCCAATCTGATCTCAGACTGAACCAAAGCGGAACCCTATATATATATATATATATGCATTCATGTAACTAGTAATCGAAGCTAACGAAGAATGTCACTGCTATAGTGCCACTAATCAACTGATTCACCCAACAACATTACGATCAAAACAAACCATCGAAATGATGAAATCTTTCTGTAGAACACCTCGTGGATGTTTGAGATTTGCTTTTTTGGTATTTTTTTTTGGTTGGCTTGTTTTTCGTCAAATTTTTGTTAAATTTTTTAAATTTTTTTTGTACTTTTAAATTATACTCGATGAGATGAATAATAAAATTTTAGTGTGATGAACACGATAAATTAAATAGTTTATAATTATTAAATTGATTTAATTTTTTATGAATAATATAAACGAATGATCTTACAAATTGAATAGTTTAAATTATTAAAATAGAAACCGCGATCAATCTTACCAGTCCGACGATTGGTCTGAAGGAGAGACCATCCATATTTTTTTAGTTTTTTCAAAATATCCTAATAGAACCTAATAGTAGTTTTATGACACTCAATGTTAAAATCAAACGAGGAAGCATTACTAAAAAACATCAGCGGGAGAAAGGGATGTGAACTCTAATTATGTGTGGGTCAACCACACAAAAGTAACAATGGTTCAGTCCATTTTACTAGATGGGACAGAGGGTTCCAAAATTAATTATTCCAATTTAAATAAAAATAAAAATAAAAAACTAAAGGCCTCCAAAAGGCGAGGTTGATGCATCACCTCACCCATAATCCTTTGATGATTTGCCAACTAGCATGACTTTGTGTTGAGTTAGTCAAATTCAAACAATGTGGTGCCAAAGTTATGAACTGTATTCATTAATCCAAGTTTAGGTCATACATCAAATTTATTATGGAAAGCCACAGCCCAACTTTTTGCACAATTTATTCAAAGTGACAAATTATAAATCAGAATTATACAGAAAAAAAAAAGATACGTCAAATTCTCTCATATTTTACATAAGTTTCTTAATTATTCTGGCACATGGATTTTTGTTTCTTCAATGATATGTCAAAATTCTCTCATATTTTACATTGATTAACCGTTGCACGTTTTCATAAGAAAAAATGTCACGCAAAATACTTCTTATATATATATACACACTAGCGTATGCACCACTACGGTACAATCAATTTATCAAATTTGTTACTAAAAATTTAAGGTCAAAATATAAATACAGATTTAGTTGGTTTCGACTTTCAAATGAATTTTGTAAAATTACTTAGGCATAGATGCATTCCAATAAAATTAAAGTAAAGACTGAAAAAAGTTAATTTATTGTAAAAATATGTTGTGTGGAGTTTGTCACCGAGGTGGATAACAAAGTTCTATTAAAAAAAAGAAAAGAAAAGAAAAAAAACTCTCTTTCATTCCATTTGTTTTTAGAAGTAGAATGGAGGAGATTGATAGTGAGGGGATTAAGTAAAATTGTGTTTGTTTTGATGATAATTGTTGGTGTAGAGATTGTTAAATTATATTTATATAAAATAAATATAAAATAATAAAACAAATAAAAAAAAATACAGAAACATTAAACATTAATGTTTTAAAAAAAATTCTCAACATGTAAAAAATTTTTAAAAAATAAAAATAAAATAAAACAAATAAAATAATGATTTTTACTTAACAAAAAATATAAAAAATTAAAAATTAATGTTCAAAAAAAAAATGCCCGACATGTAAAAAATAAAAAATAAATTTCTAGTCCGCCGGACTATTTTTCTAATACTAAGTCCTGGAGGTCCATCCGAATCCCCTTGGGGAGGCCCATTTTAATCCGGAGCTCACTATCAATCCTCTTCTCATCTCTCAAAACAAACACAATATTAGTAAGTCCCACCTCACTACCAATCCCAATCTCCCCTCTAACTCTCCAAATAAACGAGGCCTTAAACAATTAACACCACCCTTATAATCTATCATTTCCCCATCTTTCTTACTTGCCTTGTGAAAAGATTATATTTTACAATCCCGCTACATACACCCAGTGACGTGGTGACCCCCAGTGACGTGGCGATGAGGTGGCAGCTGATGTGTAAACACAGTTGGAAAAAAAAAAAAAGGGAAAAAGTGGGAATTTCTGTCTTCCCGCGTCTTCCCTCGTATGTCCTCAACTCTCGCCGCCATCCTCGTCTATCCTCGTTTGTCTTCCCCCGTCTATCCTCACCTCTCGCCGCCATCCTCCTCCTCCACCATAGCTCGCCGGGAATTTCTGCAAAAACTAGTGGCTAGACTTTCTCCAGAAGGATTGAAATTCTCCGTATGGGTTGTGGAAGTGGGTCTCAGATGTTAACTCATTTCTTCAGAAGAATGTGAAATTTCCTCCTCCTCCACCATATCAGATTACTAGCTCTCATCTATCCTTAGAATTCCTGTAATTTTGCTTTATCTGGTTTTGCTTTGCTCTGTCTCTGTCCATCAATCTGGTTTATGAGGTAAAAAATCAATTTCATATGCTAATCTTTCAGTTATATGCTAATTCTGAAATTTGAAATATAATCTGTAAACTATAATCAATTTGTCATTTTGGACAAGAGTTATGTTTTTTAGGTAAATTTGTTAGTTGTGGACAAATCTGTTAACTGATCTGACTAACTTGGCTACACTAGATTGACATAGTGAAACATCACCGTTAGTGAGTTGGCTCTAGGTGGTAATCGTCACTGAGTTCCTACAAGAGCAAACCCCTTCACAGATTAAAATAAAGATAATAACAATATACATGAAAAAAGGGGGGGCCTCCATTTTCTTGGATCCGTTCTGTATAGAATTGCAATTACTGAGTGTGAAATGAAGTTTCGTCCACTGTTACCTTGCATTGATAGTGCATATTGGAACTCCACTCTTCCAACTCCGGCACTCTGTTTGGCTACAGTCCGTGGCCCTCCAGCCAAGAAAGGCATGCTTGGTAGCAAAAAGATAATCTGGGCATTATGCTCAACTAGAATATGCGTGAAATTGTATCCCTCAACATTTTATTTATGGATTTTCTGCAACCATAGCACCATTTTAACCAAATACAATTTATATAATTTTTATGAGTAATTGTGCTCAACTGTGGTAGCAAACTTCATAATCTGTAATCTGTAAGCTTGGTAGCAAACTTCATAAGCTTGGTAGCAAACTTCATATAATTTCCATAATCTGTAAACTGTGTAGTTCCATAATCTGTAAACAGTTTATATAAAATCTGAAATATGAAGTTTAGTTCCATAATCTGTAATGATATTTGTTTAATTGTTATTTCAGTACGCAAAGTGGAGAAATGGAGGTTGATTCAAATGTTGAAGGTGAGAATCCTTTAATAAATGAGGGCGAACACGTTAAAGAACCTAAAAAGGGTATGTGTTTTAGCTCAAGGGAAGAGGTGTACACATTTTATGGCAAATATGCTAAACATGTCAGATTTTCTATAGCTCATAGAGCACAATATTTTGGAGATGATGGGCAATTGCTAAACTTTGCAATTGAATGTTCTCGAGCGGGGCAGAGAAGAAAGACATCAGAAGTCAACCCTTTGAAGCCATGTTTGTCCACAAAAATTGGTTGCACAGCAAGGGTACGAGGTAGTGTACAAAAGGATGGGAGATATAAACTAACCACGGTTAACCTTGAGCATAATCATGATTTGATTCCCACCGACTCACGTCATTTTGCAATGAATAAGAAAATTCTTACTCCTGTGAAGAGAAGATTAGAAATTAATGATGAAGCAGGGATTGGGGTGTCTAAGAACTTTCATTCAATGGTTGTCGAAGCAGGGGGATACGAGTCATTGACATTTGACGAGCGAGATGTAAGAAATTACATTGAGAGAGCTAGAAGGTTGAGGCTTGGGGAAGGTGATGCCGAATCACTTCAAAGTTATTTTATGAGGATGCAAGCACATAGTGAGAGATTCTTTTATGTGATTGATGTTGATAAGGAGTTTCGCATTAGAAACTTGTTTTGGGCTGATGTAAGGAGTCGGGCGACTTATGAAGCATTTGGAGATGTCGTTTCATTTGACACAACTTATTTGATGAACAAATATGACATGCCATTTGCTCCATTTGTCGGAGTTAATCACCATGGTCAGTCCATTTTGCTTGGTTGTGGATTGTTGTCTAGTGAAGACACTAACACATTTGTTTGGCTATTCAAGTCATGGTTAAGTTGCATGTCAAATCATCCGCCAAAAGCTATCATAACTGATCAGTGTAGAGCTATGCAAAATGCTATAGAAATTGTGTTTCCACAAGCTCGACATTGGTGGTGCTTATGGCATATCATGAAGAAAATTCCGGAGAAGTTAAAAGGATATGCTCAATATGAAGCCATAAAGTTGGCTATGCAAAATGCAATTTATGACTGTTTGACAAGAGTTGAATTTGAGAGTAAATGGGAAAAGATGCTTGCAACATTCAATGTTTATGATAATGAGTAGTTGGGGGTACTATATGATGAGCGGAATCGATAGGTACCTGTTTATGTTAAAGACATTTTTTGGCCTGGCATGTCAACTACACAACGAAGTGAAAGTATGAATGCGTTTTTTGATGGATATGTAAATCCAAAAACTACATTGAAGCAATTCGTTGAACAATATGACAATGCCTTGAGAAATAAGGTAGAGAAAGATTTCTGTTTTTGAGATTGGAAATTATGTAGTCTATTATCATGAGTTTCAAATTTTGATGTTGAGAAGATTGGATATTATGTAGTCTACTATTACGAGTTTCAAACTTTGTTATTTAATATACAATGTTTATTTAGCACGTTCAATTTACCATGTTCAATAGTTTACCTGTATTCAACAATAGTTACCTTGTATTCAATAGTTTCCTGTATTTAACAATGTCCATTCAATGAGTATTGAAGAAAGTGTACAAATTTGAACAAGCCATTTTCCATTCCACTAACAACAAAAGAGGTACAATAAGTAGGTTTCAATACACAACAAAACATGACTTCCTCCACAACATCACAAAAGTATTAAGTCTACTTCAACTTGTACATTGACATCTACTTCTACTTATTACATATTCATAAGTTTAAAGGCACCAATTACAAACAACACGGACAACATATATATCAACTTTTGCATCTTTGTGTTCTGAATTTGAAGTTGTTCCGTCAGCTGTATTTGTTGTTTGGTCATAGCTTGAAGTCGTTCAGTCATAACTTGTTCGCCAACAGTTGGGACTTCGTCTGTTTGAATTTGATGACCTCCATATTCTGGATTCGTAGGTAAACACCATCTGATAAAACCACAAACATTACAATAGTAGAATAACTTGTTCTTGTTTTGCTCGGTTTGTGATATTTTGATGGTGGCCTTTTTGTTACATGTACGACAAATTCTGTTCACGTATGTCAACCAACCTGAGCTACTGCCACTGACACTTGAAGTTGACATCTGCAAAGAGGGACAAATAGCAAGTTAAGTGAAGTTAATAAGTTAAGTTAATGGAGAATAAGTTAAGTTACAGTTATAAGGAGTCCTGTAGCAACCAAAATATAAGCTTATCAACCAAAATCCACTTAGAGTAAGCAATATGAATTTTATTAGCCAGGCCCATTCTATAACTGCAGGAGTTCAGTTGGTGTTGGTACCAACATAATACTTTAAGTTGAGGAAACCATTTCACATTCTGAAGTTCAGTTTTCCTTTATGTACTATTTACTCACTGATAAAACAGAAATTTCAAATATATATATTCAAATGATCTTATAATTTAGCAATTAAAAATAATACATAAAAGGAGGAAATTTTTGTATATAGAAGATGAATGCTGAAGGTGCAGCTTTACAAGGCTCTGGATGAGAAGGTTCAGTTTTTTATTTACATTCTTATATATGATAGTGGCTTGGTGTGGACAAAGAACTGAAGAAGCTTGTGGTTGAGACCACTGCAAATCAGGTAACACTCTGCAGAGATTGCCATCAAGTCATTCCATAATGATCAATCCTAGGTTTGCTCTCTTAGATGGATTCCCACTCTTCATTTGTAGAGGTCATTGATGCTGATATATGTGTGTTAAGTACAAGTTTGCTTTTAGACTAATGCTACTTGTCTTATTCCTCCCTTGTTTTGAAAGGAATTCTGCAATAATGAAAACTTCTTATGCATTAGAGAAACTAGAGCTCATTATGCTTTTTATTATAATTGGTTGCTCATTATGCTTTTTATTATAACTGGTTACTTATTATTTATTATAATTCTGTAATTGTTATTGTTTAATCATATTTTTAATGGCTTGAATTATCTGTTACAGGACCCACGGTTTTCATAATTGATTATAAGCAACAAAAATGACAAGTCGAAATTATGCACCTTCAGCATTCATTGTGTCATTTATTTAGTCGAAATTATGCACCTTCAGCAATTGCTTATAATCAAAGCATTCACCTTATGCACCTTCAGCATTGACTATTAAAGCATCTTAAAAGGTAAACCATATAATGGGCATTGACTATTAAACCATCTTCTGGTGCATAGAAATTGAACCAATTGAACCAATTATGCACAGAAATTTCTGTATAATCAAGATGAATCTTGAAATTGATTTAATGAAGAAATTATGCACTGGAGAAATTGAACCAATTCAAAAGGTAAATGATTAGATTAAACATTTCGTTGGGGAATTTCATCGAACACGTTTAAGGCAATGTAAGACTCCAACTGAAAAGGCCACAATTCGTAAATGAAAATGCCACAATTCCCAAATCAAAAGGAAATTTCACAGATAATACATACAAATTTCACAAATAATAAATGAAATTTCACAAATTTCCCAAATGCCACAATTCATCAAACAGGAAATAGATATATATATATATATATGCAGATATACATACAGTTGAAGTGAAGGGAAGGATGCATATATACATACAGTTGAAGTGAAGGGAAGGAGAGACAGAGAGATTCCACAATTCATCGAACAAAAAATAGATAGATAGATAGATAGATAGATAGATATACGCAGATATACATACAGTTGAAGTGAAGGAAAGGAGAGACAGAGAGATTCGCGAGTGAAGGGAGGGAACGAGCTGTCGGTGTCGGAGTGAAGGGAAGGAGTGGTCGCCGGCGTCGGAGTGGGAGTCAGGCATCGGAGTGGGGGGCAGTAGCAACTCAGATTTATGGTTCTGTTACCGTTGTTTGAGAGGGGAGAGGGGAAAATTTCAAATGAAATGTGAACCTGTTGTTTGGGTCTTGTAAATACAGTCACGTGACTATCACGTGAGTGCCACCTCACTGAGGGTCACTGGGGGTCGGGGTAACTGGGGGTAGGAAGCATTTTTGTATATTTTAATAGTAAAACATAAGCTACTTAGATCATCATTTTTTTTTAACAGTACCCAATTTAAATTTTGAGTTCAAATTTGTCCACCCCCAAAAAAAAGAAAAGAAATGTTTTCCAAAAAATCAACATTTTCCACATAACTACTTTTTTTTTTGTTGTGAAAATGATGTTATGTTTCTTAATAAACGTAAATATTCTAATGATGATCAAGCTACTTGATTTATTATTATTTATTTATTTTAATTTTGAGTTCATGCTCTTAATAATCAAGCTTCTCAATAACCTAGGGCATGCAGTGCACGGGTCCGTTCGGTTTGAGTTTACCTTCATTCCTTAGCCGAACCGACACTTTCGGGTGAAGAAATTAGTGACCCATTTTTGCCTGAATTATAGTTCGAAATTGACCGAATCATAGAGTACGGTTTGACAGTCGGTTTGGTTGATTTAAAAACCTGAGATGATTTTTTTTTTTGAAAATGGAACTCAACGCATGCATATACATATATAGATACATACATATACATATATGTATACACATACATCTATGATAGTAGATGAGAGAAAATGGAGAGAGAGAGAGAGAGAGAGAGAGAGAGAGAGAGAGTCACTAATCGTAGCACCAACCACTGCCATCACCATCATTGATCATCGCCGGTGTTAGTTACCTCGTTTGCCATAACTACCATCGCCATTGAAAGAAAGAAAAACACAAATGATGGAGAGAGAGTGAGTTGAGTTTGTCTCACAAAGAAAGAGGAAAAAAAATAACAGAAAGAGAGGCTTGAGATGAAAGGGAGAGGGTCTTTGGTTTTTTTGTTTCCTGGATTTATGAGAGAAAAAAAGGAAAAAAAGAGATAGACAGAGAAGAAATTGAAGAAAGAGAGAGAGAGACACTTCGGTAGTGTTTCGTAGAGTTTTCTAAATATGATTTGAGAATAGAGTTGTATTTTGAGTTTGTGAATTTTGAAATTATGATTTGAGTGTGGAAAATTTATTTAGTGAATGAGTTTTCAAAAGAATTTTAAATTGAGTGGGGAATTTTTGATGTAACATATGATAGCTGATACAAAAACTTACAACTCATAATCAAACACACAATTCAAAAATCTATTAAAAGCTCATAAAAATTTTAAAAAAATCCGAAAATATTGTTTTATTAAACATATAAAAAAAAACAAGTGCCAATCGCAAAAAAAAAAAAAAAAAAAAAAAAATTTGCCATGCTTCGGTTGATCGGCAAGACGACTGGTTAAGCCAAATTTCAAAAAAAAAAAAAAATTGAAAATCTCGCATGACACAAAATTTTTTGCAAAGTTTTTTATTTGTTGTGAAAATATAATTTGAAAACCCTATCTAAACATGGTATTAAAATGTGGGTAGAATTATAGTTTGAAAAACCCTTTCTCACAATCTTTATTTTTTTGGTCTTCCTAGGGTTTAGAAAAAGAAGCAAAAATGATATTGAAAAGGAAGAGTTTTCAATTTTTTGGTTTTCTAGAACTTACAACTCTGCTGGGACCCCAGTGGGGGTGACCCGCAGTGACCCCCCAGTGCCACGTGTCGGCCTGGGGGTGGCTGAAAATCAAAAAAATAAAAATAAAAAAAATTGATTTTTGGACCAATCACAGAGGACCCCCAGCACCCCCACTGGGGGTCTCAAGCTTTATTCCTAGAACTTATAAGAGAGAAAAGTAGAAGAAAGAGATAGCCTAGAAAGGAGAGTGGACAGAGAGAAGGGAAAAGCTTTGTAGCTCGAAATTAGAGCAATGTTTCCGACACCCAGTGGCATCTCAGTGACGTGTTAGTCTCTCATTGACTAAAAACAAAAAAAAAAAAAAAATTTTTTGGGCCAATCATAGCCGACCCCCGGCACCCCCACTGGGGTCCGAAGCTTTAGGAAAATGACTGGTAGCTCGAAATTTGTGGCTCGATTTTGACTCGAATGGCAAAACGACGTCGTTTTGCCATTCTTTTTTTTTTTTTTCCTTCTTTCTCTTCCTTTTCTTTCTTTCTTTTCTTCTTCTTCTTCGTTGAACACAGGCGAGAGAGAGCAGAGCAGAGGCGAGAGAGAAACAGAGCTCGTCGGACACAGCTCGTCGGCGTCGCAGCTCGTCACTCGTCGCTCGTCGCTCAGCCCCGCCTCCGCCTCTGCCTCCACCCGCCGCCGCTGCCGCCTCCGCCTCTGCTTCCGCCTCCACCTCCGATTTTGATGGCCCTCTCCAGT
This sequence comes from Camellia sinensis, assembly GCF_055761805.1. Lineage (NCBI taxonomy): Eukaryota > Viridiplantae > Streptophyta > Magnoliopsida > Ericales > Theaceae > Camellia > Camellia sinensis. Next base: position 73,047,673 of record NC_138974.1, read on the forward strand.
CCAGTTCTTCTTTTCCTTCTTCTCTTCTTCTTCTTCTTCCTCATTCTTCTTCTCTTCTTCCTCTTCTCTGAATTCGGGCCAAATTCGAGCCTCCGAATTCGAGCTACGAATCAGAGCCCGAAGCTTTATTCCTCGAAGTTATTTGGGTCGAGTGGCCCGAAAAACATATCTTCTCTTCTCTCTCTCATCTCTGTTTCAAACAACTACCTCTATCCGAAGCCAAAAACCATTCTTTCATTTGAGATTACGCTCACCTCTGCTCTCTCATCTCAGATCACGCTCACGCATGCTCAGCAGTCTTTTATCCATGCTCATCTCTGCTCAGCAGTCTCTGATCCCATCTTAGATCTCTGTCATCCCTCTCACCTCTTAACGCTCTGTGATCGACGACGAAAGAGGACGAACGACGAAAAACGAGGATGAACGACAGTGAACGGGACTGAACGATGGCGAACGACACGGAATCTGAGGTAAACCTACAAGAAAATCAAAATTTCTGAGGTAAACCTAAAATCTCAAATCTAGGGTTTACGTTTTGGCTTCAATGTTTGTGACAATTAGGTGATTAACTCCTTCGATCCCTCTCAGCTCGGAGGTAAGCCTAAAATCCCAAAATAATATTTGTAAAACCGTGGGTTATCCCAAATTTTGTTATTAAGGTATTGGTTCTTGTGATACTGTTTTATGAAGTTTTGAATTTGTACTGTGATAGATTTTAGTTTCATTTTCTGTTGAGTTAGTTCTGGGATTTGGAATATGAATTATATGGTGTTAGTTTGATTTGGAATATGGTGTTAGTGAAAACAGAAAATGAAAATGAAACAGAATATGGTGTTAGTTTGATTTGGAATATGAATTATATGGTGTTAGTTTGTACTAGGAATATGAATCACCAACATTGAAGAAATGGCATTTTCTGTTATGGCTAGCCCATTAGGTGAGTTTAGTTGAACCAGTCCCAATTGGTGAAATATGACTCACTCAATAAATTCTTGATGGAATTGTAATTTTTTACTAGGTTTGGTTAATTAATAACAAATTCTTGATGGAATTGTAATTTTTTACTAGGTTTGGTTAATTAATAAGAACCCAAACACGACCTTAATGAGACAAACTAGGTCATACCAGATTCACACTTACCATCAACTAATTTCTTGACTTCAGTTCAACAACTACCTTCATTCCTATCCATCAAAAGGCGAGTGAAACTGAAATCAATTTGTCTATGTTGATATGCATTTCATTTCTTTGACTTGTGTTATAAAGTATAGATTATCTTTGACTGAGCAATTCAATTTTCTTGTAATTGATTAGAATCCTTATATCTTATTATAAAGCTAATGGTTTAAATCTTATTCCTTTTCTCAAATTATGACTTTTGCTATACAAAAATAAAGGAAAAATTTTCGTAGCTCGAATAAGTTGATCATGTTTTGATGCTAACCCATAAGTTATAGTTGTTGAGATTATGTAGTTGGTCTTAAGTTTACTCTAATCAACTTGAGTTTAGTCAGGAAAAAATTGAAATGCATTTTGCGTATTATATATGCAGATTGCAGACCTATGGTTTCTTCTTCTACTAATAATAGCAATATAAGATTAAAACCTAGATTGTGTGTTTGGGAGTTTGGAGATTTTTGGGTGTCTTTGAAGTCAGATTGATTTTTGGTTCTGGCTGGTTTAATGGATCTTTTGGTTTTCGGGACTGCCATGTTAGGGACTCTTCTCCGGCACTGAAGGGTCCTCTGGTTTTGTCTTCGAATTTGTGAAAGGTGAGGCAATCTGCTCGCTGCAACGTGTGAATTTTCTGGGCTTTCAGCGTGATTGTGGCAGCATCGACTATGTTATTGCTGGTCGAGGCTTGTAACTACGTCAATTATGGAGCTGCTCCGTTGCCGGCGTCGTTGTATATGGGAGTTTGGAGAAGATGGTTGTTGCCCACGCGCTTTTTCAGCCAGTGGTGCACTGCGTAGTAGCGTATAACTTCTTGATTTCAAGTTTTCCGCCTTGGCTAGACGAGTAAGGATCCTCTAGAGTGATTTTTTCCTAAAGTTTCCTAAAGTGCTACAGTGTATGGTTGAGATTTACTGGCAAGTCACATCAATTTTTCTGATGTGACTTGCCAATAAATCTCAACCACACAATATAGCACTCTAGGAAACTTTAGGGAAATTTCACTCTAGAGGATCCTTGGTGTGGCTAGACAGGTTGATGGTGGTGTCTGGGCAGCTGTAAGTGTGGGATGTGATGTATGGCAACGCCGTATGACGCTGATGTATATCACTCTGGCGTGATGTTTGATAATATATATAGTTTATATGAATAATGTTTGGTAGCTCGAGAGTTTGCCCCCCGAATCCCCCTAATGCCCAAAACGACGTTGTTTTGGGCATTAGCCTTTTTTTTTCTTTTTCTTTTTTTTCTTTCATTTTCGAGTCTGCAGAGGGAGAGAAAGAGAAGAGAGAAAGAGAAGAGAGGGGAAGAGGAGGAGAGAGGGAGAAAGCTCGCCGCCGATCATCACGTGTGCCTCTGTCGCCGCCGATCGTCGCAGCAGCAGCTCGTCGCCTCCGCCGATCATCAGCTCGTCACTTCCGCAGCCTCCTCCTCATTCTCCCCCGAATATTATGCCCCCTCCAGTCCCTCCTCCTCCTCCTCCTTCTTCTCTGATCTTCCTTCTTCTTCTGCAAAAAAAAAAAAAAAAAAAAACAAAAAAAACAAAACAAAACAAAAATGACGTCGTTTAGGATTTAGGGGAATTTGAGGGTAGCTTTCGAGCTACGTAGCACTGGCGAGTTTATATATATTCGGCAATAGTGGTTCTCACTTGGTGGGGGCCATCAGAAGTTTTAGTGGAGTTCAATGTGGGTAAATTTTGACCCACGGTTTTGGGTTAAAAACCAGCACATGGTTTTGGATGGATGATTTTGACTTAAGGTGGGGCCACCCAATTTTGATTTGTTCATTACCAGCAATGGGCTTGAATAATGGTTTGTTTGGAGATGGGGCCTGCCACTACATATTGTTGGTTAAGCCACGTTTCGAAGGTGCCAGCCACTTTTTTATTTGGTGGCCAATCATTTTGGTGTTCAGCCATGGTTATGAGCTGACTTGGTTAATAACAGTTCCGATTGGTAGCTCGAAATTCGGAGGCTCGAATTTGGCTCGACACTAAAATGACGTCGTTTTGGTGTCCTTTTTTTTTCGTGTTTTTTCTGAAGATGAAATAAATTATTTCTAGATGTTGATCTGCATAATTTGGTCTAGAGAAGAAGATGAACATCCAGATCAACATCAATGAAGATCAACATCCAGATCAACATCAATGAAGAAATAAATAAAAGAAAATAAGAAGATGAACAATTTGGTCTTTGATCTGAAGATTAACATCCAGATCAACATCCACATCCACATCTGAAGATCAACATCCAGATCAACATCTTTAGACGTGGATGTCTGGTTCAGCTCCTCCATCTAGAGTTGTGTTTATCAACATCCAGATCAACATCAAAAAAAAAAAAAAATCTGGTTCTGCAGATCAACAACAAAAATTTGGTTCTGCAAATAAATAAAAAATTTTCTTCTTGTTGGTTCAACAAAAAAAATATACAGAACAGAACAACTTTTTTTCGGATTCATCATCATCAACAACTTTTTTTTATTTATTTTTTTTTCAGATCCAGAACAAGTAAAAAATAAATAAATATACAGAACATAATTTTTTACACCGCCATCATCCAGATCAAATTTTTTTTTGAACAGTTTCAGATTTTGAACATCATCATCATCTTCAACAACTTCAGATCACCAACCAACAGCTTCAGATCACCGACTGCCATCACCGATCTTCCTTCTCTTCTCTCTTCCTCTTCTCTTCTCTCTCTCTCTCTCTCTCTCTCTCTCTCTCCCTCTCTCCCTCTCCCTCCTCTCCTTTTCCCTCTCTGTCTCTGTGTTCGAAAGAATGAAGGGGAAAGAATGAAAAGGAAAGAAATAAAGAAGAAAAAGAGAGAAAAAAAAAAAAGACAGCTCAAAACGACGTCGTTTTGGGTTGTCGAGCCATTCGGGCCACAGTAATTTCGAGTTACCACTCATTTTTCTGGTTAATAATTAGTTCATTTCTTGTTTATTTGCCTATATATCATTCCCAAGTTTCCATCTATTTATTTTGATGGTAGGGGTTACTTGGGATTAAAAAATGATATATGGGCAAATTTAAATTTAGTTTTTGTAATCTTGTTGGGTAATGTTGTAGTGTTGTTATATTTAGTTATTTTTATTTGTTTTAGTCCCCCCACTTTTGGGGGGCGTGAGGTTTTATTGTATTACCTGGGTATGCCCCTTGTAAATGTGTAAGTTTTTTGTCTTTAATTTATGACTTACCCATCCAAAAAAAAAAAACATCGATGTATATTGTACGAATGAATGAGAATGGAAACCAAGGACGTTTATTCTTTGTTTGTCCATTGAAATATGTATGTATGTATTGTAGAAATTGATCTTTTACTATGTACAAAGTTAATTCAGTTATTTGATTGACTACTTCTTATGCATTGTAGAGTCACAAGGAACACTGTAATTATTTCAAATTCGCAGATGAGGATGATGACAACACTAGCTCCACAGTTCGTTCCAATGTTGGACCTTGGAAAATAATAAGAACAGAAGAATTAAACAATCTAAGGACAAGGCTTGGTGAGATGGAAAATGAAATTCATGAGCATAGTAGAAGGATTCAAAGGATGGAAAAGAACTTCAAGGCAATGATTTATGTAATTGTGTTTTGTTTTTTTGTTTTTGTGTGCACTTCATCATGTAAATGACTGACTCTCTTTCGTTCTAGGGATTTCATGGATGTAATGAAAAACTTGTTTTGTAATTTGTATGTTTTTGGACTTAATGATGTAAATGACTTAGTTAGGTTTTGGGAAATGGCATTAATATATTTTGTAAATGATGTAAATGACTTAACTTATATGTTCTGTGTTGTATGTGGATGAGTTTGGATTGAATTGATTTCATAGGATAGTAATGAATGTAAGCCTTCCAGAAACCAGGAGGATGAAAAAATTTGTTCTTGAGTTTTTGCTCATTTCTGTCAATTTTTCCATTTGAAAACAGCTGAGGCAATAGCTCTGGGATTCCAGCACTACATCTTGGATTTTGTTGAATGATGAATCTTACAATTTGTCTATTAATTTATTTCTTCAATTAAGTATATATATGCTGATTTTCTTCCATTCATGAATTTTGTAAATCCTGTAGATTACAAAAGTTTCAACTTGTTCTTCAAAGTGTAATTTGTTAAGTTAATTCTCAATAGATAAATGATGAATCTTACAAAGCATATACCTATATATAAAATGAGACCCATAAAGAAGAAGGCTGTGAAGAATCAATATTGGAATTTTCTGAGGACTATAAATTCTATTTGATACTGACATGTGTTTTTGTAATTTTGATGCTTGGGTGAGAATGATCAAGTCAGGGTAGTTCAGACTCTGCCTTTTGTTGAGATATGCACTGAAGGAACTATGAAAGATGAACCAGAAACCAGCGGTAACCATAACAAAAACCAGTATAAAAAAACCAACAGTAACCATATTTCAAGAACAAAATTTTCATCCTCCTATATTTCAACACTGTTAAATACTTAATACAACACTGTTAAATGTTCTCAAATCAAACATATTTTGTAAATGTTGTGAAATCAACACTGTTAAATGCTCCAATCAACACTGTTAAATGCTCAAATCAACACTGTTATATACTCAAAACACCTTACTTTGAATACCAAACTATCCGAAGTACATACAAATGTCATACATTTCCTATTGCGAAACTTAAAAAAAAAAAAGGGACATTTGGATCGGCATGTGCATTCAAGTCAACAAATTGTGATGCTACTGTCGCACTTTGACTGCTTATATTGTTGACCAATCTTGATTATGAGACGTGCTTCTAATATTGTTTGTCATTTGCGTTGGGCTAACCCGGGCCTATAAACAAAGTAAATATTACAAATATTATCCACATACATATTGACTAATATAAAATTTAATTCATCATTAAAATATGCCTACTCATATATTCAACACGTACCAGAGCAAACATATTGTCTTGTGTGCCAACCATGGAAGGAAAATAGTAAGGTTGATCATGTGGCACCTTATCATTAAATAGTAACACAATTTTATTAGTAATTTTAAGCATTAAAATAAAAACCCACAATAAACAAAGTGCAATATATTAAATCCTTTCAACACATACCGGTACATACATACTGTTTTCTGTGCGAACCATAGAAGGAAAATAATAAGGTTGATCTTGTGGCACCTTATCATCAAATATTAACACAATTTGATTACTAATTTCAAGCATTAAACTATAAATCCACAAACTAAAAATCCACAACCTAAATATTTTAACGTTAAGCATTAAACTATAAATGCACAACATAAATATTTTAACACGTACCAGTTCATACCTAGTGTCTTGCACGCCTCCCGTAGAAGTGAAGTTTAACTTATAGGGTTCACCTTTACGCACCTTGCGAGCCTATAATAACACACATTGGTGAATATTTTAAGTTAAAAAATTTCTTAAATTTACATATCTACTGCGAATTTAATAATTTACCTGTATGGGAGTGGTCTTCTTATTCTTTCCCTTTAACCGATTCACTATTTCATCAACCTTGCTAACCTTCCGTTTCGTACATGGACATCCTCTTCGGCGAGCAACCAACGGACTGAGTACCGTGCGAGTGATGCTGGCTTTTGTAGTATTCAGACCAGGCGGGCTTCTCGGTAAAGTATGGGAAGGTGGTACAATATTACTAGAATGTGGTACAGTACTAATACATGGCACGCTACTCGCACTGCCCGATTCAATTACTCTCACTCAATCATTGATTTCCATCAACCCAAGTGAATCACTTTGTGTTTACCATCATCATTGGTGGCAAGTTCTAGGATCTCATCCAACGTCTTGTGATAGTTATCATGCAATTTTGGATTTAGAGCATGCCCGAAGTTAGTACATGATGTTGGAATGCATGTGTACCATCTTTCCAAATATGTTCTCCATCTGTCAACAATGTATTTATTTGGCACCTCATATATGGACCTCTCAATGAGCACACTAAGTGAGTGAGCACACATGATACCTCTAGACTCAAACAACTGATACATACATTGGAGCTCACATTCACTTGAATTACAGTATAGAACAAATTCAAATTTCTTCATACCCTCACCCAAAAGAATAGCCTCTCTCACATGATAGGTACAAATTGATCCCTCATTTTTGACAAGATTCGGCTGACAGTACACTGGATGCTTCATTTCTACTTGAACTTCTTTAAATTTTGAATTTGTATAGGCTGCACGAAATTGCTTCTCAAAATGATACACCGTTAAGCAATCATACAATTGGTTACGAGATTTAAAATCTGCTTTTGTCTCCTTCTCAACCTTACTTTTCAAGGCATTGTCATACTGCTCAACAAATTGCTTTAAGGTAGTCGTGGAGTCCACATATCCATCAAAAAATACATTCATGCTTTCACTTCATTGTGTAGTTGACATGCCAGCCCAAAATACGTCTTTAACATAGGCAGGAATCCACCTATGTTGCTCACGGTATAACATCCCCATCCCCAACCACTCGTTATCATTGAGATTGAATTTTGAAACCATTGCGTGCCAGTTTTCCTCAAATTCATATTTTGTAAATGAATCATAAACAGCATTTTGCAAAGCAACCTTTATGGATTCATATTGCGAATATCCTCTTAGTTTCTTTGGAATTTTCTTTATTATATGCCATAAGCACCAATGATGTCGAACCTGTGGGAAGACAATTTTTATGGCATTTTTCATAGCTTTGCACTGGTCAGTTATTATAGCTTTTGGGTGAGCATCTGACATGCAACTTAACCATTTTTTGAATAGCCAAACAAATGTCTCAGTGTTCTCATTAGATAACAACCCACAAGCAAACAAAATTGACTATCCATGGTGATTCACTCCTACAAACGGTGTAAACGGCATATCATATTTGTTTGTCAAATAGGTTGTGTCAAACGAGACAACATCCCTAAATGCTTTATAAACTGCCCTACTCCTTGCATCCACCCAAAACAAGTTGCACATGCGACCATCTTCATCAAGGTCAATTGCCGAGTAGAAGTTTGATTTTTGTTGTTGCATTTTATGAAAATAATGTGTAACTGATTCGGCGTCTCCTACCCCAAGTCTCAACCTTCTAGCATTCTCAATATAATTCCTTGCATCTCGTTCATTAAATGTTAATGCCTTGTATCCCTCCCCCTTCAACAACTATGGAATGAAAATTCTTAGCCACACCAATCCCTACTACATCGTCAACTTCTAGTCTCTTCTTCACTGGAGTAAGAATCCTCTTATTCATTGCAAAATGCCGTGAGTCAGTAGCAACCAAATCATGAGTGTGCTCAAGCATAACTGTGGTTAACTTATATGTTCCATCCTTTTGTAGACTGGCTCTTACCCTTGCTTTACAATCAATATTTGATGACAAAGATGGTTCCAAGGGATTTATTTCTGATCTTTTTGTCCTGTTCCACGCCCAAGTACATTGAATTCCAAAGTACTTTACTTCCCCATCACTTGTTAGATTTTGTGTTCTATAAGCTATAGCAAATCTCGAGTGTTTCACTTATTTTGCATAAAATGCGTACACCTCTTCCTTTGAGGTAAAACACATTCCTTTCTTAGGTTCTTCAACTTCACCACTCTCATTAAATGAAAGTGTGTTATCTTGTTCTTCAACTTCGTCACTCCCATTGAATAAATTATTGTTCGAATCAATATCCATTCTAGCTTCATAGTGAAATAGAATACAAAATTTTAGAGTTAGTGGACAAAACATTGATGGCCTCCAACATTCTTATCACACAACAATCAACATTTCAAGGAAGCAAACAAGAACAATAATTTGGAGGTCAAGACATACAGTTAGCGGACAATTTTAGAGTTATGTCCTCAAATTGTTGCAAACATTAGAGTATATATGATGAAGGGGTAGCTTTTATAACACCAATGTTAGGCAAAAATTCTATTTATACCACCAAAAATTTATACCAACAGTGCAGTGTCTAGTGCCCAATTTATACCAACAATTCAAGTATTTTATGAAGAACAGTTCAAATTTGGTCTTTTCTAGTAAAAACGATTATCTTATTATAACAAATATTGAGATTTTTATTATTAACCTTCTAAAAAAAAAAAAAAATCTGTAACAACTAATTCATTAAAGCTATTTGAGATATGCAAAACAATGACAAAAGTTGGGGGAAGAATGACAAAGGGACATGACAGCCACTTTAATGGCAGCCACCATAAGAATTTGTCATTGTTAAAGAATTCTTGAATTACTTGTGTCCTTTAATGACAAAATCTGTAACAACTATATTAAAACAGTACCGAATTAAAGATTCAAATTTTAGAAATCAAAATTCTGTATTTAGAACTTCTGTATTAAAGACTCAAACTAGTACCGAATTTCTGTCAAAGTAGTACCAAAACAATGTAAAATATAAAATTCTGTATTGACAGTATTTAGAAATTTTGAATTGACAGAAATTCTGTATTTTAGAAATCAAAATTCGGTATTAAAGATTCAACCCAAAGCAGTGTTGATTTCTTGTCTTGACAGAGCAATTGAAGAGCAAATCACACAAGGGGAAACAAAATACCTATGGACAGAGCAATATCTGCAACTCAAGCAGTGAAGACTCCTCTTCTTCCACTATGGATGACACAACGGCAGCAGCTTGCGGCACCCACGGCAGCAACAGGACCCAGATCACTTCTCTCACTGCGCCATTAGGTTACGAAGGATACATGCTTCTCTCTCTTTAATCTCTGTTCTTGTCTTTCTTTTTCTTTTTTTATTGTTTTCCAAATGAAATGTTCGACAATGCTACGTAGCTCAAATTTTGTGGCTCAAAAGTGACTCAAATGGCCAAAACGACGTCGTTTTGAGTACAGAACAACATAAAAATGGCCAAAACGACGTCGTTTTGGCCATTTGAGCCATTTTTGAGCCACAAAATTTGAGCTACGAGACATTTTCGTGAAACGTTTGGGTGTGAGACTTCATTCAGGCACACGCCCACAACAGATAAAAAAACCAAATTCGGGCCACTCTCGAGCTACACACTTTTGAGCTACGTACCGAAGTTGGAGAGAGAAAAAGAAACTTTTTATTTTTTAGTTCAATAATATTAGGTAACTCAAAATTTTATGATTTAAATGTCTCAAATCACTCAAAACGATATCATTTTGAATGTAAAATGATGTCATTTTAATAAATTTTGATAAATTTAAACCATTTAAATCATAAAATTTTATACTACCAAACAATTACCTTTTTAGTTTTTCTAGAATTTATGAGTGAGACAGAGACATAGGCACTGAATGTCTATGAAAAGAGGGGAAATAATAGCCTATCTACGCATACTCCCAAGGAAAATATAGAAATATTATATTGTTGATATTCAATCGGTCGGGCCAGGTTTGTTGGGTACGTATATGGGTGAACCGTTTCCGACCACAAATCCGTGAATTTCACTTGAGAAAAACTGCAACCGACCATTAATTTCTTCGAAACCATTCATAGCATTCCGGGTCGGACGAATTAGACAGGTCCTGCGATTCTGTGCACACCGCTACTCTTCACTTTAAGAAATCTCATAAAATCCATAAAAAATAGGAATCAATTTCACACTTAAAAAACCATCCGGCTATATTCCATTTTTTTAAGAAGTTCCTTTCCCATGAAACTCCGCTATCTACCCCCATTCACTTTGGGGATGTTTGGGAAGAAAAAAAATAGTCTAATTTAGATTAAAATTCACAAAAAGATAAAATAAGCTAAAATAGTTAATAAGACAAAATATTACATCAAACCCATAATCATTTCACTTTTTCTCTCACAAACATCACATCCAACCATAAAAAAATCCAATCATCTTCCCAAACACAAAAATTTTAGCCCTACTAAAATAGTCAAAAACTAAAATAGTCTACTAAAATAGCAACTTTCCAAACGAAGCCTTTATATCGAACAAAATAAATTTACATATAAATAAATTTTGTTGATGAATGTTTAAAAATGCTTGTTAAGATATAAAAATACTTGACACATGAAATGATTAATTAAAAGTGGTATTACATTTTTTTTTTGGTTTTTTGTTTTTAACTTATCAACATATTCAAAATTACATCCCAACTAATTTTAAGATGTATGTATTTCACATATACTAAGTAATTTCTGTCATTTGTATATTCTTGAAAATTTTCATACAACTTTAAAAAAATTAACAAGCATGTATGGTAGTCAAATGTTTTTTCCAAATCAAATATTTCAAGCTCTCTGATTTCCAAAAAAATAAATCATACAAAGAAATTTAATTGTAACAATTTATTCAATAGAAATCAAAACCCAAATATTCAATAGAAGTAACCAAACACCAAATATATTCAAAAAAACATACATATATATGTATGCATTTCTCTACAATTTAAGTGGTATTAAAAAAACATACCCACTTTCCCCTCTCTCTCTCTCCCTCTTAAAGGGTTGTTTGAAATGTTCTAAATAAAAATGTACTTTTTTATTTTTTATGAAATATGAGTTGGGTTTGAAGTGATGTGGTAAAGAGATGATATGACTTAAATAAGATGATGTAACTTAAATAGGATAGTGACTTTTTGATTTTTTTAAGAGATGTCAAACGTAGCCTTGATTTCATTTTCTCTTTCTTTTCTTAAGTTCTCAAAAGTCCTCTAATGATTAGCCTTTCTCTATAGTGTTTGGTTACTTTTATAGATTTCAAAAAACTGTAAACAATATATCAAAAGCCAAATTTATTGTAGTTTATTAATAGCCACAAAGACACTATTTTAACAGCCACAAAGACACGATTTTAGTTAAACACGAATATACTATTTTATACCCAATTATATGTGGGGTGGGGTGGGTGCATACAAAGACCCACATGAAAAATACACTAACAAAAGTGAATCAAAATACACCAAACCCACCAAACTAAACAATTAGACCAAAAAAATTCAAAGAAAGAAAAAAGAGGAATATGGGGTTCGAGGTTGGGTAGAGAGAGAGAGTAAGAGAATAGCTTATACTTCAAAGCTTAACAACAATGGCAACCACTTCACCTCTCTCTAATACTTTCATACTCACCACTCTCATAATCATCCTCTCATCATCGTCATTATCACGCGTTGTCGTTGGGAGTAGAGACCACCATGAACACCAACTGATGGGGTAAGATGCTGAGAACGTGAGATCCGGATGCCAAGAAACCATCAGTGAGTGGGTTGGGCTTCGAAGGAATGAAAGAGTATAGGACTGAAACAAAAACATAGAGAGAGAGAGAGAGAGAGAGAGAGAGAGAGAAATGGAATGATTAAAAAGGAGAGAAGTGGTGAGAGAAAAGAAGAGAGATATGCGGGAAACATATTTTGTGCCAAACAAATCTGACCATCAATTTTGTAGAAGGAATGATTTAAACCATTAATGATGTTATATAGGATAAAAATATATATATTTTCAAAAACTGTTCTACTATATTATATAAATATAATTTTACTTGTATAGAATTCAATCAAAAGTCACACCTTGGACTTTAATTCCCACCTTCCATGATCTTTAATTACAATGAGGCTGGGGATCTCTAAAAGCCAGAACCCTTATAAAATCTACATCTATCTATATATTATATGTGGAAAAAGGAGTTTCTAACCCACAAGTCTTGTGGGAACTCCAATATCTTAATCTTAATATCTTAATTTTTTGATTTAAAAAAAAAATCTCAGTACTTATTGACTTCTCCCAAGCTTTTTTTACTTCTCCTACATACATCCTTTTCAACTTCTCCCATACCTACTGCAGCCTTTTTCATTTCTGCCACATAATTCTTCACTTTCAACTTCTCTCATACCTATTGCAGCCTTTTCCATTTCTACCAGCAGGATATCTATCTGTTTATAACACATAATTCTTCACTTTATTTTTTATACCAGAAGGACAAACCAAGATGAAGAGAAAGTTTCAAAGCCTGTAAGTAATCTTTTCATTTATTTTTCAATGGTTCTTTTTTTTTTCATTTATCTATTTTTTATTATGAGAAAAATGTGATTGTAGTTAGATAAATATAAACAGTCATAAAAGATAGCATAACAACTGTAAAACAGTCCAACTTAACCCAAATACTCAACCATCCTTTCCAAGTGTTCGGAATATCTACACCCAATAAAAAAATTTGTGATTTGTATTTTGTCTAGCAAAATAAATAAATAAATAAAATAAATAATTATAATTTGATTTTTTTAATATGATTGTAGTTAGATAAACATGAACAGTCACAAAGAGAAAAATGTGATTGTAGTTAGTTCAATGGTTCTTTTTTTAATGTGATTATATTGTAGTTAGTTCAATGATTCTTTTTTTTTTTCATTTATTTTTTTGATTATGAGAAAAATATGATTGTAGTTAGAAAAATATAAACCGTCACAAAGATAGCATAACAACTGTAAAACAACCAAACTTAAACCTAAATACTCAACCATTCTTTCCAAGTGTTCGGCATATCTACGCCTAAAAAACTAAATTGTGATTTGTATTTTGTCTAGCAAAAAAAAATTATAATTTGGTTTTTTAACACACGGTGTTTTTTTTTAAAAAAAAATATTGTGTTTTTTAACTATCAATGGACTTAATTTGTGATTTGATTTTTAACTCATTGTATTTTTTGAAAAAAAAAAAAGATTGTATTCATTAGGTTCACATAAAGTACACATTATTGATGATGATTAGAATGTATTTTTTAAAAAAAAATTGTAATTGATTTGTTTAACTCACTGTGGTTTTTTTTTAAAAAATTATTGTGTTTTTTTAACTATCAATTGACTTAATTTGTTATTTGATTTTTAAATCACCGTGTTTAAAAAAAAAAAAATAGATTGTATTCATTGGTTTCACATAAGGTACCAATTATTGATAATGATTAGATTGTATTTTGAAAAAAAAAAGATTATAATTGATTTTTTTTAACTCACTGGGTTTTTTGAAAAAAAATTAATTGTGTTTTTTAACTATCAATGGACTTAATTTGTGATTTGATTTTTAACTCACTATGTTTTTGACCCAAAAAAAAAAGGATTGTATTCATTAGGTTCACATAAAGTACTCATTATTGATGATGATTAGATTATTTTTTGAAAAAAAAAATTAAATTGTAATCGATCTTCTTAACTCACTGTGTTTTTTGAAAAAGAAATTATTGTGCTTTTTAATTATCAATTGACTTAATTTGTGATTCAGTTTTTAACTCACTTTTTTAGTTTTATTTTTTTTGTTATGACAAAAAATATAATGATTCCGGTTTAGAACCAACCTGTTTATTTTTTTTTATCTGGGATTCCTTGTCTTGATGGTTGTTCATGTCCTTACTCATCTTATTCCTTCTTGAATTGGATTGTTTGAGAATTGTGGTTTTGTTTGAAATATGTTGGGAATTTGTTTTTCAAATGAGTTATTACCTAGAATTCTGTTTGTTCGCTCGAGTGAACTTTCTTGCGCTCGAGCGGTCTTGGCTCGAGCGATCTTTCTTGCGCTCGAGTGGTTTGCCTCTTTTTGCACAACTTCTCGGAGGGTGCCATTGTGCGCTCGAGCGGTAACTTGTTCGCTTGAGTGGTCTTACTTTTTGTGTTTGGACCCTCGAGCAGTGTTTTGGTCGCTCGAGCGGTTTGCGCGTATATCAGTTAGTAAAAGTCACTTTTTGGGTCACTTTTTCATTTCTCTCTCTCTAAACATTTCAAAAACCTAGATCTATACTCTCTCTCTCTCTCTAAAACTTGTCTTTAAACCTCAAATCCACCATCATCCGTCGATTTCTCCACCATTGTCCTTTGGAGAAAAGGTAGAGCGTACCTAGAGCTTTATTTTAATTTGAAAAGTTCGTGTTTTCGTCGACGTTGAGTTTTGAGGCTTTTGGGCTTTCTCCTTTTCTGGAGTTGAGGTAGGGATTTTCTTAACGGTGTGCATGTGGTTTAGCTTCGTTATATGTTATTTTGTTAGTTAGGGGTTTTCAAAAAAAAAAAAAAAGGATTTGGATATATATTTATTAATGCGCAAATTTGGAGAAAAATACTTGTTTTCAGTTATGGTTTGGGATTGGTAACCTAATGGTTGTTGTGTTATGTATTTTTGAAGAAAACAATTGGTTTTAATGGGTTTTCTAAGGTTATTACAAAAAATTAGGGTTTTGGATGCTTTTATAGAAAAGGGATGGAATTATAATGGTTGTGGGATTTTGGTTAAAATGAGGTTTGGTTGAAAAAAGTTTTGGAAATTATTAGAAAATACAAAGTATTACTTACTCTTTTGAAGTGGTGGTTTTATTTGAAATGATATGAACGGTTTTGAGAAAATTGTATATTTTCAGTGGAGATTCACAAGACTCGTGAGGAGTGTGAATGATGTTTTGGGAATCATGAGATTTTGTATAAATCATTGGGATTCTGATTTGGTTATAATTTTGGAATATTATCATTGTTGTTTTCTTTTAATAAGAGATAATTGTTGTGGCAACCGGTGAAGAGTTGTATTTATTGTTGTAGAAACTGCATGTAGATTACGGAATCGAAACATTTGTAAATCATACATTGTATTGTGTATATCATGGATTTGAAACTGGAGATTTCAATGTTTCAGAAAATGTATAGTTGTTTTGAGATGCATGTATTGTATTATTGAAAGGGTAAATAAAATGGTAAAGCTATAAGTGGGTGTTAAAGCAGAATTAAGTTGGCCTGTCTGGCCTTAGTATAATACCTAAAACCCGCACGGTAGGTGCCAAGCCTTCCAGTTGATACCGGTAAAAATGGCATAGTGACTTGTATAGTTACTATTATGAACACTAGCTCTAGAGATTTGTTCATTATATTTACCACTTGATTGCTTTGAAAGAATATTGTTGATTTGGAAAGATGTTTTGGAAATCTTGCATTGCATTGTTTCAAAGAGGAAAGAATGCATGTTTTATCATGACATTTTATGTGCATACATCTTATGAAATTGTTAAGTTTCATACATGTCATTAAGTTTATTTCTACTGGGTTTTGTGCTCACCTTACGAGGGAAACCACTTTTAGGTGAATCGGTATGCTTCTGCCAAGTTGATGACTTGGGAGGATCTTACAGCTTGAGGCTTGTATGTATTTTTTTTTTTTTTTTTTGTAATTTAAGCCACGGGCTTCTTTGTTTTGAGTTGTGACTCATTTGTTGTAACTGGGTAAGATGCTGGAAACTTGTAGCCTTTAAGGGATTAACCTGTAATAGTTTAATTTTATTCATTCTAATAAGAACTCATGTTGTAGGACTAAAAGAACGTACTGAGGCATGTGTTGGACATGATGTTGTATAATCATATTGTTGTTGCGTTCCAGATGTTGGTAATATTATACAGGAGTAGAATGTCTATTTATTTCAACTTGGTATCAGAGCATACTGGATTTGAATAGTTTGGGTACGTGGGAAGTGATTCTTACTACAATGGGTTTGTCTCGCTTGATAGAGATGTTGTATGCTCAGTATGCTAAATGATAACATGCTTATGTGGCTAAGTGGTTATGGAATTGGATCCTTAAGGTGCAATTTGTGTTTGTTAAACACTTGGAGGTCTTAATAGAAGGACACTTGATCAATATTCGTTCTAATAGGAATTCTTGGGGTTTCGTAGAACAAATTTTTATCTTAAGGACATAATTCATGTCTGACTATGTGACCAAATGCTTATGTGGAATGCATTTGGTGTTTTAATGTCGTAGAGCGTATGAGATTTTGTTGGGGGCACCTTTTGATGTGTGCTAAATTGGTTGTGCTTGCATTTGATTAGGATATCTAGGTGAGGATGTGATGACTTTTCTCCTTCCACACGGGAAAAATTAATGAAGTAATTTCTAGAGTTGCGCCAAGGTATTACACCTTTGGCACAATTTAAGGCGTGGTTTACCAACCTGTCGAGGTTTGTTCCAGAGTTGGTGGAGACTGAGGAGCTCTGTTGTGCAAAGTTTGAGAGTAAGTTATATGAGAAAGTTTGGGAACAGATTGCCGGGTCTTGGTGTAGGAATTATCGTGCGCTTGTAGAAGTGGCGGCTTACGTGGAGGTCGTAGTATTAGTCATGGGACAGAGTGGGGAGAAGGCCACTTCCACAACTCCTGCAGCTTGGGGTCATAGTAGACCTAGTAAGAACCAAAGGAGAAGGGCAATGTTATTGTCTCAACCAATAGTTGCACCAACGGGATCATCTAGCCAACCGAGACTTGGGGCGATCAAGTGCCCATAGGGGAAACAGTCATTGAGATCTTTACCAGTTCAGACTTCGAACCAGTCACGCATTCGGGGACTGCCTATTTGCTATGCGTTTAATTAATTGGGTCGTACTAGGCATTTTTGTACGTAACTGAGGACTTCTTTGGGTTTTTAGCAATCTGGTCGAGTTCAACCTTGTTCGTCTGGGCAGAGGCAATACCAATACCAAAACCGAGTAGGCCAGACTTCGAGGGCCTTTGGGGGGTTGAACTTTTATCCTCAAAGTAGGGAGATGCATGTTTGTTTCAAGTATGGCCAGCTAGGTCACGTTTGTCACTCTTGTCCTTGGGGTCAGAATTCTGGGGGTGTTCCAGGGGTTGAGAATGACCAGTCTTGACAGTTTGGTTAGAAACGTGATAGTGGTGTTGATGGAGGGATGATTGTTTTGGGTAGTTAGTTTTGGTTACCTTGTTTTGTGATTGGAGGATAAACGGTTGTAATAATTATGTGATGGTTTTGTTTGGTAACCGGTACGGTGTGGAACGTTGTAATTTTATGACTTTTGTTTATGTACGTATCTATGGTGGGTTGTTTATTTTTTTATGAGTTAGATATGTTTTGATTTTGAGTTTTCCCTAATGTGATGAGTTGTTGTGGAATTTGGAAATCTTCGTATAGATAGTTATGAATTATTGCGTTTTGACTGGGGAATGTAATGGTTGGAGGGCTTTATTTTGATTAGGGATTGTTTGTTATGTTAACTAATTTGTGTTTGGTTGAAATTGATTTAGAATGGGTGGACAGTGGAGTTGGTAGAAGATGGGTATTTTGAGGGTCATTATGATTAATTGGGATATAACGAGGGTGGAATTATACCAGTCACTATATTCGGTTTGATTGATATTGGCTTACGTAATAAGTATGAGTCTTAACTTGTTGCAGTTGAGGCTTCTTGGGAGAATAAGAAGGTTGTGTCTTATAGTGACTAGAGCAGTGTTGTGATTGTTGTCGGATGCATGTCGATTGGTGTAGGTAGTGAACCTATCATAGACCTTATCGATCTTCAGTGTAGTGTGGTTGTATGTGATTTACATTGAGGGGTGTATATTGTCTGTGACGGGAATTATGGGTTTTGGCCTCGAGAAGTCCACTTTGGACTGAAGGAGGGGTGTGCGAGAAGTTGCAGAATCCCATATAGGAATGTTTGGTGTTAGAATATTGTAGTTTTGGCACTAAGTGAGGAGAGTGGTTGAATGAATGAAGTGTTTGAGTCTAATGGATCGATGCAGGGTAAGGTGTTATTGTTATCATACCAAGAAGCGGGTTAGATAAATTGGTGTCCTTAGTACACCTTTAAGAATTCCTTATCAGGTCATTGGGGGTTGATAGTGTTGGTGTTTAAGGTAGTTTAGAGTGGTTGGCATGGAGTGACTTGAGTTTCTTTTATAGAAATTTCTTCCTAGACTACTAAGGACAGTTAGTTTCATTTTATGGTGATTATCATAATAATAGATTCACATTTCATTTTGGGTTGGCGGTATGCGAGAGTGTGTTGATGTGGTTTGTGATGTGTTTCTTGCACTGAAGGTAGAGCCCTCTTTGCAAGCTTTGTCCGCAGAATATGAGTATTTTGTATTTTTGCGGTGAGGGTTGTGAACTCGAGATGTTGATCTTTTGTTTGATTAGAATTGGGAGATATGGTAGTGGTACTAGGGCGGCTCATTTCATAGGTATATTTTGAGATTGGGTGACAGTGAGGCGTTAAGAGAGTTAAGGGAAAGCTTTGGAAGTAATTGTAGAGTCGAATATGTGTTAGGGTGACCTTTTGTCCTAGGTTGGCAGGATCCTTTGTAAGTTCGAGATGTAGTGCAAATTGCTTTCTTTGGCTTAGTTGAGTTACCCTTTCTTTATAAGAGTTCATGATTAGTTAAGTTTGGGAAGTGTGAATTTTGGGCTCACGAGGTGAAATTTTGAGAGGCATTGGGTTTAAGGGAAGACAATGAGCCGAGGTAGTGGATAGTAAGGGTTGTTAACGGGGGAAAGTCAAGGTAATGACCGATATCTTGGGCAAGAAATCGGCATAGGGTGCAGCGAACCTAATCCTTTCTTGGTATTCTCTTGAGACGGGGCGAGTTAATCCTTTGATGTTTTTAATCTTGTGTATCTAAAGATCTTTTGTTCAGAGTGTTATTCGAGTATGCGTTTTGATCAGTATTGTTATTTCCTAGATGGGGACAATTATGGTAGCTTGTTTTACTAGAGAGGATGTAGTATCGGGTGGTCAGTGGGTGTCATAGTTGTAGTAATGGAATGTAATTTTCAGGTGATTTTCTACTGTTGTTTAACCTCTTGATGTCATGTTTGACGTGTTCTATTTATATGTCGTAACAGGATTACCATTCTACTCTTGAAATGATTATGTCATTGGCCGAGTGACGGTTGAGAGCATTATCAATTGAAGTATTTTGAAAGGGAAATGGGGAACTAAAACTTTTTCTTGTTGAGAATTGGGTTGTTTCAAAATGGCGGTGAGTATTTAATAATAGCTAAGGTTGGTTTCGGGAATTGTCTTGTAGGTGTTATGGTTTGGGTCATGGCGTGATAATAGTGTAATTTTTTTTATGGCAAACAAAACAAATAAGAATAAAAGTTTATGATCGGCTCTTCCATTTTATTTAGTAAAAAAAAAGGGGTTTCGAATAGATGATGGGTTTTGGTTGTTTTCAATTTCGAAATTTTAGTGTGTCTGTTGTAGCAAGTTTTGTTTATACAATAAAAGTTGTACCTTGGAATTCGTGATGGGTGCTAGGCAAAGTTTTATGCTCTTTTGTGTGTGGTTGTGTTCCTCGGCGTAGTTGGGTTATTGTGGATTAGAATTTTGCTTTTTGGGAGGTTTTGCTTTGGGAATGTCTATGTCATCATGTGAAGGGAATGATGAAGATTTTGGATGAATAGAGCATTTAGGGTGGTTTTATGAGTTGAGGTGCCTTTGGATTTGAAGTAACTGAGTGTGATACGTGTTTGGATTTCCTTGCTTGAAGTAAATGGTAATATTCAGTATTGAAAGCTTTGTTTATCATTGTTATGAGAATGGATGATCGGTGGATGGGTTATGGTTATGAATTGAATTAGTTCACATTGTAATGGTTGATTTAATTATTGTGTTATTGTATTGATTTTTAAATTTTGGGGACGAAATTTCTCAGGGGGGGAAGTTATAATGATTTTGGTTTAGAATCATCCTGTTTATTTTTTTTTGATCTGGGATTCCTTGTCTTGATGGTTGTTCATGTCCTTGTTCATCTTATTCTTGGTTGAATTGGATTGTTTGAGTATTACGGTTGTGTTTGAAACATGTTGGGAATTCATTTTTCAAAGATGTTGTTGCCTACAATTTTACTTGTTCGCTCGAGCGAACTTTCTTACGCTCGAATGGTCTTCGTGAACTTCCAGTACTTTTGTAGGTCTCCGAAACTTCTAGGAGTGTAGTGTTTTTAGCTCAAGTGAACTTTCTTGTGCTCAAGCAGTCTTGGCTCGAGCGGTCTGCCTTTTTTTGTAAAACTTTTGGGAGGGTATCATTGTGCACTCGAGCGGTCTCACTTTTTGTGTCTGGTCGCTTGAGCGGTTTGCACGTATATTAGTCCGTAAAAGTCACTTTTTGGATTACTTTTTCATCTCTTTCTCTAAACATTTCAAAAACCTAGATTTACCCTCTTTCTCTCTAAAACTTGTCTTTAAACCTCAAATACACCATCATCCGTCGATTTCTCCACTATTGTCCTTTGGGGAAAAAGGTAGAGCGCACATAGAGCTTTGTTTTAATATGAAAAGTTTATGTTTTCGTTGACATTGAGTTTTGGGGCTTTTGTCCTCTTCCGGAGTTAAGGCAGGGATTTTCTTAACGGTGTGCATGTGGTTTAGCTTCGTTATATGTTATTTTGTTAGTTATGGGTTTTCAAAAAACAAAAACAAAAAAGGATTGGGATATATATTTATCAATGCACAAATTTGGGGGAAAATACTTATTTTCAGTTATGGTTTGGAATTGGTAACCTAGTGGTTGTTGTGTTATGTAGTTTTGAATAAAACATTTGGTTTTAATGGGTTTTCAATGGTTAATAAAAAATTAGGGTTTTGGATGCTTTTATAGAAAAATGATGGAATTAGAATGGTTGTGGGATTTTGGTTAAAATGAGGTTTGGTTGAAAAAAGGTTTTGGAAATTATTAGAAAATACCAAATATTATTTACTCTTTTGAAATGGTGGTTTTATTGTCAACAATATGAACGATTTTGAGAAAATTGTATATTTTTTGTGGAGATTAACAAGAGTCGTAAGGAGTGTGAATGTTGTTTTGGGAATCATGAGATTTTGTATAAATCATTGGGATTCTTATTTGGTTATGATTTTGGAATATTATCATTGTTATTGTCTTTTAATAAGAGATAATTATTGTGGCAACCGGTGGAGGGCTGTATTTATTATTGTTGAAACTGCATGTAGATTAGGGAATGGAAACATTTGTAAATCATACATTGCATTGTGCATATCATAGATTTGTAATTGAAGATTTCAATATTTTGGAAAATGTATAGTTATTTTGAGATACATGTATTGTATTATTGAAAGGGTAAATAAAATGGTAAAGTTGAGGGGTGTTAAAGCAGAATTAAGTTGGCTTGTGTGTCCTTGGTGTAAGACCTAAAACCTGCGCGGTAGGTGCCAAGCCTTTCGGTTAATACCAGTAAAAATGGCATAATAAGTTGTATAGTTACTATTATGAACACTAGTTCTGGAGATTTATTCATTATATTTACTACTTCATTGTTTTTGAAAGAAGATTGTTGATTTGGAAAGATGTTTTGGAAATCTCGCATTGCATTGTTTTAAAGAGGGAAGAATGCATGTTTTATCATGACATTTCATGTGCATACATCTTGTGACATTGTTAAGCTTCATAAATGTCATTGAGTATATTTCTAATGGGTTTTGTGTTTACCCTACGAGGGAAACCACTTTCAGGTAAACCGGTGTGCCTCCGCCAAGGTGATGACTTGGGAGGATCTTGGAGCTTGAGGCTCGTATGTATTGTTTTATTTGGTTATTTGTTTGTATGTGACTCATTTGTTGTAACCAAACAAGGCCCTGGAAACTTGTAGCCTTTAAGGCATTAACCTGTAATAGTTTAATTTTATTCATTCTAATAAGAACTCATGTTGTAGGACTAAAAGAATGTATTGAGGCACATGTTGGACGTGATGTTGTATAATCATATTGTTGTTGCATTCCGCATGTTGGTAATATTATACAGGAGTAGAAGGTATATTTATTTTGTGGCGTTACAAAAAATGTGATTGTATTTTTTACTACCAATTGACTTAATTTGTGATTGGGTTTTAATTCATTGTAAAATGATTGTATTTTTTAACTATCAATTAACTTAATTTGTGATTGAGTTTTTAACTTACAGTGTTTTTTGAAAAAAAAAATGATTGTAAATGATTGTGTTTATTAAATATCAATTAAATTTTTTTTGTATTTTGTCTAGCAAAAAAAAATTTATAATTTGGTTTTTTAACTCATTGTGTTTTTTTTTTTTAAAAAATGATTGTGTTTTTAACTATCAGTTGACTTCATTGCTTCTTTTTTTATTATTATTATGAGCAAAAACGTTATTGTGTTTTTTTACAATCCATTTTGATCACATTTTTTAACTGATTGTATTTTTTTACACTGCATTTTGATCATATGATGAGAAATTTTTTTTTGTTTAGGTTGTGACAATCTCTATATTTTTTGAAACAAAAATGGATTGCATTCATTATTATTTATAGCGATTCCAGTTTTGACCATTTCGGACTCGGATTAGTATGGTTTCTGAATATTGGTCATTTCCCTTTCTCTTTATCCCTCCTTAAATTTGGTTATTTGGGCGTGTTGAGCGTGTTTGGAACATGTTAGTTGTTTGGTTTTCAAAATTTGTGTTGCCCATATTTTTGGTCCTCGGCTCGAGCGGCCTTTCTTGCACTCGAGCAGGATTTTCAAAACCTTAGTACTTTGCACGTCTACAATAGTACTGGAGTGGTGTTTTTTACGCTCGAGCAGGTTGGTGCTCAAGCAGGCTTTTTGGCGCTCGAGCGGTTTGTCTGTTGTCTACAAAAGTTCTGAATGTGTGTTTTCTGCGCTCGAGCGGGCCATTTTTGCGCTCGAGCAGAATAAAATTTTCTGTCTGACACTCGAGCGTCAACTCTTCCGCTCGAGCGGACTATGCGTATATCAGATCACGAAAGTGACATTTTATATCACTTTTTCATCCTTCTCTCTCTCTAAAACTTTCCAAAGACCTAAATCTTAACCCTTTCTCTCTAAAATACTCTCTCTCACTATATTTTGACCTAGATCCTTTGGTTTCTCTACCCTAGTGCCTTTGAGAAAAAGGTAGAGCATCTCTAGATCTTCATTTTGATCCGAACAAAGTTGGATTTGAGCATACTTGGAGTCCCGTCTTTGCCTTGCTTGGTCTTCTAACTTGAGGTAGGGATTTTTCTACACTCTTATATAGTTTTTAGCTTAGTTATTTGTCATTGTGTAATAATGGTGAGATTTGGGAGTGGTTTGAACAAACCTAGGGTTTGGGTATAAAATGAAAAGAGGGTTTTTTATTTTTTATTTTATTTTATTTTATTTTATGAATATGAATATGAAATAAATGGGTATGGGGTTTGAATATGATGACCATGTTGTGTCAAAATGGTGGACTTTGGTACATAGGTTGATATTTGGAGAAAAGGGAGATTTTGCCCTAATTGGATTCAATTGTTAATTTGTATAAATAATTGGAATTGGCATTGGAAATGTAAAATTGGATGATTATAAATATGAATGGTGGAATTGGTTATGTATTATCTCACACCTTTGGAAGTTTTGAATAAACTATCTGTCTTGAGATTGAATATCTGTTTAGAAATAACTGTATTGGGCTATCGGTGGAGGATAGCTATGATTGTAGTAGAAATTGTATGAGGATTAGGTGAATTAAAACTAATTCATGATTGGTTATTATTGAATCTGATCATGTTGTAATGTGATGTACTCCATGTATTAAAAATATGATTGTTTGGGAGGAGAAATGTGATGTACTCCATGTATGATTATGTATTTAAATACATTGTATATGTATGATTGTTTGGGAAGAGAAAGGGGATGGACTCCACTGTTTGGGAGGAGAAAGGGGATGGACTTCATTATAATGAAATTGGCCGGAGAGTCCTAGGTGAAAGTCCCGAAATTTATACATGGGTGCTGATCCCGGGGACGAAATATCCATAAAATGGCAGATTGAAGTATTTGTGTGTTTTATATGATTGGAAAGTAAACCATTGAGTTGTAGCCTCAGTTTGGTTATTGAAAGATAGTGGACTTGACTCATGAATTGAGATGATTAAATGAATTAGAAATAAATTGAAAGAAAATGGATTAAGAGTTAAATTTTGGTATCTCACGAATATAAGAATTTGTGAATGTTTCATCACAGGTATTATATGTGCACATTGTACCTATATCTCTGCTAAACCTCATATACTGTGCTAGATGATTTCTACTGGGCTGTAGCTCACCCTACTTGGGAAAAACATTTTCAGGTGTTGGTGGCATGCCTCTGCCAAGGCAATAGCTTGGAGGGACATTTGGGAGTGAGAGCTTCTTTATTTTGATTGCATTTTTTTTTTTTTGTAAAGCCAAAGGCTTAAGATATAATGAGCGAGGCTCACTTTGTGTAACTAAGCAATGACTTGGGAAGATGTAAGCCTATGAGGCATTTGACTATATATTTAGCTTCATTTCTCCTAACATTATGACATATGCTGTAGATTTAGGATGAATATTTATGAATGTATAATGCATGTGTTAACTTTTGTAACGGACTCTGATAAATGAAAGTATTTTGTTTTTGTTAATCTTCCGCTTATGAATTGGACTTATTGTATTATTTTGAGGGTATCACATTATTGATGATGATTAGATTGTATTTTGTCTTCATAATAAAAATTGTAATTGGATTTTTTTAACTCACTGTGTTTTTTGAAAAAATAAATGATTGTGTTTTTTTTAATTATTAATTGACTTAATTTGTGATTGAGTTTTTAACTCACTATGTTTTTTGAAGAAAAAAATAGTTGTGCTTTTTAACTACCAATTTACTTCATTGCTTTATTTATTTATTTTAATTATGAGCAAAAATGTGATTGTGTCTTTTTACACTCCATTTTGATCACATGGTGAATCTTTTTAACTAATTGTATTTTTTTACACTCTATTTCGATCACATGATGAGGAAAAAAATTTGTTTGCGTTTTGACAATCTTTGTGTTTTTACAGGATGGAACGTGATGCAATTACTGCTAAAATCAATTGACTATCTCAAAAAAGAAAATTACATATTTCACTCTAGACTGATCATGATGATCCCATATTCAAGGATAAATTGAAATAACTTCAAAAAAAAGAATATCGATTAAGAGCATGTGTTCTACGTGACAAACAATTGCATTATAGAGCGAATGTTCAGAATGTCACAAGTAAGCTCTGAAGTATTATTATTTTCATATATATTGATTTCTTATTAATTTTTATACTAAATATATTTTTTTTGCTACAATTTAAAATACAAGAGTTGTTATGCCTTCCACATTAGAGGGTGTTCACTCCTACCAAAATGTTTCAAGAGTCAACACATTGACAAACAATACTAATGTTCTAAATGATAAGAACCTCAAGTAATAATAATTTCTAATTATGATTCTTTTATATTATAACTTGCGAACACTAATGCCTGCTACTTTCATAATGAATGCTAATAGTTATAACGAGGTAATTTTCTTTAGGTAAATAATTGTTATGTACAATAATAACTCAAACTTAACAAGTGTTTTAATTTTTATTAGGTACAATATTTCCTTTTAAAAAGTTTTTTTTTTTTTGATTAGATACAATGTTAACATTGTGGTCAAAGACAATACTGGTTTAATAAATCTCACTGTTTAAGAAAAATAGGCAGAGTTTATCTTGCGATATCAACCATCATATTTAAAGAATATGAGATCAAAGGTAGGAAATTATAAAATTTATTATAAATAACTTGTTTTTACTGTTAGGACCCTTGTTGTTAAAATCCATGGAAAAACTAAGTTTGTAATCGAGTTGTAATTTTCCAGTTTTGGTCTTCTCGCTCGAACGGGCAAAGTGATGCTTAAGCGAAGTTCACACTCTCACAGTATTTTGTGCATCTGTAAAAAATACTGAGCGATGTGTTTTTACACTCGAGCGTGGGTTCTTCCGCTCGAGCGTGAACCCTGGTTTGGAACACGCGATATAGAGTCCCCGCTCGAGCGTCCATTCCCACGCTTGAGTGGACCGCGCGATCTCTGCTTCTATAAATTCGCTTGTTGGTCCAACTCTAGGGTTACTTTTCCTAGATCTTCTTTAAGGGTCTTAGGGTTTCTTCTGAGGTTTTCTTTTGGAGTTTTTTTGTGAGTTTTCCTTGATGATTTGAGCGAGTATTAAACTCATGTATTGATAAGCACATATCAAGGAGGTTGATTGGTTATATTCAAGAGTATTCTTCTTCGGTGGAATCCGGAGATTCAAGCGTGGAGTTTCAAAGGAGTTTGATACTGTGTGTAGTTGTTGATTCGACAATAGAAGTTGTGGATTCAACTTCAGTCTAATCAATTCCGAGACAAAGGTTGCGGTGAAAGATATACAGAAGATTTGAAGACAAATTGGAAGCGTTTGGGTAATTTGTTTGTTGTCTTTGCAATCTTTCTTTCTTCAGTAGTGGATTAATTATTGGCGTTTCGCACATGGTTTTTTTTATCACAATTGAAGGTGCTTCAATTGTGGTTTTTCCACGTAAAAATCGTTTGTGTCGATTTATTGTTTTTCGAAAACAACAATCTAAATCACTTTCGTAAGTGCTTGATGATTTAGATTGTGTGTTTTGAATGATTGGGAATTGGAGTAATTATATCTTGATTTAATCACGAATCATTTAGGATTTTCAATTGGTATCAGAGCAGGTCACTCTTTGTTTTTATCAAAACTATAGGAGTGTGATTTTCTGTGATTGGTGATATGGATTCAATTTGTGAAGGTAACTCGACTCATAGACCTCCGTTACTTGATGGTACAAACTATTCTTATTGGAAAGCTCGTATGAGAGCGTTTTTAAAATCCATCGATGAGAAAGTTTGGCACTGTGTGATCTATGGGTGGAGTGAACCTATCGTCACCATTGATGGTATTGATATTTCCAAACCCCTTGATAAATGGGAGACAACCGATTATCAAAACTCGAGATGGAACAGTAAGGCTCTCAATTTCCTTTTTTGCTCCGTTACACCTGAAGAGTTTTGTCGTATTTGCACGTGTGAGGTAGCAAAAGAGGCTTGGGACATTCTTGAAACGATTCACGAGGGTACTACTTCTGTTAAAAGGTCAAAACTTCAACGTCTCACCTCTGCCTTTGAAACCCTTTTTATGTGTGATGATAAGACGTTTGATGATTTCTATGCTAAACTTAGTGACATCATGAATTCCTGTTTCACACTCGGTGAAAAAATCCCTGAAGCTAAAGTTGTTGGAAACATTTTAAAGTCTTTACCCGAGAGGTTCCAATCAAAAGTGACAGCCATTGAGGAGGCTCAGGATGTTGATATCCTCAAGCTTGATCAGTTGGTTGGAAACTTGCAGACTTATGAAGCCCACTAGATTTCTAAGAAAAAACAAAAAGATAGTGTGGCTTTTACTAGTGCTCATGAGATTACAAAAACTCCTAAGACTGAGTCTGATTTGAAGTCTGAGATGACGGCTATGTTTACTAAACAGTTCAAAAAAAATTTAAAGAAAAAGAAGCCTAATTTCAGAAGCCCTATTTCAAAAGACAAGAGTAATGATAAACCCAAAACTTTTCTACCAAAACTTGCTCTAAAAACTGAAAAGAAGATTGTAAAGGGGCAAGGGGTCAAGTGTTATAAATGTCAAGGGTTTGGACATATTGCCCTTGAATGTCCTTCGAAAAAGAATCGGAAGAAAGTCTACACAATGACATGGGATGATGAAAGAGGGTCAGAGCAAGAAGCCGAAGAAACTGAATCCGGTGAAGACGGGGATAGTGCTTTCATGGCATTTTGGTCCACTTTCACTCAACCTCTTCCAAAGCCAGTGGAATTTGCTCGTGGTCAGAATCTACATCATGCTCCTTTGATGGGAGTAATTACTTGTATTGGAAGATCAGAATGAGGGCGTTTCTGAGAGTTTTCGACCTAAAAGGCTAGCAAGCCATTGAAGAGGATGCTAAAAGTGCTGACAATCCGAGTAATCAGAGAGTTCTGATTACTATTCATGGAGCAATTTCTGATGAAGAACAGCAACGGGTTGCTCACTGCACAAAGGCTAAAGATACATAGGACATTCTGAGCCAATTTCATGAAAGATGAGAGTCATCTTCACCACCATCTACCACATTTCCTGTCATAGCTGCTCGACTGGATGAGGTGAAGATGAATAAGGAGCAAAAAGAAGATGATGAAACAACAGAAGACGATGATGAGATTAATGGTGATGATCTACAACAAGCTTACAAAAAGCTTTACGATGAATCTCTGAATTTGTCCAAGATCAATGACAAACTCATTCTCAAGCTCAAAGCATGTGAAAGCGAGAATGTCAAGCTAAAAGGAGAACTTGTAACAGCAAAGCAGAATGTCATCAAGATCTCTAGTGGCAGGCAAGACCTATGTGGGAAACTTTTATCCTGTGAAATTGAAAGGAATGAACTCTTGAAAATGTATTCCACATATGAAGAGAAACTTGAAAGCCTTGAGATGTCACAATCTACATTGGAAGAGATGGATTGTCATAAAGATGGAGAACTTCGAATTGCTAGAGCCACAATTACCATGTGGAACAAAGGTTCCAAATCATTAGAAGACATCCTCAAGTCTCAACAAATGGGTTGTGACAAAAGTGGGCTATGCTACGGTAATGCGATAGCACACAAGGGATAGGCCTCTACATCACATGACCTGAAGACTCAAGCAAAGAGAAAGCTGAAGATACACTAGGGTGATCCCTCTCTTCATCTACCTAAAGGGGGTAAGATCAACAAAAGGGAGGTAAAACATGTTTTTATTTGTCATCATTGTGGTAGATATGGCCACATTCATCCTTGTTGCTTTGAATTGTTTGGTAAGGTGTCTTAAAAGGATAGAAATTCGAATACTTTTTGGGTTAGGAGACAACCTTACATGTCTACGCGGAACTCCAAGATACATGAGGGTGTTCACAATGCCAAGACATTTACCAAGACCGCCAGACCTGATTTTGTTAAGAGCAAAAAGATTTGGGTGAGAAAAGATGATTTGACTTGTTTAGTTGTTCACACTGCTCTAAAAGCACGTGACTCACACATGTGGTATCTTGATAGTGGGTGCTCTCGTCACATGTCAGGTAACAAATCCTACTTCATCTCCTTTGAAAAATATGAAGGTAGAATTGTTACTTTTGGAGATGGTGGCACTTCTAGAGTCATTGGTAAGGGCTCTATAAGTGTAGCTGGTCTTTCTAAGCTTGAAAATGCATTACTTGTTGATGGTCTTAAAGCAAATCTTTTGAGCATCAGTCAAATGTGTGATTCCTACCATGAAGTATTGTTTTCAAAAAATAAATGTGAAATTTTGGATAAAAAGGGAAATACTGTCTTACATGGGGTTCTCACATCTAATAACTGCTATGGGATTGTTACTAATAATGATCTCACTTGCCACTCAGCCATCATAAGTAACATTGATCTGTGGCATCAAAGATTAGGTCACATGAATTTCTAAGACCTAACTAAGATAGCCAACAAAGAGCTTGTGAGAGGCGTACCTAAGCTGGGTAAGAATCTGAACCATGTGTGTAGACCATGTCAACTTGGAAAGCAAAGTCGTGCCCCTCATAAAAAGGTGAACAGCTTTACAACCAAACGTCCTCTTGAATTAGTTCACATGGACTTAATGGGACCCACTCGCACTGAAAGCATTGGAGGTAAAAGATACATTTTTTTAACTGTTGATGATTTTACTTGATTTTCGTGAGTAAATTTTTTAAGGAAAAAATTTGATACATTTGATGCTTTCCAGGCCTTAGTTCTTAAAATCCAAAATGAACAAGGTGTTTCTATTGGGCGTATCATAAGAATCCGAACTGATCATGGTCATGAGTTTAAAAACAGTTCGTTTTCGATTTTTTGTGATATGCATGAAATTAAGCATGAATTTTCTACATCTATTACTCAACAAAATGGAGTGGTTAAGAGGAAGAATAGGGTTGTTCAAGAGATGTCTAGGGTCATGCAGAAACTTCCTCCAAATTTTTGGACTGAAGCCTTAAATACTGCTGTTTATGTCATAAATTGTGTGTATTGAAGGCTCGACACTTTACAAACTCCATATGAATTGTGGAAGGGATTGAAACCTAATGTAAAATATTTCAAAACTTTTGGGAGTAAGTGTTACATTTTCAAAGATAGAGAGCCTTCGGGCAAATTTGACTGCCGAAGTGATGAAGGTATTTTTCTAGGGTATTCAACCACTAGTAGGGCTTTTCGAGTCTATAACCTGTGAACTTCTTCATTAATGGAATTGATCAATGTGGTTATAGATGACACAGGTTCCCCTGCTCCAGCAATAAATGAGGATGAAAATAGTGAGTCTCCAATCCTGGATACTAAACTACAAAGTCAAAGAGAAGCTGAGGTCCAAGCATAAAACGTTGAGACATCACCATTTTCTCAGGTAAGTCAGAGTCCAAAGAGTGCACAAAGAGACACCACTTCTGATGCTTCTATCACCACCAGTCCTGAGTTCAAACCATCAGCAAGGGTGAAACTGAATCATCCAGCTCAACAGGTGATTGGAAGTGTATTGAATCGAATGAAAACCCGAAGACAAATTCGGGATGAGGTATCTCATATGTGTTATGTTTCATTAATTGAACCTAAGAATATTAAAGAGGCCTTACTAGATGATAGTTGGGTCAATGCTATGCATGAAGAATTAGGTCAATTTGAATGTAACAATGTTTGGACTATAGTTCCTAGACCTAGAGAAATGAATGTGATAGGTACCTAGTGGATCTTTAAAAATAAATCTGATGAGAATGGTACTGTGGTTAGAAATAAAGCCAGATTGGTTGCTCAAGGCTACACACAAGTAGAGGGTGTTGACTATGATGAGACGTTTGCCCCAGTTGCACGTCTCGAATCTATTGGTATTCTACTTGGTGTTACATGTTTTCTTGGTTTCAAATTGTATCAAATGGATGTGAAAAGTGTCTTTCTGAATGGGTACTTGAAAGAAGAGGCTTATGTTGAGCAACCAAAAGGGTTTGAGGACCCTAAATGTCCAAACCATGTCTACAAGTTAGACAAGACTTTGTATGGGTTGAAACAAGCTTCTCGGGCTTGGTATGATAGGCTTACTACCTTTCTTCTTGATAATGACTTTCAAATGGGTAGTGTGGATAAGACTTTATTTGTGAAACATACTAAGTCTCATATTTTTGTTGCTCAAATTTATGTTGATGATATTGTGTTTGGATCCATTGCTGATCATCTCGTGAAATATTTTTTAGATTACATGACACATGACTTTGAGATGAGCATGATAAGAGAGTTGTCTTATTTCTTGGGTCTTTAAATTAAACAGTCTCCTTCTGGTATGTTTGTTTCTTAGACTAAATATGCCAAAAATCTTGTGTCAAAGTTTGGTCTTGAGTCTGCTAAACATGCACGCACTTCCATGAGCACCAGTCTTCACCTTTCCAAAGATTCCGCTGGTACTGATGTTGATCCTACCCTTTATAGGAGTATGATAGGGAGTTTTCTTTACCTCAGTGCCAGTCGTCTTGATATTGCTTTCAGTGTAGGTGTTTGTGCCTATTACCAAGCCAATCCTAAAGAGTCTCATCTTCTTGCGGTCAAACGCACCATTAAATATGTTAATGGGACATTGGGGTATGGGGTTTGGTTTTCTACTGATACTACAGCTGAAATTACAGGTTTTTCTGATGCCAATTGGGCAGGGTGTGCTGATGATATGAAAAGTATATCCGGGGGGTGTTTTTACATTGGGAATAATTTGGTTTCCTGGCATAGTAAAAAGCAAAACGCCATATCTCTTTCGACTGCTAGGGCTGAGTACATTGCTGCAGGGAGTTGTTGTGCACAAATATTATGGATAAAGCAAATGCTTCATGATTATGGGATAGATCAGAACACTCTCACTCTTTTCTGTGATAACACAAGTGCCATAAACATTTCAAAAAATCCTATCTAACACTCTCGTACCAAACACATTGACATATGTCATCATTTTATTTGAGAGTTAGTAGAAGTGGGCCTTGTTGTTCTTGAACATGTACCCACTGAGCATCAAAAAGCTGATATTTTTACAAAACCTCTTGATCTTCTTCGGTTTGCGTGGGTGTAGTTCCTTAGAAAGACCTTGGGTGTAGTGCTCAGTAACTAGAGTGTTACCTGTTCCTTGAGTGGGTGTGAGTGGTGTGAGTGTTTGGATTATTGTGTGCTCGGATGCTATAATTTCATTGTCATTGAATTCTGTTGTCTTTGCATCTAAATTTATACAAACACTACTCATGTTGCTTACAGGATCTCATTCTTCTTTGTTCATAGCTCATTTTGAATGCCCATACTCATTAACTTCATGATCTCATTCTGCACACATCCTTGAGATAAAATGTTGTAGGGGTTTCCGCACAAGTGATCAAAGTTCTCTATGGACCACTAACAGTGTTTCTTGTACTTTTTCAAAGAAATTGACCTATACTAGTATATCATGGGTGATGTTGAGTCTCTTAACCATCCTCCATCATTTTTCACTTCCACGGTTTCTTCCTCAGTTCATTGAAGTCCGGGCATTAGGAAAAGGCTACCTCAGAGGCACCAACCAGGCCATCCTTTTTGATTTCATACTTCTCTGGTTTGGTCTCCATACTCTTGAGCGTGCATGCCACCAATGAGTGCCCACAAGAAAGAAAAGTTGAAAAAAATAATAATAAAAAAAAAGGACTCATTGATTGAGGGGGAGCCTCCGTGTATACTCAACAAATATCCCGTGATTCCTAGTGGTTTGACTTTTCTCTGTAATGTTTAGTTACTCTTGCCGGAGGTCCAGCCATCCGATCACTACGAGGATTAACTTTAGCTCCGTGGCCTCTCAAGGATCACACACACACATTTTTTTATGTGAGCTCTCATGTTTGTTTTTGAGTTATGCATTCTCATGTTGCTTATGATCATTGATTAAATATTATTTGACTTACTCATGATTATGTGGTTCATATTTTTGTAAATATACAAGTTTACAGGCTTCATGGTGTGTGGATCATCTCATCCCAATGTTACAGTCTTCCAATGATACTCCCCTTTGTTTTATAGGTCACCTTTCCCTGGTTGTGTTGTTTTTGTTTTTTTTGTTTTTTTTACAAATAAAAAAAAAAATTGGAGTCTTGTGGTGTTTTGTCCTCGCTCGAGCGGAATCTGTCACGCTCGAGTGTGAATTTCTTTCATTCAGCATTTAGTGAAGTGTTTTGCAGTTTTGCGAGGGTGGTTTTGGCACTGGAGCGTCCTCTTTCGAGCTCGAGCATATCCACGCGTGCTTTGGATCCCACTCAAGCGTTCAAACTCACGCTCGAGCGGACTGGTTTGGTTTAAAACTCCCTCCCTCGTCTCTTCAGTTTATTTTTTCCCTAAAAGTCATTCTCTCTCCTAGGGCTTCTTGGCGATTCAGTACATTGCTCTTCCTTGGTGTAGTCTTTAGTGATTTCTGTGTTTTTGCACACCTAAGGTATGTCTCTCTTCGATTTCGCCTTTGATTTTCTGTTTATTTTTGTATTTTTCTTTCACTCTTGTTTCCTCATTCACTCATTTTCGTAATGGTTGGGTCTTTTTGGGAGTGTATATCTTGTTCTGTTTTATTAAGTATTTGGCATACTGAGATGGGCTAAGAACAATTACTGTCGCATATTCTACTGATTTCCATTGGGCCTATTTGTTTCTTTGGATGTGGCTACCTTGTTCACCATGACTCATCTCTTATGTATTTTGTTCTCTTGGGATTACTATGCATTGACCATATTGCTTTATAGCATTATTTGCCTGACTCATGTTGATAGATTTGATTGTGCTACTAATGTTTTGTTTTCCTCTTTTGGTTTAATTTTTGTCTTGGGTTGGGGGTTTTGTGTTTATTCTTTTGGTTTAGTCATGTCTTTTTCCAAGAGAAGGAAGTCCACTGCCTCTCGACTTTCATTTAACTCTGACTGGTTTTCCTTGGCTGAGAAAGCCAAATCGTTTCGAGAGTCCTATCTGTCCCGAACCGTTCATCTCGAACGAAATGTTCAACCTAACACCTTTGAGTCTATCCATATCCATCCCCTTTTTGATCCCTTGGGTGGGGATTTGGTGCTCTCTTTCTCGGGTCCTCAAAATCTTAGTTGGGTTCGAGAATTTTACTATAACATGGAGAGTCTTGATGACATTGGTCCGTCATTCAAGACTTGGGTCCGGTCTAAGTCTATCACAGTCACCACTGATCTCATTAGAGAACTTTTAGGGATTAGTAAAATCTTCCTTATCTTCTATCCTTTTCCTGTGAGACCCATTTGCAATTTCAATAAGGTGGCCACTGCTTTATGTAGTACATCCCGTCCTTGGCTTCCCTGCTCGTTAATCAAGCAAAATGAGCTCTTATCCTAGTTTCAGTTACTTAACCTCATTGTGTGTGCCAACAT
This sequence comes from Camellia sinensis, assembly GCF_055761805.1. Lineage (NCBI taxonomy): Eukaryota > Viridiplantae > Streptophyta > Magnoliopsida > Ericales > Theaceae > Camellia > Camellia sinensis. The sequence goes on from NC_138974.1 coordinate 73,082,903, forward strand.
TATCATGACCACCCATAGCTCAGAAATCAACCAAGAACAAGGGCTTGTTCTTCAGTGTACTGCTCAACATCGCTCCATTGATCTTGTCACTTTGATTATCTAGAAGATGGTTGCTGCGTATGAGTGTAATAACCTTGGTCTACCTTACGGGTGCCTCATTAACCGGCTTCTCACCAAGTTTGAGGTTCCCTCGTTTGACGAGGATGAGTATGCTTCACCTTCCCGGCCTTTTACCAAAAACACTATCTCCTAGAGTCAGTCTTATGTTCGGGGGGTTTCTACTGGGATGGGTTGTTCTATTACAGGTATAGGTGATGCTGCTATGGCAGAGGAGGCTGAGTTTGATGCAGCTGCTACTGGTGAGGCTGTTAGTGAGGAGGAGCAGCCACCTCATGTCCGTACTATCCGTGGCCAGCTCCACCATTTTAAGCAGTCTGTTGTTTCTCATTTTGATCAACTTGAGGGCTGGATGGATATTTTCGAGGCCAGGCTCACGGATCTAGAGACTACTGCCGATGCTCGGCTCACTGCGTTGAAGGCCTCTTCCAGGTGCATTGAGGAGTCCGTTGCGCAGTCTTTACTCGTTTATCTCAGATCTTGTCTTTTCTCCAGATGCAGTCCTCGCCACAGTCACAGCTGCCCGTTCAGTGATCATTGATGCCCAGACATGCTTTTGGCTAGTTATTTTCTTGCACAGATCTCTTAAGCAGTCTGTTGTTTCTCGTTTTGATCAACTTGAGGGCCGGATGGATATTTTCGAGGCCAGGCTCACGGATCTAGAGACTACTGCCGATGCTTGGCTCACTGTGTTGAAGGCCTCTTCCAGGTGCATTGAGGAGTCCGTTGCGTAGTCTTTACTCGTTTATCTCAGATCTTGTCTTTTCTCCAGATACAATCCTCGCCACAGTCACAGCTGCCCGTTCAGTGATCATTGATGCCCAGACATGCTTTTGGCTAGTTATTTTCTTGCACAGATCTCTTTTATTGGACTACTGTTTATCTTGTTTTTTGTTCTCTCCCGGACAAAAAAGGGGAGTGGATTATTGTCTATACTTGATACATATTTTTTGATGTTCATATGATACATGGGTTTTTGGATGTTGGATGTTCATACTTGAATACTTGAATAGTTTGGATGGGTTTTTGGTTTTTTTATGTTTTGGAATTTGTTAGGAAAATTGTTTTAGAACAGTTTTGTCTAGGATTTGACAAAGGGGGAGATTGTTAGGACCTTTGTTGTCAAAATCCATGGAAAAACTAAGCTTGTAATCGAGTTATAATTTTCCAGTTTTGGTCTTCCCGCTCGAGCAGGCAAAGTGACGCTCGAGCAGAGTTTACACTCTCATAGTATTTTGTGCGTCTGTAAAAAATATTGAGTGATGTGTTTTTATGCTCGAGCGTGGGTTTTTCTGCTTAAGCGTGAACCCTGGTTTGGAACACGCGATATAGAGTCCACGCTCGAGCGTCCATTCCCATGCTCGAGCGGACTGCGTGATCTCTGCTTCTATAAATTCGTTTGTTGGTCCAACTCTAGGGTTACTTTTCCTAGATCTTCTTTAAGGGTCTTAGGGTTTCTTTTGAGGTTTTCTTTTGGAGTTTTTTGTGAGTTTTCCTTGATGATTTGAGTGAGTATTAAACTCATGTATTGATAAGCACATATCAAGGAGGTTGATTGGTTATATTCAAGAGTATTCTTCTTCAGTGGAATCCGGAGATTCAAGCATGGAGTTTCAAAGGAGTTTGATACTGTGCGTAGTCATTGATTCGACAATAGAAGTTGTGGATTCAACTTCAGTCTAATCAATTCCAAGACGAAGGTTGCGGTGAAAGATATACAGAAGATTTGAAGACAAATTGGAAGCATTTGGGTAATTTGTTTGTTATCTTTGTAATCTTTCTTTCTTCAGTAGTGGATTGATTAGTGGTGTTTCGCCCATAGTTTTTTTTATCACAATTGAAGGTGCTTAAATTATGGTTTTTCCATGTAAAAATCGTTTGTGTCGATTTATTATTTTTCGAAAACAACAATCTAAATCACTTTTGTAAGTGCTTGATGATTTAGATTGTGTGTTTTGAATGATTGGGAATTGGAGTAATTATATCTTGATCTAATCACGAATCACTTAGGATTTTCACTTTCACTTACCTTTTCAAACACAACGTTATAATTTGTAAAAATTTATAGCATAATAGAGTTAGAATGACTAGATATTATATTTCGTCATGCCAAGACCGTGCATATGCATTTATCATATATCTACCAACACTGCTACATCAACTAGATTGTGCACTGTGACCTTTGTTTTAAATATAAATTGGTCTGAATAATGTCTATACATTTTAGAAGGTAATATATATATATATATATATATAATATGTAAGTATAACATTTTTACTTTATAACATTTTATAAATCCATAATATATATATATATATATATTGTTCATCAATTACAGTCCTAACTACCATGTTGACAATGCAGGAATGCTGATAGAAGACCCACAATAATTTAGATTTTAATTATAATATATTTTATTTATTCAATGAATTTTGAACAAATGTAATAAATTTTTATTTTTATTACTTCAATTATAAATTGTCAACATTTTCTTTAAAAATTACGTATATTATATGCTAACAATTTAAAATGTTTGACAAAATCATAAATAAATTTTTTAAATCCAATCCCATGCATAGCACGTGTGATATGCTAGTATATATTATATAATAAAAAAGGAGTTTTTAAGAACATTGATTGTGGGAGCTCCAAACTCCCAAACTAATTTTGTTAATTTGTTAATTTTGAAAGAAATAAAAAAATCTATTGGTTAGTTCCTTAAGTCAAAAATCAAAAACAAAAAAAGGCTCTAATTATCTATGATTTTGAATTTTAAAATTCAAAACAATATGATAAGTCACCCTCATTTTTTTCAAAAATAATATTGATCAAAATAATTCAAATAAAGAAACAATAAGGGCACTAATTACCTATGATTTTGAATTTCAAAATTCAAAATAATATGGTAACCACCCTCTCCCTTTCTGAAAATAATATAAATCCCAGAACTTTAAAAATCCAATCAAATTAAAAATTCAAAACAATTCTCTCTTTAGAATACCCAATATTTGACCTTTTTTTTCAGCTCAGCTAACTCTCAAAATGTAATGATGCAAAAGTTAATCTCCCTCTTTGTCAATAATCCAAACTTATTTCAAGTTTGTTTGTTTGTGATTTTTTATTTTTTTTTTGTAAATTTTTATTTTCGTGTAAGTATATTTTTTTGTTCCTCTATATGACTTTTTTCCCTCAATGTATTGTTTTTCTAACTAAATTGATAATAAATATATATCTGTTTAACTATCTTTGTTTTGAAAGTTGATTTGAATTTTTATTTTTATCTTTTTGAGTGGATGTTTGTGTATTTTTTATAGTGTTGTTATTATTATTTTTGATATATGTAAATTGATAATACAGTTATGAGTTTTTATTTATTTATTTATTTATAGAATAAGGCGTCTTATATTGTTCTTTATGATATGATCATTTTTTTAACATTTTTTTAATTTCTTAAAAAAAAAATTCAAATTTTTTTATTTGTAAAAAATTAAAAACATTTAATTGACTTGCCCATCAATAAATAAAATTTTAAATAATGAAACTCTGTTTGTCACGACGTAACCCAAGAGGCTTAGGGTTGGAATCTCAACTTACTAAATAATTCTAATTGTAACAAATTAAGTGGCGCAGATAGAGGCAAAATGGAAGTAAGAAAATAATTAAATAGAAAATTAACTTCATTCGACTATTTTGATAAAAGAGAGTACATTTATAGGGCTTTTATTTATTTTTTATTTAGTGACCGTCCCTTAGTAAAAAACAAAAGAAAGAAAAGGAAAAAAAACAAAAATAACGGATCAGCCTCAATTCTTGTACAGGTTCCACTATATGAGGTTACGGGTCTTCCTTACATCTCGTCACCTGAAAGAGTAACAGCTATAAGCACACAGTAAAGTGAGGAATATTATACCACGAGTATTGGGAACACAAAATAACCATGGATAGTTTGTTAGGCTATAACATTTACATGACTTAATTTGAATAAACAAATTATTTAAGTGGCAGAAACTGAAATACATAAATTATGTAAATAAATAACCATAACCATGATACAAAATAGAACAAAATAGAGGTCACTGGAGTGACAGTCAGAACAGAGGTCAATGGATCCATGACAAACAGAGGACCACAAAGTGGTCAAACAGAGGGCAATGGTTATTTAAGTCCCCCAAGGCATGAGACTCCTGTGGTGGTAATTACAAAACATAATTGGTTATAAAATCATTGTTAAATAATTTCTAATAGTTAAACAAACATATCCATGAGTCTCAATTTAAGCAAATAGAGTTTAGAAAATAATTAACGTAATCAAAATATTAATATAATTTATAAAACATAGATTACGTAAAATAAATTATTGTAACCCAAAACATACGTGAAATATACTATGGTGACTCAAGGTATAATATAACTTCCTTTAATATCGAGTCTTATTAATTCCTTCCTATTTCCATTGGTTTTCGGCCCTTCCCTTGCTCTCTATTTTTGCTGATTCTCTCTTCTTCTTCCTTTTTCTTTCTTTCTTTCTTCTTTGTTTTTCGTTAGCACTACTTCACACTGCTCCCCCTTTTTATACATGTAACTAGGTGATGACACATCCTACCTAATGGCCCTAAGGTGATGAATCACCTCCCCCCTTAATCCTAGGTGTCACAGATGGCTCCTATTCATTCTTTTCGACATATTTGCAAATCTTCGTAATTAATTATTACTTAATTTGTTTAACTAAATCTATACATGCCAATCTTCTCACATTAATTAGTGATAAACTTAGCCCCCAAATAATTCTCTTCATCATATATTTGATAACCACAATGACAAATTAATTTACATAGCACGTATAGCTTAGTTATTTTATTATTTCCATTATTATTATTATTATTATTATTATTATTATTATTATTATTATTATTATTATTATTATTATTATTATTATTATTTTGCCTTCACCTTACATTGACCCTAGTTAATTATATAATAAATTAAATTATACTTTATCGCATACCATCATAAAATTAATTATTTTATTTTACTATTACAGATTATTATTATTCTTATTAATAATTGTGGTGGGTTGTGGTATTACTTAAATATTTAGGGTGCCCCTTTTTATCCCTTTCTAAATAAAAGTTTGTCCCCAAACTTGACGTACCTTGGTTGTTGAAGAGATGTGGGTATTTGATTCGCATTTGACTCTTTGTTTTCCACGTAACTTTTTTGACACGATGATTATGCCATAAGACTTTTACCAGAAGTATAGTCTTGTTTCAAAGAACTTGATCACGGTGATCGAGAATCTGCACCGGTTGTTCTTCATAAGAGAGATCTTATTGAACTGCCAGATCCTTGTAATCAACAACGTGCTCTGGATCTCGAAGGCACTGCCGAAGCATCGAAACGTGAAATACATTGTGGACATTGGACAATTCAGGTGGCAGTGTAAGGCAATATGCCACAGGACCAACCCTTTCTAGTATCTCGAATGGCCCGATGTAACGTGGGTTTAACTTTCCTCGCTTTCCAAATCGGATAACCCCTCTTGTTGGTGAGATCTTTAGGAAAACACGATCTCCTACTTGGAATTCCAATTTCTGTCTTCGTGTATCTGTATAGCTTTTATGGGGACTCTGAGTAGTGCGAATTCGCTGTTCGATGAGTTTGATTTTATCACTTGTGACTTGCACGATCTCGGGGCCTAACAGTTTCTTGTCCTCAACTTCCGTCCAACACAAAGGTGATCGACATCTCCTTCCATACAGAGCTTCGTACGATGCCATTCCAATGCCTGCTTGGTAGCTGTTGTTATAGACGAATTCCACTAAAGGTAGGTGCTCATCCCAGTTACCTTTGAGGTCCAACACGAATACACGTAACATGTCTTCTAACATCTGGATTGTTCTTTTGGATTGCCCATCAGTTTGTATGTGATAAGGCGTGCTAAACTTCAGTGTGGTTCCCAAAGCTTCTAACAACTTGTTCCAGAAGTGAGACACAAAGCGGGGGTCTCGATCAGACACGATTGAAACTGGGGTACCATGCAATCGAATGACGTCCTTGATGTACAAAGTGGCAAACTTATTAAGGGAGTACATGATTTTGATTGGCAGAAAATGCGCCGACTTCGTCAATCGGTCTACTATAACCCATATTGCATCATTCTTCAAAAGTGACTGTGGTAGCCCGACCACGAAGTCCATAGTAATGTGCTTCCATTTCCATTCAAGAATAGGGAGTGGTTGCAGCATTTCTGCAGGTCTCTGATGTTCTACTTTAACACGCTGACAATGCAGACATTTGGAGACATGGCTTGCTATGTCTCTTTTCATTTCTGTCCACCAGTAGTGTTCTTTTAGATCGTGATACATCTTCGTATTACCAGGGTGGACGGAAAACCTCGAGCTGTGAGTTTCTACCAATATCTTCTTTTTGAGTTTCAGAATATCGGGTACGCAAATTCGATTTCGAAATTTCAGTATCCCATTGCTTATAATAAAATCAGGATCAGGCGTACTCCTTTACTCCTCGTATTTTTTTTATAAAAGTTTATCTTCACATTGGTGTGCTCTAATTTCTTCAATTAAGGTAGGTTCCACGATTATGCTGGCGAGCAGTTCATTGATCTTGCGAGAAACGAGAGTACATGCCAAACTTTTAGTCGTCTTTCGGCTCAGTGCGTCTGCCACCACGTTAGCTTTGCCTGGATGTTTGTAGCGACCCTAATTTTCTTAAGTCATTATTTATTATTATTATGATTATTATTATCTTATTTTTTTGGTTTTATTAATTGTATGGTTTACATGAAAATTTAATGTGTTGTTTAGTTAATGTGATATTTAACGAATTTAATGTTGTAATTAATAAATTTATTGTGCTATTTAATTAATTCATATATTTATATGTTTATTTTTGTTATATAAAAAAGAGGTGTTTTATATATATATTTAATCTTATATTTATTTATATTATAATTATGTGTATTATATAATATAATATATTATAATAGTTTATTAGGGTTAGAATAGGATTAGGTTATATAATAATATAATAAGTGATTAAGTTTTCAACAAAAGAAAAGGATTGTGAATTTGCAAGAGTGCAGCAACCGTCGGGGAGAGAGAGAGAGAGAGAGAGAGAGAGATTGATTGATTGATTAAGATCAAGAACAAAGCCACGAGAAGAAAAGAAAAAAAAAGGGAGACAACGGGGAGAGATAGAGGAGAGGAAAAAATAAAAGGATTAGGGTTTTATTTTGGTGGCTCCTTTAGTTCTTCAAATATTTTATTGATCTTTAAAATAATATTGTGAGTACAAAACCCACTTCTCTTGATTTATGTTTAATTCGTAATTTTTATTTATTTATTTTTATTTATTTGATGTTGAATTGATTTCATATTTGCATGTAGATGATTGATTGTTTTTAATTATTTTGATTAGTTGTGTATGTAAGGTTTAGAGTTTTTAGATAATTGATTGATTTTAATTATTTTGTTTAGCTGTGTAGGTAAGATTTAGGATTTTTAGATGATAAATTGATTTTGATTATTTTGGTTAGTTGTGTATGCAAGGTTTAGGTTTTTTTTTTTTATGTATTTATTTTATGGTTGTAGTCACACTCATGATTATGTGAAATTGAAATAAATTTAGAATCCATAGATATTGGTTAGATGATGGATTGATTAATTATTTTTATTTATTTGATGTTGAATTAATTTTGTATTTGCATGTAGATGATGGATTGAATTCATTATTTGATTAGATGTGTATTTAAGGTTTAGGGTTTTTATATGTATTTATTTTATGATTGTAATCACACTCATAGATAGATGAAATTAAAATTAATTAGGAACCCATAGATAAATTCCTTATACTCCACCATGACTCCATGGATTGTTATTTTATTTGAGTGATGGTGAGAAAGAGTGTATAAAAAAAAAGTGAGGATTATGAGATTTATTTAAATGTCTTAGGCTTGGCATTGTTATGCTATTCTCATGAGTGAGATGTTTTTTACATGTTTATTGTTGCATCATTCTCATGAGTAGACGAGTACTTTGAGTTACGCGCGTACGTATATGCTAACCATTCGGGGAGTGTGAGTCAAACTTGGGACGATATCCCCGTACAAGTTTGGCTTTGGAGCAGTGTTAGGTATACGGGAGGCACATGAGATATATGTGTAGACCAGAAGTGGAGGGCCGAAGTGATGGAGTTAAGGTATAAATAATTTAATTATGAGATGATTGTTATAGTGTGTATTGTATTGATTTGTACAGGTTGAAAAATAGTAAACGACCTCAATAACTTATGAAATTTGAGTAGAGGCATGTATACGTGATTCTAGACAACTTTTGTGTATTAACTTTTTATTAAAAAGATCGATTAGAACTTATAATTGAATGATCTTAGTTATTGTAGTTTTGATTCATTTTGGCAATGCAGATTTTAGAGGTTGTTTTAACCCACGAAACGAGCTCATTTTTTTTGGTTTTGCGTAAACTAAAGTAAAATATTATTCTGCACACTTTTTGTGTTTTGAACTTTTTTGAAAAAAATCATCTTAGGGAAGTTTTTGTTCGATTTCAGTTTCATATATTTTCGATTGAATTCTGTTTAGTTTTTTCTATCAAACTTTTCTCTCAACCTGTTTAGTTTCTATTAAATTCGTCTGTGCTGTCTTTTAGAAAATTTGATTCTGTACAACTTTCGTGCTTTGAGTTTTGGTTAATTCGAATTATTTAAGCATAAGACAGTACATTTTTATACTTCTTCAGTAAGTTACTTATGATTAAATTATACTAACTTTATTTTTTTTGCAGGATGGTGGGTTTTACTAATTTTTTTATGCAGGGCAGGGCTGATCCACCATATTTTTATTTTTATTTTGATTATTTTATAATCAATTTATATTTCGTTGTGTACGGACAAGAAACTAAATGCCACTGTATCTCGAGAAACTATCCATTCATCTCAGTGCGGTTGGAACTACTTGTCTTGTCAATAAGAATTTAATGTATTTTTGTTTGTGTCTAGTGGACACGTGGGTGTTGAATCTTGTACTCATACCAGTATATCTGTATACTGACCCGTTTTGTCTCTTGGTAACTCCGGTGTGTTCTGTTTGAGCGCAGCTGAGCTTCATTTGCAGGATTAGTTGAGGCTATGGTGGTGACAAGAAATAACTATGATCGTAAGACATGTCGATTCGACTTCTTTTGTTTTCTTGAGCTGAGGGTTGATATTAGTTTATGTATTTATTATTTTTTTTTATAACTTTAGTATTGGAATAATTTGGCATGGTTTGTAACCGTACTTTGTTTAAGTTGTTTTGACTAGTTGTTGCTACCTTAATGTTGAGGTATTGGTTAGTTATGAAATTTATGGTGGATGGTTTGGTTAGCGTTTAGTTTTTTTGTTTCACCCCAAGGATTTGGATGATGGAATATTGATTGGGGTTTAGCCCTAATTTGATATTTAATTGTCCAAATTTTGGAGCGTGACAATGGTGATGGATTTCTACATTGTAGTCTTTCATAAATTCTAACCACCGTCGTTTCTTCGTATTCAGTTCCTTCTGTGTGAACAGATATTTAAGACTCTTGTGATCAGTGTAAATTTCGCAGGTTACATCGTAGAGATAATGACGCTAGATCTAGAGGGCGAAGATCACCGTAGCTAATTCTAGATCATGAGTTGGGAAGTTCTTCTCATGAGTCTTTAGTTGTTGCGAGGATAAGCAATGACTTTTTCGTTTTGCATATGAACGCAACCCAAACCATTGTATGAGGCATCACTATATATTACAATCACATCTGCTCCTGCAAGGAGTGCTAGTATAGGAGCCGATACAGGTTGACTTTTTAATTCTTGGAAGCAACGCTCTTATTTGTCAGTCCATTCAAAAGGTGTGTTCTTCTGAGTTAGCTAGGTCAAAGGTGAAGCTTTTTTCGAGAAATCTTGCACGAAACGTCGGTAATAGCCAACTAGACCCAAGAAACTTCAAATTTCTGACACATTAGTAGGTCGTGGCCAGTCCACAATTGACGTAACTTTTTGGGGGTCAACCGAGATGCCATCTTTGTTAATGACGTGACTGAGGAAGTGTACACTAGTGATCCATAATTTGCATTTCTTCAACTTGACATAAAGTTTGTGATCACGTAATGTTTGTAGAACCATTCGCAAGTGTTGCCATGGTCTTCCAGTGACTTGGAGTATATGAGGATGTCATCAATGAAGACGATGACGAACTTATCAAGATAGGGTTTAAACACTCAGTTCATGAGGTCCATGAAGGCCACTGGAGCATTTTTGACACCAAATGGCATGACGAGAAACTCGTAGTACCCGTAACGGGTTCTAAAGGCAGTCTTTTAGAGGCTTTTGTTTTGGCTCTTAGTTAGTGATAGACAGAATGCAAGTCGATTTTTGAGAATACTTGGGAGCCTTGAAATTGATCGAACAAGTCATCGTTTTGTGGCGGAGGGTACCGATTTTTTATGGTGACCTTGTTTAGCTCCCGGTAATCGATGCATAACCTGATCATGCCATTCTTTTTCTTTACGAATAGTACTGGAGCTCCCTAGGGTGAGGTACTATGTCGAATGAAACCTCTGTCCAGGAGTTCTTGGAGTTGAGTATTCAGTTCTTTCAATTTCGTCATTGACATGCGGTAAAGGGATTTTGATACTGGTTGCGTACCAGGTTGAGTTTCAATGGTGAATTCGATTTCCCGGTCAACCGGGGTACCAGGTAGATCTTCAGGGAAGACATCTGGGAATTCTCGAACTACTTGGATTGCATCAACGGTGTGGACCTCTTTTTGTGTATGATCACATAACAAATATAACTGCAACAACCCTTTCTTAGAAGCCGTTGGGTTGTCATGGAGGATATAACACAGGAAGGGTTGGAAACTCCAGTCCCATCAAAGACAAGCTCGGGTTGGTTTGGTAACCTGAGGGAGACCTTTTTAGCTTTACAATCAATGGAGGCGTGGTTGGCAGCCAGCCAATCTAACCCTAAAATCACATCAAAGTTCCCAATGCATAAGGGAATCAAGTCTACGTATAAGATTTTTCCTTTTAAGGATATAGTACATGATCTGTACAGATCAGTACTACAGGCAGAATAACCAGAAGGAAAAGACACAGACTATATATATCCTAAGGGTTCGGGTGTTGATGCCAACTTAGCAGCAAAGTGTGGTGCAACAAAAGAATGAGTTGACCCACAGTCAATGAGGACGTGAGCTAAATGACCATAGACAGAAAGTATACCTGACACAACGTTTCGATAACTTCTGGTTTTCCAGGTACCAAGGAAAAAGAATGAGTTGACCCACAGTCATTGGCGTTTTTGGTCTTTCCTCTCTTTTCTAGGTCCTGCGGGTTTTCTGGCTGGGCCAGAGGGGCTGGCTACAGAATTGGTCAGCTTTGGACAGTCCCTCAGCAAGTGGCCAATTTGACCGCATTTAAAGAATGCTCCCGCGTCTCGATGGCATTGTCCCTAATAAGCCCTTCCACACGTAGGGCAAATTGGAATGGTGCCACCTCTGAGGTTAGTAAAACCTTGCTTGCCTGAGTTGGATGTGCCGTATTCACCCTCTTAGGAGGCGCAATACCGGATCTTTTGTTGTCTCTTTCCCAGAATCGCTTCTTTTGGCTTGGTTTCCTGGAACATGAGGCTTTAATTCCTTTTTCTACAATGTATGCTTGGTCTACCATTTCTGCATAGGTTGGTCGTTTCAAAACCTCAAACCTATCTTTGATTCCAGCATCCAATCCTACTTCGAATTTTCTTGCTTTTCGAGCTTTGATCGGGATGACATATGTCGCAAACCGAGCAAGTTGTGTGAACTTGCTCTCGTATTCAACCACCGTCATGGTTCCCTGCTTTAGATGTATAAAGTTCGACGCCTTTTGTTCTCGTAGCGAATCTGGAAAGTATTTTAAATAAAATACTTCCAAAAATTTTGCCCAAGTCACAATTTCTTCTTTCTCTAGGGTGAGAAGCCACAATTCCTGCGCATTATCTTTGAAAGTAAAAGTGGCGAAAGTTACCTTTTGTCTTTCGGTGCAAGGAAAAACGCGAAAAATCTTTTCCATGTCTTTAATCCAAGTATCCACTACCATTGGGTTTGGACCACTAGTAAATGTGGTGGGTTTCAAATCTTGGAACTGTTTTATGGTAACTGGTTCTTCTCGCCATTTTGGCATCCCATTGTTAATGTTGGTCTGCAAAGGCTTACAAAAAGCTAGTAACCGCTATTTCCATGATTCTTTCTATCAATTCACTGTCACTAACTGATGATTCGCTTCTGTTACCATTATTGGTCATTCTACAAAGTAATAAACGAGGCATTATATCCATAACTCAGCATAGATATATAAGATATATAGCGCAATATATATAAAATACCCTCTTTACTAGTTTTACAATTAATATTACATCCTTGTCCAAAAGTCAAAATATGTTAGTGTCTCATCCTTGTGGTACAACCAAAAAAAAAAAAAAAAGGGAATCAGAACGCATCATGGTTAGCATACAAAAGAATTTTCGTCTCCAAAATCTAGAGTGGTGGGTCAAACGGGTCAAACAACTACGGAAAGTAGTATTGCATTAAAAGCTCAAATTCTCATCCTAACTGTACCATATCAAAACAAACCTATGCAGCCTAGACGGTGTAAACGGGGACAGACTGTATATAGCTCCAAAACGCTTAATCGACGATCCATCTTGATTGCTCAATGTATGATAGGTCATTATTAAAATCAACGTTTTGAATATTAATGGTTTCCAACGGGTTAGGGATAGTGGTAAAAATGTAGTTTTCGGGGTACACATTTCCCCTTATTGGCACAAAATCTAGGTGCAAAGGGCCAACAATGTAGTACGGCGGTCATATCCTTGGGCAAGGCCGAGGACACGGATGGGTCCGAGAAAGCGTCTGCATGTGTAGGCACGGCTTTGCCTCCGCAATAAGTATGGTACGTCAGTAGAATCGGTTTGTACATATATCGACTGACCTATCAATTGGGCAAGGCATGGATATAGTCTCCTGATTATATCCTCTGAGTCTCCTCATCCTTCAAGTGAGGCGGGGGCGGTGTGCTCTTCTAAAATATCCTCCAAATTAATGGCCCTGAGCTCCTCCCAAAATGCCTTATCAAGGTTAATCTCGGACATTCCTACATCACTAGAATAAACGTGAGATTTTACAGAAAAGAACTAACACTACAACAAAAAGAGTCTTTGGAGACGAAAACTAATGACGAAAATAAATTTTGTCACGAAAGATGTACCTTTTAGCGACAAAAATAATATGTTGTCTCCAAATGTACCATTTTTAGAGAGAAAAATAAAATTTCGCCACCAATCTACATGTATAATAAAAAAATTAGGTGTCGAAATTATTTTTCATCATTATTTTTGTTTTTTTGTCACTAAAGATTTTCCCGCTAATTTTTTTGGGTGGCGCCAAAATTTTGAGACTTTCGGTGAGGAAAAAATTGGTCACCAATTATAAAATTATTAGCGACGAATATATTTTCGTCACCAATAATTTTTAATATTTTGATATCATTTAGTGAGAAAACTATTTTCGTGGCCAATAATTTTGTCTTTTGGTGAGGAAATAATTTTGTCACCAATTTTGGAGAGAAAATTGAGCAGCAATGAAAAACAAAATAGGTGGAGTTGTATTTTGACTTTGTGAGTTTTTGAATTATGATTTGAAAGAGAAAATTTTTTTGGTTATGAGTTTGAAAAAGAGTTTTCAAAACGTAATTGAAAAACTTATAATTATAACCAAACATACAACTCAAAACTCTATTGAAAATTCTATTAAAAGTATATAACCAAACTCTTTTTAAAATTTAATTCAAAAAATTAATTTTTTTTAAATTAAAAAATTTTGAAAATATTTTTTTATTTAAAATATTAAAAAAATATTCAGCTAGTTTTTTAAAATTACTTTTGATTGTATATTTGGTTCAATTTTTTTTTAATTGTTTTGTTTGAAAGCGATCTAAAAAAAATAATTTATATATTAAAAAATATCAAAAACAAATAAATTTTTTGTTTTCAAATAATAGGTTGTAATTTCAAAAAAAAAAAAAAACATTGTTCCGGTTAACCGCTCGGATATCCAGGGATGCCCGGGCAGACAACTCAATTCGCAAATTCAAAATTCAAAAAAATATGCATTCGAATGTGTATTCAAATGTGGCATTAGAATTGATTATTGAAAACTAAAACCAAATATAGCAATCAAATATAAGGGTGAAAAATTGATTTGAAACTCACACTAAACACAAATTTTTTCCCACCTTTTGTCAACTTATTTCCCTCTCTCTCTCTCTCTCTCTCTCTCAAAACACACACACACACACACACACACACACACACACAAAATAACTCTCCTTCCTCCTCTCTGCCCTTCTATTCCCCGCTGTCGTCGCCCCTTCTCATCTTTCAGTACCGCCGCCGACATCGCATTTCCAAGGTAAATATGACATCAAAATATGTCTGTGCTTGTTTGATTGAAATCAAATATGGACTTCTTGAGAGATTCTTGATTTCTAGGTTGAGTTCTTCAATTTTATGATTTGGGTTTTCTTTACCTATCCCTATTCTTCTTGATTGCGCTTCCTTTTGATTTCCGATGTTTTTTCAATCAAATTTGTGCATTTTGGCCGTTGAATTATTGAATGATTTCTTGTGCTTATGATTGGATTTTTACATTCTCTTTTCCTTTCTTTGTAGACATTCAAAATAGTTGGATTAGATGAGAATCATCCAGGTGTAATCAGGCCTGCAAATATTCAAGGTAATTTTAAATTTGAACCGTGTATGAGTTTGTTTCCCCTCTTGGATATGTATTAAGATGAATCATTTGGTTTATAATAATACCCATTGATTTAAGGGTTTAAACCCTGATTTTAACTACATTGGGAATTTTTTCTGATCTATTATAGGGGGATTACATCTGAGAGTTGGAAAGTTAGCAGCATGAATGAGGCACTACCAGAGAGCGTTGAGTATGATTAATCGCAACATAGTTGGAGCGTATCCTTACCCTGGTGAAGTGAACAAGAGACCAGCCTTGTCTGAGTAATTTCTTAAACCCTTTTCTTTGATAGTCCACCAAGAGTCTTCTTTCTGAGTACCCATTTTGATCTCCTTCATTCAAATCTTTAATATTCAGAAACAATGCACCATCTAACAAGAACCACATGCCTATCCCGCCGATTTCGGCAAATAGACCAATTACTAGGTCGGTAACTAACCCTCTTCAGTTGGTTCTGATGATGTACTCAAAAATTTTACGCCCTCATTGAGCTTTGTGCGTTTGATTCTTTCGGTTACTACAGGAAGTTTGCTGCAAAAATGGCTGGTAAACAGAAGCAACCATTACCTGAGGTACTTTCTGTGAGAACAGAGAAATTAATTTACTTTATTAGAGTACATATACATATTGGGTTGGTTTTAATCATGATACTTATCCATAGGAAACAAAAAAAGTGGTCCAATCACTTCCCGTTCTGACTGAATCAAGAGATTGTAGCATCATAGATCATCTACAAGATTGTTGGGGACTCCCCTGCCCTAATGTTTGTGCAGCACACTGAGGCAATGCTGGGAGGAAATATATCGGATGGTAGTTATATTCTTTTTACGATAAAGATTGAGTTAATTTCTCTAGCAGGGGCAATGGTCTTATAGAAAAAGTTATACATTTTTTTATTTTTATTTTTTGGAAGGAGGTTGAAATGGAAAATACAACTAATAAGCTAGTTGCTGACATAGAGAGCAGTGATAAAAGGAATCCACTTGCTGTTGCTGAGTATATTAATGACATATATGCCTACTACAAGAAAGTTGAGGTAGTTTGTAGTTTCCAGTATACTTGCTTGAATGTTTCCTTCCAAACTGTTAAACATAATTTTCTCATTACTTTGGACTGATACATCTATTTATCACTAAACTTGATGGATTTGTTGTGTTGGTGCACTAGATCATACTTTGAACGCAGCTAATTTGGTTTTCTTACCAAAGTTGTGGTTTCAATTGTCATTCTTTTAGAGGATCACTTTATATCAGTAACCATTCGGCTAAAACAGTTTTATCATTGAGACACAGATTTGTGAAATGTAACTTTTTTTTTTAACCCCGCCCACAGTTTCATAGGGCTTGTTTGTTTATAAAACTAAGCAATATTTTTTGGATTCTAAATGTAGAGTTCTAGCTGTGTCTTGCCAAACTATATGGGACAACAATTTGACATTAATGAAAGGATGAGAGGTATTCTGATTGACTGGCTCATTGAGGTATATGAAATGCTATATTAGTATGTGGCTTAATTAATTTCCAGGATATAAACTGTAGACAGCCTTGATAACCATAACCGTTTGATCAATAGATGAACAGGTGCACTACAAGTTCGAACTAATAGATGAGACCTTATATCTGAGTGTGAATCTTATTGATAGATTCTTGGCAGTCCAACTGGTTGGAGGTAAATATGACACCACAACCATATATTTCTCTAAAAACCTGGTCCTATAAATCACATAACAGTCTCCTTTATATAAACCTTTGATGAGTCATATCACGTGGTTGCTCCTAGTTAGTGTGTGTGTGTGTGTGTTGTGCTTCATGTGTGTTATGTGGATAGGGATTGTGGAGTTACTCCTATAGCCTAGCTGTTGTGTTTCATAGTTAGTTACTAGTACATCTAATTGTGTATGTGAACAAAATTTGATTTTGCAGGATCAGTTTGATCTACAAGGCAATCCGAGTGATGTAGCAAGCTTCTTGGTTAGTACATTATGTTTCTATGTTAATTTAGTAGAAAATTTCTTCTTCAACTAGGGTAGAATAAAAAACTACAATGACATTTTGGCGCGAAAGGTCTCAGGAAAATAGTGAAATATGCATGTAAAGGCCCGGGAAACATCACACACACCTTGAGACGGAGCAACATAAGTTGTGCAAACTTACGAAACAAGCACGTGACTCCCGATTTGAAAACTACTTTGAAATTTGCACTATTCCAACACTTAGGCACGAAAATAAGTCAAAAAATGTACTTTTCCAACAATTAGGCTTGAAAATAGGCCATCGGGGGGTCAAAATCATGAAACAACCATGAGAAGGCTCGGGGAACACTCCGAACCCTTCAGGAGGGACCAATGTAAATTGTAAAAACTTACAGAAATAGCACGGGACTCTCGATTTAAAAACTAAGTCTAAAATTGCACTTTTCTTACACTTAGGCTTGAAAGTAGGCCACTAGGGGCCAAAATCGTGAAAAAGCCTCAAGAAGGCTTGGGGAACACCTCGAACACCACAAGAGTAACCAATTTAAGTTTTGGAAACTTACGAAACTAGCACGAGACTCCCAGTTTGAAAACTAAGTCAAAAAAAGAACTTTTTTCACACTTAAGCTTGAAAATAGGCCATCGGGCGCTAAAATCGTGTAAAAGTCACGAGACGGCCCGAGGAACACCTCAAACACCTCGGGAGGGACCAATGTGAGTTGTGGAAACTTACGGAACTAGCACAGGACTCCCAGTTTGAAAACTAAGTCCAAAAATGTACTTTTTCACACTTAAGCTTGAAAATAGGCCATCGGAGGCCAAAATCGTGCAACAGCCATGAGACAGCCCGAGTAACACCTCAAACACCTTGGGAGGGACCAATATGAGTTGTGAAAACTTACAGAATTAGCACGGGACTCCCGGTTTGAAAACTAAGTACAAAAATGCACTTTTTCACACTTAAGCTTGAAAAATAGGCCATCGGAGGATAAAATTGTGCAACAGCCACGAGATGGCCCAGGGAACACCTCGGGAGGGACCAATGTGAGTTGTGAAAACTTACGAAACTAGCACGAGACTCCCGGTTCGCAAACTAAGTCAAAAAATGCCCTTTTTCACACTTAAGCTTGAAAAATAGGCCATTGGAGGCCAAAATCATGCAACAACCATGAGACGGCCTAGGGAACACCTCAAACACCTCAGGAGGGACCAATGTGAGTTATGGAAACTTACGAAACTAACATGGGACTCCCGATTTAAAAACTAAGTCAAAAAATACCCTTTTTCACACTTAAGCTTGAAAATAGGCCATCGGAGGCCAAAATCGTGCAACAGCCACGAAACGGCCCGAGTAACACCTCAAATACCTCGAGAGGGACCAATGTGAGTTGTGAAAACTTACGGAACTACTTCGAAAACTATGTCCAAAAATGCACCTTTTCACACTTAAGTTTGAAAAATAGGCCATCGGCTGCCAAAATCGTGCAAAAGCCACAAGACGGCCAGGGAACACCTCAAACACCTCAAGAAGGACCAATGTGAGTTGTGAAAACTTACGGAACTAGCACGGGACTCCCGGTTCGAAAACTAAGTCCAAAAATGTATTTTTTTCACACTTAAGTTTGAAAAATAGGCCATCGGAGGCCAAAATCATGCAAAAGCCACGAGACAACCTGGGGAACACCTCAAACACCTCGGGAGGGACCAATATGAGTTGTGGAAACTTACGAAACTAGCACGGGACTCTCGATTTGAAAACTAAGTCCAAAAATGAATTTTTCAACACTTAAGCTTGCAAATAGGCCATTGGGGGCCAAAATCGTGTAACAGGCGCGAGAATGCCCTGGGAACACCTCAAACACCTCGGGAGGGACCAATGTAAGTTGTGAAAACTTACGAAACTAGCACGGGACTCTCGATTTGAAAACTAAGTCGAAAAATGCATGTTAAATTGTATATTTAATTGATAAGATAATAATTGTCTAAGTTGAATTATTTTTTCTTTTCTTTTTGTGTTTCATTTTTTTGCAGATTCGAGATTTGATATGGACATGTCTGGTAATTTGGAGAGCAGAAGCTAGCTCATTTTGTGTTTTTGTTCATATTACCTTACATGTATTTTGGTTGCGTTGTAAATTTTATATTTTTGTTGGTATTATAGGACATGTTTGGTAATCCGCACTTGATATTTTATTTTTGTTGATATTAGTGGACATGTTTTTTGTGGATTTATTAGGAAACGTGTTTGGTAATCCACATGCGGTTGATATTTTGTGGATATTAGTAGATATGTTTATAATCTGCATGCAGTTCATATTGTATTTTTGTGGATAGTGCTGAAATTCGATTGTGATGTTTATGAAAATGAACAGATTTTTGTATTGATTTGTAATAGATATTTTATTGAACAGGTTATTGAAATGCGCATGAAATTTTTACTGAAAAGAAAAAATTTAATTTGACAACAGTACCCCCATTTTAAAAAAAAATTAATTTTTATTAGCAACGAAATAAAAAAAATGTCGCTATTAGTTTTCAAAAAACATGACGAATAATTTTGTCACTAATGATATAGTACCAAACAAATAATTTCGTCACATTTACTGAATATTTCATCACTAAATTGAAATATTTGGTGACAAAATGTTTTGTCATTGAAGAATTTTCTTTTCTGTTCATTTTAGTGATGAATTTTTTTGTCACCTTAATCCATATCATTGGTGAGGAAAACTTTCGTTACTAAAATCTATTTGGTGACGAAATATTTCATCACCAAAAACAATTAAAATAAAATATTATTTAGTTTTGGTGACGAAATTGATGTTATAGAGGACGAAAAATGCAATATTTGAAGACACAACATTTCGTCGCCAAAAATGAAAAATAAGCGGTGAAACTGTTTTTCGTCACCAGGTACTTTTAGTGACAACGTATAGGCGACAAATGTGGTGACAAATTTTTTTCGTTACTGATCACTTTAGTGACGAAAATTTGATGTTTGGAGGCAAAATCAGTCTATCACCAAAGGCCTTTTTTGTTGTTGTGTAACGTCACAGGTAAATATTTATTTCTTAGTTTATTTTATTTAATATGTCTAACCGTTGCTCTGATACCACCTTGGTCACGACCCAACCCCAGGGGCATAGGGTTGGAATCGCAACTTACTAAATAATTCTAATCGTAACAAATTAAGTAGCGCGTAGGCAGAGGCAAAATGGAAGTAAGAAAATAATTAAATATAAAATTAACTTCATTCGACTATTTTGATAAAAGAGAGTACATCTATAGGGTTTTTATTTATTTTTTATTCAGTGACCAACCCTTAGTAAAAAACAAAATGAAGAAAAGGAAAAAAACAAAATAACGGATCAGCCTCAATTCTTGTACGGGTTCCACTATATGAGGTTACGGGTCTTCTTTACATCTCATCACCTGAAACAATGACAACTATAAGCATACAGTAAAGTGAGAAATATTATACCAAGAGTATAGGGAACACAAAATAACCATGGATAGTTCGTTAGGCTAAAATATTTACATAACTTAATTTGAATAAACAAATTATTTAAGTGGCATAAACTGAAATACAGAAATTATGTAAATAAATAACCATAACCATGGTATAAAACAGAACAGAACAGAGGTCAATGGATCCGTGGCAAACAGAGGATCACAAAGTGGCCAAACAAAGGATCACAAAGTGGCCAAATAGAGGCCAATGGTTATTTAAGTCCCTTAAGGCACAAGACTCTCATAGTGGTACTTACAAAATATAATTGGTTATAAAATCATTGTCAAATAATTTCTAAAAGTTAAGAAAACATATCCATGAGTCTCAATTTAAGCAAATAGAGTTTAGAAAATAATTAACGTAATCAAAACATTAATATAATTTATAAAACAAAGATTACGTAAAATAAATTATGGTAACCCAAAACATACGTAAAATATATTATGGTGACTCAATGTATAATATAACTTACTTTAATATTGAGTTTTACTAATTCCTTCCTATTTTCGTTGGTTTTCGACCCTTCCCTTGCTCTCTATTTTTGCTGATTCTCTTTTTTTTTTCTTTTTTTTTTCTTCTTCTTCTTCTTCTTTGTTTTTCGTTAGCACTACTTCACAGCACCTCTCCCCTTTTTATACATGTAACTAGGTGATGACTTATCCTACCTAATGGCCCTAAGGTGATGAATCACCTCCCCCCTAATCCTAGGTGTTACAAATGGCTCCTATTCATTCTTCTTGACATGTTTGCAAATCTTCGTAATTAATTATTACTTAATTTGTTTAACTAATCTATACATGCTAATCTTCTCACATTAATTAGTGATGAACTTAGCCCCAAATAATTATCTTCATCTTATATTTGATAACCACAATGGCAAATTAATTTACATAGCACGTATAGCTTAATTATTTTATTATTTCCATTATTATTGTTCTTCTTATTATTATTATTATTATCATTATTATTATTATTATTATTATTATTATTCCTTCATCTTACATTGATCCTAGTTAATTCTATAATAAATTAAATTATACTTATCGCATACCATCATAAAATTAATTATTTTATTTCACTATTACGGATTATTCTTATTATTCTTATTAATAATCGTTGTGGATTGTGGTATTACTTAAATATTTAGGGTGTCACACTGTTCCATAATTTATGGATTTAAAAAAAAAAATTATCACCCATATATGGAATAAGAAACCACACATTTTTTTCATTTTTTATTTTTAACTCTTTAAAACTCTAACAGTACTTTTTTATTTCCCCAACATTGTCTTTTTAAATTTGCAAATATAAAAAACTAGACCAGAGTTGCATAGTGGTTAGTGGAGGGGGTGAGCATGACAATAACAAGAATGATGATGAGTTCGCTCAGAGTATTGTTTGGGTAGGTTTTGAAAATGTGAATATTACTTAAAAGAATAGTACATAGTTTGGGTGATGAATTGATTTAAAAAAATAATGTGTGGTTGAGATTAAGTGTGAATTTTACTATATAAAAATTGAATATGGATCATATATATTTTTTTATATATCATTTTGAGTACTTTTGTACAACTATAAAAAATTATTGTGATCACATGTTATCATCTGATGTATTATTGTTGTATTATTGTAATGGATTTTATTATTAATGTTTGTTATCAATATAGTGGTGAGACGTCATATAATAAATAAAAATATGTTTTGTTATTATTATTATTGATAACATATTTCCTTCTTTACTTTCTACAATGTTCAAAAAATAATTCACTTTGTTTGGTTATTGTTTTTCAAACTCAGTTTTTTGAAAATTTTAGAGTACTTGTTTGGTTATTCAGAAAACTAAACACACTTTTCAAAATGATATGCTAAGGATTTTATTCTTCACGTGATGTGAAGAAGCATATGCATAAGTACAATATACAATTGTACTCTTTATAGCCTCTGCCTTGCTCCGTTTATTACCTTTACCAAACCATTTCCATAGTTGGCTTCCGTTGCTATGCCGAGGTCTTCAACACCGGAGCAACGACTCAGGCCACCAACGAAGACACTATTTAGGTGTCATCGATTTGACCTGAGGGTAACAAAGATCAGACGAGAAAGATGTTAGTGATTTAGATTGTGCTTCATCATGTTTTCATTTTATCTCCATCTCTCCTTTGATTTTGTGATGGCCCGGGTGTTATCTGTCTTGTTTCTTTTTATTTAACTTCGATTTTGCCTCGTTAGTGTGTCAAGTTCCACTTGAGTCTTGTTGATTTTTTGGGTTGTGGTGATTTGGTAACTCTCCTTGAAACTTTCATCCTTGTTCGTTTCGATGTTAATGTTTTCCTTGCTTCGGAGGGTGCATGGTCGAGTCTAGAGTGCCCGGGGGTTTGGACCAAAAATTTTGGGCTGCTAGGCCAGGGCGGCACGTGCGAGGGGTGAAGCCGCATGTGCGGGAAGGGATGAATTTCAGTGTGTTGCACACTGCTTTAATTGTAGGTGCGGAAGGGAAGTGCGGGGAAATCCGGACATGCGGGGATCAATGCCGTACGTGCAGGAAGAAGGCTCTGCACGTGCAGGACGGAGCTAGTCCGAAAACTCTGTTTTTCTCTTCATTTGGGCTGTTTGTATACCATTTTTGCTGTATCTCTCTCTCTCTCTAAAAATACAATTATCTCCCTTCTCTCTATATTTCTACCTTAAAAACAAGATTAAACCTTGATCCTTGTCATCCTTTGGGTCTAGATCATCATCATCTCTCTCTAATCTTGAAGATCAAACTAGAGCTCCTCTTGGTGTGGTGGAAGATTGAAGGATCTTCTATCAAAGCTAGGGTTTTCATCTTTTTCTTTATCAAGCTTGAGGTAGGATTTTCTTGAGTTTTATATACATGTCGTGCTATATAAATGTTGATTTGTGAGTCTTCTAGTGGTTCTCATGTTAGATTTCTATTTTTGATCAAAAATGTAGAGAGTCTTAAATATGGGTTTTAAATCTCCACCCTATGTTAATCCTAGGGGGTTTTCCTTTTCATTAAACATAAAAAGGATGATTTGATAAGACTTCACTATGAAAATAGGAAAATTGTTGGTTTTGATGAAAACCCTAGAATTTGGGGATTTTTGAAAACATGGAAATGTCCATGGAATTCCTTCTTTTCTTTTGATAAAAAGATGAATGTGTGTAGATTCCATAATGTGGTTGCAAAGATGGAAAGCTTTTGACATACGGAAATGGAGAACTTGTTTTAGAAACTATGGTTAAAGATATGATGATATATGGTTGTGAGATGACCAATTTGTTGTGCACTTTGAAATTGTGAGAATTATAAACATGGGAAATTAATGTTTGAAAAACACTACTTGTGGTCTTGAAGAGACTAGATTTCTAAGACTTGTGAATGTAAAATTGTAACTATGTGTTGATGACACATGGTCTTCTTGTGAAAGAGCAATGAAGAAAGGAAATGGGAATTGTGATTGTTGGCATTATTGGGGAGACATTTGAAATTGAAGAAGTGTTAT